>NC_080833.1:108720603-109041758 GCF_030435755.1 Ochotona princeps | reverse complement strand
GGAGGTGGGCAGACAGATACATAAGGTTGTTGGGGTGTAGGAGGACAATTGAGTGGACATCATTTGAATGGGCACAATTGATTGGTTATACAAAACAAACAGATATTTTCAGACAAGGGTGTGGAAACAATTGATGGGTTCTTTAGACAGACTTATGAGAACTATGCAAGCTCCTCAATACCTCCTCCCTTATCCCATGTGACCCTCAATCTATAAAAGCCTGACGCCACTAATAAACTTCGGCTATTGACCATCAGTCAGCTATTGACCATCAGTCGGTAGTCCACATGTATTCTTATCAGCCCTGTTCACCAAGTCCTTTGCTGCAGGATAGCAATCAAGTAGCGCCCAAACAGGGACAGAGAGCGAACATTGGGCCAAGGCTCCAGCCAGCCCAGAGCAGGAGGCAGGGTTTCCTTGCTTACCTCGGGGTGCAGGGCATGTAGCTGCCGTTGGGGCTGCGCCCGCAGCTCCCAAACACATTGCCCCGGGTATTGGCTGTGCGGATGCAAAGTGGCATGGCAGGCAGGGCCCTGGGCCCCCAGAGCGACTGGCACTGCTGGGCATAGGAGGCGCAGCGCCCATGTAGGCACACAGCCTGTCCATCAGCACAGGGCTCGCCGTCCCCGAGGCTGACATCAGGGGGGCACTGGGAGCTGTCACCTGAGCAGAACTCAGGCAGGTCACAGTCGCCTCTGGGAGGGCGGCACTGCCAACCAGCAGGGCGGAGCTGTGGGGAGAGTCAGCATCAGAGTGGGTGCTGGGCAAGTCAAGGTGAGCCCCAGGGGAGGGCTGTGGGCGGTGGGGGGAACTGGTCCTCTCTGTGCTCACCTGGCAGTTTTGACAGCAGGGGCCGTCTGACGCACACTGTGCCCCAGGCCTGAGCTGGCAGGTGGAAGAGTCGCAGCAGGGATCTGTGCAGTCCTATGGGCACAGGGTGCTGAGTGCCAGACTCTCTCTCCAGCCCCTCCTCCCGGAGATCAGACAACCCCACCCACCCAAGAGGACCTAGGGCTCTATAGAGCTCCACCCAGGATTCCTGGGTTTCCCAGGGGTGGTGGGTAGGGCCCTTTGTGTCAGGAGACTGGGAGAGGGCTGAGAGGAACAGGGCATGGAGGGCAGGCTCACATCTGGGAAGCCGCAGTCACACTGCTCGCCTGGGTCCACGAGCATGTTTCCACAGAAGGCAGCCATGGCAGGCAGGCTAGACTGGCGCTCAAAGAGACAGCTGCCCATCCCGTCCAGCAGGGCCTTCTCCGAGGCCCAGCGGCTGCAGTTGCTGAAGTTCAGGCCTGGCAGGAAGCTGAGGAGGGAGAGGATGGTGGAGTGAGGCAGGGAGCAGGGCAAGTTGGGGCCGCCTGTGCCACCCCCTCTCCTAGTACCACCCTTACTCTGTGGAGGCTTCCATGATGCAGCCTTTGGCTGGGGCTGGTCCCGGGCAGGGGCAGCTATTGCCCGGTGAATTGTGGTCCAGACCCAGGCTGTGGCCCAACTCGTGTGCGATGGAGGAGGCCACTCCCAGGATGCTGGTGGAGTGGTCCTGGCAACAGGAAGGGACACTGCAGGTGCGGCCCCAGCCTGTCTCCTGTTCCCTCCTCCCTGATCGCATGGCCCTGGGAGCTCATCGGAGCCCATTGGGCTTCTGATGGCGCCCTCCCTGCCTCAGCCCAGGAAGTGGAAAGGGAACAGGAGCGCGGGAGACAGCTCACCATGTTGACACCTCCTGAGAAGTCAGGAGAGCAGATGGAATTCTGGACGGCCATGCCCACCAGAGGCCCCGAGAACAAGGTGGCACTGTGAGGTCAGAAGGTCATAGGTCAGGGTCAAGACCACATGGGTCATAGGGTGTGTGGTAGGGAGTTGAGGAACTGGCCAGGTCAGGGTGAATCCGGGGCCCCCTTTGACTGAGCCGGGAGCCCTTACGTCACCAGCTGGGCACTGTCATGGGGTAATCGAGGCAGCAGGTCTGCCTGGCGCCAGTGGAGGAAGTTGTCAAGTGTGACAGCTGGGTCCGGGCTGACGTCCACTAGGTCACGCTGGGTCCAGGCCTCCAGGCCCACCAGCACCACCCGCACGTTCAGCGGCCGGAAGAACTGAAAGACACACTGGGCTCAGAGGAGGGGGAGGGGCAGGGCGAGGGAGTCAGCAGGAACCACTGCCCAGCCTGCACTCACTGTGTCCAGCAGCCAGACCACTTCCAGGGTGCGGTTCAAGAGCTGCTGGAAGTCCGGGTACCGCATGACCTGCAGGGGCGGGGACAGATGCTGGTGACATGCTGCTGGGCCGCAGAGGGGTGGTCGGGTTGTTGGGGGCGGAAGTGGTAAACTCACCTCCGCATGATCGGCCACGATCACCAGCTCCACTATCTTGGTCTCTGTGATCACGTCGCGCCTCCGCTATGGGCAAGAAGGAGAAGGATCAGATGAGTCTGCCCGCGGGGAGCCAGCACCCACGTGGGGCTGACCGAGCCTGTCCACGCCCGCCCTGTGTGGTCACACAGAGGAGCCACCACTGGGATCCAGAGAGGCTGGCGACATGACCACAGGGTACAAAGAATCAGATGACAAAGCTGGCCAGTGCTTTCTCCAAATTAAAAAAGAAAAAATAAATCATCGTCACTAGCAAATCCCCCGTGCGTGTGGCATAGTTTTAAGCACTTTGCATTTACTCTTCACAGCAACCCTTTTAAATGAGTTCTACTAGCCCCACTTTACATAACAGGTAATTGGCTTTTTATGGCTTCACAGTGAACAATCCTGCTGGAGGGGTCCTCTGAATGTGGAGGGAAGGGTTGTCAGGAACACCTGCTTCCCATCTCCCCCATCTCCGAGAGTATGGGTTCAAGTCCCACCTCCACCTTTGCTCGCAGCTTCCGGCTGATGAGCACCCCGGGACTCCGTGATGGTGCAAGTACTTAGGCTTAGGTCCCACGGGGGAGACCCACAGTTAGCTGCTGGTTCTTGGCCCAGTCTGAGTGACTTGGGGAGTAAGCTATCTTAACTGTCTTCTCTCTTTCCTGTCTTTCAAATAAAACCTGTACAAAAGGGTCCAGCGTGTTAGCCTAGTGGCTACGGTCCTTGCCTCACATGCTCCAGAATCCCATGTGGGTGCCGGTTTATATCCCTTCCAGCTCCCTGCCTATAGCCTGGGGAAACAGTAGAGGACAGCCCAAGGCCTTGGCACCCTGCACCCTCATGGGAGACTTAGAAGAAGCTCCTGGCTCCTGGCTTCAGATTGGCTCAGCTCTGGCTGTTGTGGTCACTTGGGGAGCGAACCGGTGGCTGGAAGAGCTTTTTTTATGTCTCTCCTGTGTCTCCTTTCTGTAAACCTGGCTTTCCAATAAAAATAAATAAATCTTTAAAAAATGCACAAAAATAAAACAAAATTCATGGAAATATATATATGGCACACGGGGGTCAGTGTGGTGGTATACAGGTTAATCTTCCACCTGCAGTGCCAGCGTCTCATAAGTATACCAGCTCAAGTTCTGGCTGCTCCACTTCCCTTCCAGCTCCCTGCTTGTGGCCTGGGAAAGCAGTGGACGGCGGCCCAGGGCCTTTGGACCCTGCACCCGCGTGGGAGACTCAGAAGAAGCTCCTGAATCTTTGCTTTCAGATCAGTCCAGCTCCAGTCATCATGACCATTTGGGCAGTGATCCAGCAGAAGGAAAAGCCCTCTGTCTCTGTTGCTCTCTCTCTTTGTAACTCTTTCAAGTAAAAATAAATATTAAAAAATAATAACATGGTCTTCAAATTACTTTGTACCAAAATAAACATACACTTTTAAAAAGAGAAGGAGATACAGAAAGATCTCCCATCCGCTGGTTCACTCCCCAAGTGGCTGCAATGGCCAGAGCTGAGCTAATCCGAAGCCAGGAGCCAGCAGCTTCTGCCAGGTCTTCCACCCAGGTGCAGGGTTCCCAGGCCGTGGGCCATCTTCTACTGCTTTCCCAGGCCACAAGCAGGGAGCTGAATATGAAGTGAAGCATCTGGGACTCAAATTGGCACCTATATGGGATGCCAGCACTGCAGGGCGGAGGATATGCCACTGGGCCAGCTACTGCAATTACTTTTCTTGAGGTACTTTCCTATTTCCTTGAGAAAGAGTGGTCTCTGGAGACACATGAGGTGAACTGGCTCCTGAGTCCCAGCAGGCTGTGCTGTAGCTGCAGCCGTGGGCAACTCACCCAACCTTCTGAAGTGGTTTGCCAACTAACGCAGAGCTCCTGACAGCACCTACTTTTCAGGGTTGCCAGGAAGAGCAAAGTGCCTGGCAGGGTCCTTATGAGCAGGTACCCTCCTCACCATGAATGAACAGCCCTGAGCACCTGGGGGTCAGCCCTGGTTATTCCGGCAGCCCAGCTTTTCCGGCGATGAACCCCCTCACCCGGCGACCGTGGCGCTGTCCACTGGAGAGCTCTGGCAGGGGTTGGGCAGGAGTGGAGGCAGATGCGCGCAAGCTCGAAGCACAGGCGTGGCCCGGCAGGAGGACATCTTGGATGCGGGAGATGAGGGGAGGACCCTGAAATTCCCCAGGTCCCAGCTCCAGAGTGTAGCTTCTTTCTGGAGACAGGACTACCAATCCCCTGGGAAGACAGACCAGAAGTCAGAAAACATTTCCATTCCGCACCTGGGATCCCCATGCCCTCTCCCCCTGCTGCCATGGACTCCACCCGGTATACCTGAGCCCAGAGCAGGTGCACAGGGAGGCCCAGGAACCTGCTCGGCCCTGTACCAGTCCCCAGTAGCAGCAATTCTCCTAGAGCAGAGACATTGAAGCCAATACTGAGATTGGAGCCCAGGGTCTGGCTTGCAGGACAAGATGTGCAGTGTCTGCCCAGCTCCTCCAGGGCTGCCAGCCCCAGGCACCCCCGCCCTCTCCCCTACTCCCAGCCAGAAACAGGGAACCAGGGGTCCAACTCACTAGAGTGTGTCCCTCACTGAGCACCCGAGTGCCGTCACGTTGATACCACACCAGCGCGGGGCGGCTCGGGACCAGATTCCTGCGGATGAAAGAAGAGGCTAATGTCACACTCACCACTGTGGGATGCAGTGACAGGTAGGAGGCCTGCGGCTGGGAAGGGTGGCTGGAGCACAACGGGCCCTCTGCGTGCCCATCTGGCTTTCAACACAGGTCAGCCCTGTGACCTCGGGCAGGTTCACAAAACTCTCCGTGCCCTGATGAGGACCTCTTGGGATTGTTTGCTCGGCCTTACCTGTGCTGTCGCAGCTCCAGGACGTGATTCTCCCCGTCCAGCTCCAGGCTGATTCTCAGGTCCTCAGGCAGGCCACCCTGTGGGCGGGCACCAGGGGGCACATCACCTCACCAGCCCTGCCTGCAGTGCCTGCACCCCAACCAGGAGCCTCATACCCCTGGGAGAGCTCCGAGGATTAGATCATTGGTAGTGTGGGGGTGGGGGGTGGGGGGGTGGGGGGGTGGGCTCCCCAGGGAGGCACCAGGAAGCTCTGCCTGGCCTGGGGCATTGTTCTGGGGGGTGGCGGGGGGAGGTCAAGGAAGGTGTCTGAGCCGTCCCTTCTCGGCTTCCTGCCCAGAGAGGAAGCAGCGTGGAGGTCCCCGCGAGGGCCCCAGCCCTTCCTCTGACTCAGCGGTAGAGTGGGGCAGCGGTGTGGAGTGGGGTGGTGGTTTGGGGAGGCCTTGACCCTCTCCCCAACAGAGAACTTTCCTGGTGGAGAGCGTAGGTGCGGCTAGGTGGACAGATGTGCATGGGGTGTGTGTGCTAAGTGAAGCCAGGTACAGGGTTGTGGGAACAGAGAGGCAGCCAGCCCAGGAGGAACCTGCTGCAGCATGGTGGGCTTTGGTCTGAGACAGCCGGCTGCCACCAGGTGGGCATGGGCAGGAGGGGGCGCTCACCTGTAGTGCCTCCCCTAGGCTGATGGCTGGTCTGTCCGAGGACCTGCTCCAAGGCTCCCCCTCCTCGCTGGACAGAAGCTCCCCCGTGCCACCTGCAGCCCAGGACACCCCAGGAGAATGCTGAGGGCGTGGCACCCAGTGTCAAGGCCCTGCTGTGCCCGAATGGGCCCTGCTCTGCACGCTGCGACTACACGGAGAACCCTGGAGGGAGAGGCTTACTCACCACCTATCACCAGCCCAGCTGCTGGCCAAGTCACTTAAGAACCCCGCTTGCTCAGTCTGCAGCCTCTTCTTGGCCCCCTTGGGTCAACTCCAGATTCTGTCTCTTGGGAACCCTTCCTCCTGTCCCCCCAGGAACGCCCTCTCGGAACTGGGCGCAGCCCTGTGGCTGTGTGCCCAGCCGCCCTCCACCCTCCCCTTCCCTCGCCATGTGGAAGCGGGAACGCCCATTTTGGGTGAGCAAACACCCCCATCTCCCTAAATACCCCTCCCCGCCCAACCAGGCACACCCACTCCCCACAGCCGCGGCTTCCTCCCCGCACCGACCACACCCCCAACAGTGGTCCGCTGTCCTCCGGACGTCCACTCCCGCCGCCGGCCCTCTCAGCCCCCTGGCCCAAGACAGCAGCGGGAAGTGAAAGTTCCAAGAAGGAGTTGATGTGTCCCGGCCTCTTTCCTGGCCCGGCCTCCCTCCTCCCGGCCCCTCCCGGCCCCTCCCGGCCCAGCCGGGCTGCTTCTGGTGGCAATGACACCAGGACGAGCCGCGGGCCTGTCCCACCGCGGCCTGACATCGCGGAGAGGGGTGGCTGGACGGACTCCTGCGCCCCGCGAGCGCCCTGGCACCAGCTGGAACGGCCAGCTAGGCCCCAGAGGAGCGAAGTCGTCCGCCCAGGCAGCAGCGCTGCTTTTTCTAGGATCTCGCGTGGGCGCCGAGCAGCACCAGCGATGCCCGGCACCTGAACCGCAAAGTGTGTGCGGGGATCACGCCAGGGGACCACCCAGTCTGGCGCACCGGCATCCCCCCTCCTCCCGCTCCACTCCATCGCCAAGTCACTGGCCCCAGGCCCAGGGCAGCAGCACAGCGCAGGCAGCGCTCTGGACAGGGTGAGCTCTGCCCACGTCCCCGGACGGTCCCAGGACCCCAATGCCTCCTCAATTCCCGGTTAACCTCCTCCGAGTCCGGCCCCTCTCCCTAACCTCCCTCCCGCCTAGACACTCACCTATCTTTGGAAGCGGCCGGGAAGGCAGAGGACTCCCCGCGCCCAGGAGACCCAGGGCCCAGAGCAGCGCCAGCCGCATGGCAGCGGCGCCCCGGGGCCGGGAGGGCGGCAGGTGCGGGGCCGCGCGGACGAGCTGCGGCGGCCGGGTCGGCTCCGAACGCCTGGTAGTTGCGCGCAGCCGCCAGGCCCCGCCCCGCCTCCCATCGGGCCCCGCCCCCGCCGAGGTCCTAAAGCCGCCGAGGCCCCGCCCCAATCCCGCCCCCTTCGGGGTCCTAAAGCCGCCGAGGCTCCGCCCTCACCCCGGCCCCGCCCCCGCCAAGTTCTAAAGCAGCCGAGGCCCCTCCCCTGCCCCCGCCCTCTCCGGGTACCAAAGCCGACGAGGCTCCGCCCTCACCCCGGCCCCGCCCCCGGTGGATCCGAAGCCCCGCCCCGATCCCGCCCCCTCCGGGGGTCCTAAAGCCACTGAGGCCCCGCCCACTGTGGATTCGAAACCCCGAGGCCCCGCCCCGATCCCGCCCCCCGGCCCGCCTCGGTCCGCACTGCCGCTTTCCCCCAGCTGTGTAGGGCCGGCGCGGAGACCGGATTCTTCCCACTCGAACATCGCTCTGACCGCGGGTCCCTAAGCAGTCAGCTTCGCTGCCTTTCCGTCTGCTTCGTGCCTGCCGCTCAGTCGGCCTTTGGAGATCCAGCAGAAGCCCCTCCCGCCCCGTGGGGCAGCCGCCCGGCTCTCCTGGTTCCCCCACCCCCCGGCCCCGAGAAGGTGGACGGCGGGAGAGTGTCAGGCAGGTTTATTGAGGCGGACGCCCCTCACTCGGCGTAGGCGGTGTCGTCATTGCTGTCGCTGTAGGCGGAGGAGGAGAGCTCCTCCGGGGGCGTGCAGACCGGGCAGCGCTGCCGCATGTCGTCCCAGCACGTCAGGCAGTACACGGTCCCGCAGTCTCGCGTCGGGCACACGAAGGACTCGGGCGTCTCGGGCGCCTGGCACACCACGCAGCGCCGGCGCAGCCAGCGGCGCACGAGCGGGCAGCGGCGGTGCAGGACGTCCACCACATGGTGGCGCTGTCGGGGCGGGGGCGGTCAGAGAGGCGGGCAATGGGGTCCTGAGGGGGCTATGGGGTCCTGAGGAGGCTATGGGGTCCTGAGGGGCGGGCGATGGGGTCCTGAGGGGGCGATGGGGTCCTGAGGGGCGGGCGATGGGGTCCTGAGGGGGCGATGGGGTCCTGAGGGGCGGGAGACGGGGAGAAAGAGGGAGAGAGAGAAAGGGAAAAAGGAAGAGAAAAAGGAAGAGAGAGAGGGAGGGAGGGCCAGAAAGAGGGAAAGATAGAAGAGGGAGGGACGGGGGAGAGAGCCAGCACCCGCGGAAGGAGGCGCTGTGCAGCGGCAGGACACCATCTGCGTCGCCATTGCCTGCCCTGAGGTGAAGACCTGGGCGACAGGCCAGCACCATCACCATCTTCATCTCCCCCTTCCCAGACAAGGGGCCTCCTGGGGTGCCCTCGTGACTTTTCCCACAGTTCCTCCCCAGTCCCGGGCCTCCGGCATGCCTCGCCCAGGGTCCTGGTTTCTTCACAGCCCCCCACCCGGCCCCCAGGGCCCTGCCATCAGTGTCCTCTGGGCCTGCTGGTTTGGTCCCTGTGCACACACGTCATGGGGAGGCGGGAGCAGACTGGACACTCCGGAAGAAGTGAAGCAATACCAATGACTGTGGGTAGTGGGGGAAGGATGAAATCACACTGATGGAGGCTTCCTGCTAGGCTGCCTTAGGTGAATGAACCTGATGGGAACATTAACCCTCAAAGACAGATACTGTCAATAAGATCATCTTGTGTAGAGTGAGAAAACCTTGGCTAGGTGGGCACCTCCCCAGGGCTACCCAGTGACAATACCCAGGACAGGAACCTGCCACCGGAAGACCTGACCTTGCAGTAACCAGAAGAAAGGGTTAACCCCTTATGCTCCAGGGGGAAGGCACACAGGGCAGTGCACACAGCAGGTGCACGCTCAAGACCACACGGCAGGGAGAGTCTTGGCCCTGGTGGTGCCACAGCTTGGTGTCCAGTGAGGAGGCCCTGCGGACCTTTCCAGCCTCCCGATGCCTCAGACAGACAGGGTCTGGTGCGGACATGGCCAAGGTCACACCGCTGATCAAGGGAGTATGGATTAAAACTTGTTTCTCTGGGCCGAGTTGTCCCCATGCCATCTGCCCAGTCCACCTGCTGGCACTTCCTCCTCTGACTGGGCACCCCATTTCTGCTGAGCTCTCTTTGATGGCCCCTCTTGGAACAGGCTGCATCAAAGCTGGTTCCTTTGTCTGCCTTGGGGTCCCCAAGCACCCCCAAGCTGGGCTGAAGCTTGGACTATAATAGAAGTGAACCTGACCTTGACCTCAAGGAACTGGATGATGGGAGGGGGCGGAGAGAGGGGACCGTGGTCTGCATTGTATTCCAGTGGACTTGAGGTCAGGGGCGGCGCCCCACCAGGACTTGCCGGAGCCCTCTGCTGTCGCGCCCTCCTCAGGATGGCAGCTCGCCTGAGCTTGGTGAAAGCCGCTCTCTTTCTCAATAGCTCGTTGTAGAAGAACAGGACCCGTTTCTTCTCCCGCTGTGGGGACAGTGAGTGTGCTGCAGGCCAAGGGTCGGGTGTGGAGAGGACTCTGGGTGTGGGGAGGTGTGGGGAGGTGTGGGGATGTGTGGGGACGTGCGGGGAGGCTACCAGCCCCCAGGAGGGCCACACCTTTGGGAAGTAGAAGGCCGCGATGACCCGCCGGAGTCGGTAGGCAAAGGCCTGGGCCAGGCAGAGGCACGCTAGCAGACCCGTGGGAAGCACAGCTCTCCAGTAGGCCCTGGCGTCTAGGCACACAGGCTGGGGCAGACAGGCTGCGGGAGGGGCAGGCCTTGGTGGGGGGAGCTGCGGGCTTGGGAGGCCCCACATTGTTCAGCTCACCTGCCAGCCCCTACCCGCAGGTCGGTGGTGTCAGGGCTGTAGCCACAAGGAGGCACCTGTGGCTATTTGCTCAGCGGGGCTGGGGTGACTGGGACTGTGGCTTGTACAGAGTTCTGTGAGCCAGTACTGCTCCAGAAGGTGCTGGAAACCTCAGCCGCAGCTCCCAGCCCCCTTTGGCCCAAGCTTGCCTCCAGCCAGCCCTCCAAGCCTTCCCATGTGCGCTCCTGACCCTTTTCCCAACTCCTGCTGACTCCTATTTCTACAACACCAAGGCCCAGACCACACACCTTGTCACCCTGAAATCTTCTGCCCCACCCTCACTTACGCATGTTGTTGGATTCCATCTTCATCTCCGAGGAGGTGTTCAGGGCCCCAATGGTTTTCCGAAGCAGTCGAGCGAGCATGGAGTCTCCCCCGACCTTCACCTCCAGTTTATGGCTGCCTGGGACCAGAGAGGGCAGTGGGGCATTCAGTGGAGGGGGAGTGGGAGCGTGGGGAAGGCCAAGGCTTGGGAGTGTGTCTCAGGGGACCCAACCAGCCCTTCGCTGTCGCAAAGGGGAGATTGAGGCCTTGCAACAGCGGTCAGGTGCCCACAGGGCTAAGGCCAGGGAGAGATTCCCTGGGGGAGTTGCGGAGCAGTACTGGTGTTCTAGGGGTGGGGAAGGTCTTTCCGGCCCAGAGCTTGGAGGCGGCCCCAGCTCACTGTGGAAGGAATACTGCAGGAAGGAGTGTTGGCGGATGGTGTCGAAGATGGAGTAGAGGGCCCAGTCCAGCCCGAAGAGCAGGAGCAGCAGGAGCAGGACCGGCAGTGTCTCTAGGAGCTCTCTCAGCTGCCCCAGAGAGCAGGAGTTGGCGGGTTAGGGAGGAGTAGGAGGGCTCGGCAGGTACTCCAGGGCAGAGCCCAGGCCTTCACTTGCCCCTGCCCACCCCCGCTGGCATTCCCCCCTCTCCTGCTCACCACGTTGGCCATCTCAGAGCCCTGGATGGTGGGCCTGCAGGGAAAGATGACGGTTTTCTCCTCGGCTTTACGGAGCGGCAGTAGAGTCCGTTTGCCCTTAGAGGGAAATGTGTCCATGCTGGAAGAGGTAGCCTCTAATCCCATCCCCTCTGGCCTCCTGGGGACCTCAGCCAGACTGCACAGGGCACACAGCTAGGCATCCACGGGAGCAGGACAGGGCTGTGCCCACCCACCAGTTTCTTCCTGCGTTCGTCGATCTGACAGAAGTAGGTGCTGATGTAGATGTTGTCGAAGCGGATGTCGTGATTATAGCTGTCCATGTAGGAGAAGGAGCTGGGGACAGGTGGATGCGCTGTCACCTTTCGAAGGGTCACCTCCCCCACCCCAACCATGGAAGCCCCTTAAAAAAAAATTTTTTTTCAGGGCCCGCATGATAGCCTAGTGGTTAAAGTCCTCATCTTGCACATCCCGGGATCTCATATGGGCGCTGGTTCTAATCCTGGTGGCTCTACTTCCCATCTAGCTCCCTGCTTATGGCCTGGGAAAGCAGTCGAGGACAGTCCAAAGCCTTGGGACCCTGCAACTGCATGGGAGATCCAGAAGAAGCCCCTGGCTCCTGGGTTTGGATCAGCTCAGCTCAGGCCCTTGTGGCCACTTGGGGAGTGAATCAGCAGATGGAAGATCTTCCTCTCTGTCTCTTCCTTCTGTATATCTGACTTTCCATTTAAATTTTTTTAAATAAATCTTGAAAAAATATGTTAAAAAATTTTTTTTTCAGGCCTGGTGGCATGGCCTAGCGGTTATGGTCTTCGCCTTGAACACGTCAGGATCCCATACGGGCACCGGTTCTAATCCTGGCAGCTCCACTTCCCATCCAGCTCCCTTCTTCTGGCCTGAGAAAGCAGTCAAGGACGGCCCAAAGCCTTGGGACCCTGCACCTGTGTACGAGACCTGGAGGAAGTTCCTGGCTTTTGGCTTTGGATCGGCGTGCACCGGCCATTGCAGTCACTTGGGGAGTGAATCATCAGACGGAAGATCTTCCTCTCTGTCTCTCCTCCTCTCTGTATATCTGACTTTGCAATAAAAATAAAACAAATCTTAAAAAAAAAAGAAAGTAAAACAAACTTTTTTTCATTTATTTGAAAGAGAGATCTTCCAACCATTAGTTCAACTCCCCAGATAGCCACAAAGGCCAAGACCTGTTAAAGTTCATCTGGGTCTCCCACTAGGGTTCAGGGTTCCAAGCATTTTGGGCTATCATCTGCTACTTTTCCCAGGTTACCAGCAGGGATGTGGGCCAGAAGTGCAATAGCTGGATAATGAACCAGCACCCATATGGGATGCCCACAAAGTTGGCCCTAGCCATGGACTTCCGTGAGGCCCAGGCTTCCAACCCACTGACCACCATCCACTGGGTCCTGTGCTAGACAACGGTGATAGTGAGGAGACCACAGCCTCCCTTCCCGTTGGGCAGTGGAAGGTGTGTGTGTGGGGGAAACCAGGTGGGGGCTGAGAGAGGGCTTGGGCAGTCTGCCTAGGAGTGAGGCATGTGTGCGTGAGAACCAGGACAGGTTGGCACCTTGTACGTGAGAGCCCTGCGCAGGCACAGAGCTGGGTGACTGCAGAAGCACCCCCAGTCCTTGCCCCTGGGCTCTGCCCACAGCACACTTCCCTGGGAGACTGCAGGCACAGCTCATGTCCCCAGTCACCTTCCTCCTTCCTGGCTACCTTGTAGCACTACAGTGGTGCATCTGTGAGTGCACAGATGTGTGCACCTGTGTGCACCTCTCCCATGTCAATCTTGAAGCCCTTCCATAATGCTTCAGTTTCCAGAGAAAGACACACTAGTCGTTGAAAACATTTAAGACTGTGAAAATACATTAAATGAGCGCTGTGACGTGTGACATTTTAAATTCCAGTGCAATTGGTTCTGGGACCCTGTAAAATTCCTTTACCTTTGCCTTGAAGACAGAAAACAGCTACCGAGCTACCGATGCAAAAACAGGCTGTGCGCGCCCCCTTGTGGACACACCTCGGAGGTGCTTGGGCTTCCGGAGCCAGGGCCTGCCCTCCCACTGGCTGGGTCCCTTTAGCCAATGACCTCACCCAGGCTGAAAGCCTGGAAGTGGCTTTTGACTCCGTGCCTCCTTCCTCCCCTCCCGCAAGCTGGCTTTGAGGCCCGTTGTACCTTTCCCCTTCCGCCTCCATCTCCTGTCCCACCCCGCCCCAGCTGGGCTCCCTAACCTCTGCCACAACTCCTCCCCTCCCCCTCCCATATCCATCCATCCTGAAAATAACCAAGCCTTTTCGCCACTGGGCTCTCCGGCCCTTTCTGGTCATCGCCACTGTGGCCCAACCCTCCAGGCCAGGCTCTGCCCCCCATGCCTCGCACACACCAGGATCCATGTCAGCACAACACCCTGACCATTTTCAGCAAGGGGCGCCCCACTTGTGCTCCTGTGGGTGCTGCCTCTGTCCCTGCTTCCAGCATCTGTCCAGATCACTTTTGAGCTGGCTGCCTCAGGGGTGCTCTCCCACCCAAGAGACCAGGAGCTGCTGGGGGGCAGGAAGAAGCCCTGGGTATCCACCCAGTATTCACTCCAGGACCAACAGCATGGGGGCGGCAGCCCAAGCCCCTACCCATCTCGGGCACTGGGGTGGGGACAGGAAGTGGCAGGGTCCTGAGGTCAGTGGGAGAGCAGGAGCCCAGCAGGCCGTGGCCACCGGGCTGGGTGGAGTTGAGGACTTTGTTCTAAACGGAGGGCAAGTAGCTGCCAGCGCAGCAGGGCGGGGGAGACTGAATGCCAAACTGGGCGATAAAAATGGTGCCAAGTCAGAGGCAACAGGGAGAAGTCAGGCAAGAAGAAATGTCAGGGTGGCGAGGAAGGGTTGGGGACAGGGACAGAATGGCCATGTTACACACAGTTCCCTGTATCATTCCCCAACCCCAGCGGAAGGGGTTGTGACTGGTAGGGGGACCCAGGCTCACGCATGCAGGACCAGCAGGAAGGCGCAGGAGAGCAGTGTGTGCAGCAGGCTCAGGGCCCACTCCAGCTGGGCCTCCTGGCGCTCCACGTAGTCCCGCACCTCAGTGCTCACGTGCTGCCAACTCATGTTGAGGCCCAGCAGCCCGCTCTGCTTCTCTTCCTGGGTGGGGGAGGACAGAGCCGAGCGGGCTGCTTTGCCATGCCTCTCCCCGCCGCACACACCCCTCCAAGACCCAGAACTTCACAGGACCCTCAGGAGCGGTCCCTTCTTTCTCCCACCCCAACACTGCCTGGCTACACTCCATGCCCTGGCTAAGCCTATGTGTGCTGCTGAGCCCCACCCCACACCCACCAGCCCCAGCATCAGCACGGTCCCCCACCCAGCACCCCTCTTTCACACCCTTTTGGGCCTCCCTCACATCACATTTGTCCTTCTTCCAGCCCTGTCCCCTAAAGCTCCCTCCTCCCCCATCCCATCCCACCCCACATTCAGCATGGCTTGCACCTTGATGTCAATGTCTGCTGAAAATTCATGGTCCAGGCCTCGCACAGATTGGTTGAGGGAGTCGTAGGTCTGCCCGAAGTTCCCTTCCACTGGGATGCGGCTGCGGCACCAAACCCCCATCACTGGCGGACAGGCTGGGTGGTGAGGGCGGCCCGGTGCCCAGCCCAGCCAGCTCCCCTCCAGGTGTTCTGTGTATCCTGGCCTGTGACTTCTACTGCCCCATGTTTTGCCCTCTCCTCCCTTCTTGGAGGAGGCAAACACTGATGCTAACAGGCCACAAGCTCTGACAGCTCTGGCCCCGCTTCACCTGCATGATCCTCTCAAATGTTGGAAGACACCCACTTTCTGAGGGAGAGTTGCCACTCAGAGCTTTGCTCTGCCCCAAAGCCAGTCAGCGGTGAGCAGTGTTGGATCCTCAGACCTCAAATCTCCTCCAAAACAGCTACCCTTAGCAGTCCCCAAGGACTTGGCTCCCAGCCCAGTCCTCCCTGCCCTCCCACTCTTGCGCTGACCCTTGGCAATGTTACAGAAGAACTTGAACTTCATGGGCAGGCAGAGCAGGTGGTTGAGGAGTGGGACCTGGATGCGCTGCAGGCACTGTTGGTGTTTCTGAGTGAACCAGCCGTGGCAGCTGAGAATGGCCTTGTTCACTATGTCTACAGGGAGAAGCGGCGTCTCAAGTCCCAGCGCCTCTGCCGACCTCTCACCCCACCCTGGGCCCTCCACTGCCCACCAGGGACTCCTCTCACTGTAGCAGCGCAGCTTGGTTTTCATCTCGTACATCTGCTGGGTGGAGAGGCGGAGTCGGGAGACAGGGAGCGCGCGGGCCCTTGAGCCTGGGGCTGAGGCCTCCTCCGCGGTGCCAGCGGCCTCCTCAGCTGTGTAGCCGTCCTCGCCGCGCACCTGGGCGTCCAGTTCTTCAAAGGAAGTGGAGATGTTGCGAGTCTCTGCTCTCAGGGCGTTTTTGCTGCTCTGGTGGTGGAGGGGTGAGAGGGGGAGAGGTTCAGAGCTACAGCACTTGAAACCTGCCCTCCCTGCCTCTCCTTGCCCCAGGTCAAGCTCTGGACCTCATTCCAGGTCTCCCCCCCCAACAGCAGAGGCCCAGAGACACACACGCCTGGGTTCGCTGTCCTGCTGTGCCCTGCATCCCATGACCTTAGCTCACACCCAGGGCTACTCTGCCCCTCTCCTGGGTCCCTCGCTCACAGCCCAGAGCCTCACCTCTCAGTGGTCCTTTGGTTTCAACCCTCCATCCTACTGTCTGAACGCCCCTTCCTCCGGGGGGCCCCCAGGTACCCCTCCCTTAGTCCTCCTAACCAACCCCCAAACTCCAGCCCTGGAGCGACTCAATTCCCAAACTTCCCATTCCTCAAGGCTTCCAAGGGTTCAAGGCCAAGGTTCCCAACTTCCAGAATCAAATATCGTTCACCCAGTATTGGGAGACGAGGGGGATGGCTCTGCTAACGTTCAGTGCCTCAGGCCAGCACCAGGAAGAGTTCTAAAGACATCCCATGCTGGAATGGAAACTAGGCCCAGAGTGACAGCCAGACAGTGGGCCCCTGCTGACCAACAGGTCCTTGAACACGGCCCGCAGCGGGGCGGTGGATGTGCGCCAGGCCAAGCGTGTGTTGTTGATCTGCAGCTCCACGGTGCAGCCCAGCGACGCCACCACTTCATTGAGGTTGTGCCGCAGGTTGGCCACTGGACCTGTAGAAAGAGGTCCCCGGGGAAGGGAGGGTCACGGGGCTGTGCAGCCTGCTACTCTCTCACACCCTCCCTTTCCCCAGAGCTGTGGCAGCATGAGGGCTGAGGCACCTGTGGCTCAATCCTTGAATTTTTTTTCCCTACCAGAGAGAGGAGTTTTCTCAGGGACACACAGCAGGTCAGAGCAGCTGGGGTAAAAAAGCTTCTAGTTTCTCTTCTTCCCTAGGCCCAGTGGCCACTGGACATCCCCCTGCCTGGCTACCTCCCACCCAGGGTCACTGACCGAGGAATACACACACACTCACTCACCCTCGTAGATGGCAGCCAGGGCGTACCCTAGGACAAAAAGCCTGCCCTCTTTGCCCAGCATCTTAGGAACGAGCAGCATACTGGCACAGCGGATGTGAGGGGAGGTGCCCCAGCCCACGGCCCCCAAACCTGTGGAAGAGCACAGGACGGGAGCTGCCACAAGCCCTCCATTGCATGGGGGAACCACCGTTAGCCCGATTATGTGGCCGTCAGCTCTGGCTATGACCAAGCTCCCTGGGCACGCCTTCATTCATCCTGCAGCCTGATACAGCGTTCAGCCACCTGCTGGTCCCAGCAGGGCACAGAGAGGTGACTGGTGGTTGGCAGGGGAGAGTATATTAGTGTGTGTGTGTGTTTGTGTTGGGCAAGGTAGGAGAGCCTACACCTCCTGTGTCCCCGCTGGACTCACACTGGCCATTGGTGTTTAAGGAGGAGGGAGAGAGAGAGAGAAGAGAACATTCCAGAAACAGGACAGGTCAAAGCCTGCATAGCCCCATGGTCCCGACCCCCAGGGCACTGGCTGGCCCATCCCCGTGTCCCCGCATGTCCACGTGTGTCTCCCCGCGCTTCCACGTGTGTCTCCCCGTGGTGTCTGTGGGACGCTCATTATCCAGGGAGTGAGACAGACAAGTAAACAGATGACAGCAACAGCATGTGCCAAGCACAAGGGGAGGTGCTGGCGGGGCCCTGGGAGCCAGCAGGGGCAGGGTGGAGGGGCAGAGGGTGGTGGGCAAGGGGGCTGGAGATGCGTAGGCGGGGCAACGTGGGCACTCCAGGCCCAGGGAGCAGGAGGAGCTGGGCACGGAAGCAGCTAGAAGATGCCTCATGTAGGGAGGGGCATGTGTCCAGTCAAGGCCAAGGCTGCCCTCTAGTGCCCCCTTCCTGTCCCCAGAGTCCCCAGCCCTTTTCAGTGGGGCGACAGCTGTCTCGCCCACGTCCTTGGGCAGCCAAGGTGAGTGACCTTGTCAAAGCCTTGGTCAGCTCAGGAGTCCTTTCCACTGCACCAGGGTGAGGTCCCCACCCCATCGCAGGCTCTCCAGACCCAGTAATAGGGTGCCCACCTGCCCCTTGTCGGCTCAAGCAGCCCTCACCGCTGCCTCCTGGGACCTGGGACATGCTAAGCCCATTCTGACTTTCAAGCCTCAGCAGGAGCCTGCCCTCCCTCTGGCCCCCATTCTCTGCATGGCTGGCTCTACCTCATCCTACAGGGTTGTGGCCAGCCTCGTCATCGTCGGGGTGCCACCCTGCCTTGTCCCTGGCTGGCACAAACTGGGTTTTATTTGAGGGAGATTGCCAGGCCCTGCCCCGCCCCCCTTGGTGGCATGAATGTAGGTGTGTCCGAGCCAGCCAAGGCCTACTGGCCAGGGACTGTGGCTGGGGACAGTGGCTGACACATAGCTGACCTACATGCTGACCAGAGCCCTGGGAGGGCGGCAGGTGTCTGCCTGGGGCTCACCCTGAGTAGAGACTTGTTTGCTTCTGGTACTTGGCCCCAGCCAGGCCATGTCCAGAGACCAGACAAGCAGCTTTTCTGGGAGTGGATAGAGGCAATTGGAGCAGGCAGGCACAGGAGGCGGACGCTGGGCAGGGCTGGGGTCACAGTCCCTGGAGGCCCCAGGAGGCCCGCCCAGCTGGGCTGAAAGACCAGAGTCCCAACAGCATCGGCGACTGGAGACTATTTGTCCCTTTTCCTCTCATTCTTCTAATCCCCTTTCTGATATCAGAAGAACCAGAAAGGGAAGGAAGTGGAGGAAAGAAAAAAAATGAGGGCACAAACCAAGCCACCCCTCCCCCCTTCTCCGCTGCAGACCCCATGCTGAGGCCCAGGCCTGGGTGGGGGTGGGGATGGTGACGGGGTTACTGCAGAGTGACTGCAAGGTTAGGGTTTGGATGCAGACTGCACTTGGTCACTGCCCCCTGAAAATGAGTCTCTGTTACAGAAGCAAAATGAGGCCTACTAAAGGAAAATGACCAGAAAGATAAAGTCCACGTAAAAAGCCACCAGTGGAAGAACATGTTTGAGCAACGTGGCCAAAGAAAAAGTAGTTTCCTGTTGATATCAAACAGAAGTCCGGGGTTAGTTTTGTGGTACAGTGAGCTAAGCCGCCAACTGCCACACTGGTATCCCAGATTGGAGCGTTGGTTGGAATTCCTGTGGCTCTGCTTCTGATCCAGCACCCTGTTAATACTCCTGGGAAGGCAGCGCAAGATGGCCCAAGTCCCTGGGGCCTCAGGCACCCACCATGTGGGAGACCCAGAAGGAGTTCCAGGCTCCTGATTTTGGCTGGAGCCACATAATCATAATAAAGACAGCAGAATTCACTGAGTAAACTTGGTGATTCTATTCCCTTTGCCTGGGATAGGTTCTGGAGTAGCCACGCCTGGCAGTCCATTTATTTATTTATTAAGATTTAAAAATTTAAAGATTTATATTTATCTGAAGGGTAGATTTTCAGAGAGAGAGAGAGTGCTCTTCTAGCTGCTGTTTGCTTCCCATATGGTTGTGATGATCAAGACAAGGCTATGTGGAAGCCAGGAGCCTGACCCTCTTATCTGGGTCTCCCAAGTGGCTAACAGGACTCTAAGTACTCGGGCCACGCTCTGCTGCTCTACCAGGTACCTTAGCAGGGAACTGAACTGGGTCAAAGGCAGAGTAGCCTGGACTTAAACCAGTGCTCATAGGGGATGTAATGTTACAAGGCAGTGGCTTAACGGGGCTGAACCACAGTATTGACCCCCATATTGCAGTTTTGGCCAAAGAGATGTGAGAGACAGAGTCTACTGGGGGAGATTACAGGAAGTTTTCTGTATTGCTGAAAAAGGATGTGGTCAGGCCGGGGCAATGACTCAAGTGGCTAATCCTAAAAGTACTTGCATCCTATATGTGCACTGGTTTGTGTCCTGGTTGTTCCACTTCCCTTCCAGCTCCCTGCCTGTGACTTGGGAAAGCAGTCGAGGATGGTCCAAAGCCTTGGGACCCTGCACCTGCGTGGGGGACATGGAAAAGGCTCCCAGCTCCTGGCTTCAGATAGGCTCAGCTCTGGCTATTGTGACCATCTGGGTAGTAAGCCAATCTATGGATTTTTCTCTCTGTTTTTTCTCCTCTCTGTAAATCTGCCTTTCCAGTAAAAATAAATTTTAAAAAGAAGGATGTGGTCTTTGATGTTGCTGCGTGAAGGAGTGATGCCTGGAGTAGGTACAGCCATCTTGTGGCTCAGGCCGGTAGACCGGTAGGCCTGGGACCTTGGAGGGGTTACTGAGCTGCTGGCTGATCCAGACTCTGAGAACACTTGGCCTTGAACCTGTTTGCTACTTGAGCTAATCAACTTTCTGGATGGTTCAACTACGTGAAGTGGGCTTTCTTCTCTTGCAGCCCAGCACTTAATGATATAAAGTCTCCATTTAGATGCCTTCTCCAAGCAGCCTTCCCTGAGTACTCACCTTGTGGAAGCCCAGCGAGAGAAGGAGGGTGGTGGGGGTTAGAAGCATATCACATGGGTTGTGGGGGGAGACAGCCTTGGAGAGGCGAGAACTGCGTTTTGTTTCTTAAACGAGGAGGGGCTTCCTCTCCTTGAATCACCCCCCTCAAGAGGGCAATAGGTCAGACACCAGCTGGTCTTGGCCCAGCACTCACCTACCATGCTATACAGTATTACCATCTTCTCCTCCTCGTAAATGTTCACAGGGTTCACCAAGAGCTGGAAGAGGCCTGAGAGCACAGGGTCAAGTTACAGGTCCAGAGATGACACAGCCCCTGCCAACCCTGCCCTGCCTCTGCCAAGTCCTGCTCAGTCCTGCCCAGCCCTGCCCAGTCCCTGTGCCCAGCTCCCCTGCCCAGCCCTGCCCAGCCCCCCTGCCCAGCCCTACCCAGTCCCCCTGCCCAGCCCTGCCCAGTCCCCGTGCCCAGCCCTGCTCAGCCCGTGCCCAGTCCATGCCCAGTCTGTGCCCAGCCCTGCCCAGCCCGTGCCCAGCCCCTGCCCAGCCCTGCTCAGCCCGTGCCCAGCCCCTGCCCAGCCCCTGCCCAGCCCTGGCCTTCTGCTTCCATACTCACCTACAGCCAGGAGCCCCCCGGTGCCTGCCCCCAGCAGGAAGGTGGTGACAGGGAACTCGCCAGGCTGACGCCTCAGGAACCGGCCACAGGGGCCTGGCAGCCCCCAGTTCAGGAGCCTGTGCATGGCTTGGGGGGGTGACATAGCTGCCTCAGCAGCCCATCGTTGGTGTTGGGGCGCTGAGCAGTAGTGGATTGGGGCTGGTAGGGCTGGTAGGGAAGCTGGACAGGGGGATGAGGGACCCCTGGGGTATGGGGCAGGTGTGAAGGAGTGAAGAGGAGAAAATTGGGTTGGAGGGGAGTACTGGGCAGGAAGGCTGGAAGGCAGGGCACCCTGAGACAATGGCAGGGGGTTCCTGGAGGGCAGGGACTGGGGTGGACGCACTGGTGTGAGGCAGCTTCTTTCTCGGCCGCCAAGCTCCCTTCTGTGCGTGGTCAGTGTCCATGTGTCTGTCCCGGGGAGCCCTTTCTCAGCTCCGAAGTCTGCCTGAGGAAAGACTCAATCGTGAGGCTCTGGTGAGATGCAGCAGTGAGATCTGCACCTTTGCAACTCCGTCTTGGTTCTGAGATAGGGGAAGGAGATGCGAACCTCACCTGTCCCCCCACAACTCTGAGCCTCAGAACTGGCTTGGGGGTTCCCAGGGCAGCGGTGTACTACAAGCCCCACCGGAACCCTGGATTGTGGCACAACATTCCAGGCGGCCCCAGAGTCTCTCTTGGAGACGGTGGGCACAGCTACCCCTGGCCCTTGCAGCCATGCCCAAAGCCAAGAAGGACGCCATGCACTTCTGGGTGGTCCAGGAGCCCAGCCTGGCACGGGATGTGGTCCGCAGCACCGGGGGCTTCACCCTGGGCCTGACCCTGGCCACGATCTACGGGCTCCTGGAGCTGCTGGTGGAGGGGCTGAGCCCCTGGGGCTGCCTGGTGGGAACCCTCACCATGGCTGCCTTCCTCAGCCTGGGCATGGCTTTCTCCCGCCAGGTCCGAGCTACTGTCCTGCTCCTGCTGCCCCAGGCCTTCTCCAGTGAGTCTGGCACCCACAGGGAGTGAGGGCAAGCTATGAAACTACTGGGTGGGGATGGCAGGAGAGAGGGTCCCTGCTGGTAATGGCATCTCTAACTCCTCCCAGGGCAGGGCCGGATGCTCCTGCTGGTGGCTGCCTTTGGACTGGTGCTCCAGGGGCCTTGTGCCAACACCCTGCACAACTTCAGCCAGGCCAGTGAGGCTGTGGCCTGCGGGGCAGAGCTGGCCTTGAACCAGACCGCCGAGATGTTGCAGAGGGCCAAGCAGCCCCTTGTCAGTAAGAGCCGCCTCGTCTCCCACTGGCCGGCGTGCACCCTTGTCCCATGTTCGTTCCTCCCAAGGCCTGCTGACCGCATCACTTACAGAGTTTCTGGGCTTGGAAACGCAGCTTTGGGCCCCACTTACTCTGCATCCCTGTCCTGTCCCTCTTCGCTGCCCCCTGCCCTGCCATTCCTGGTCCCTGGCCTCCTCCCTCTGCCCCACAGCCCCCAGACCCCAGCGCCCTGGGGGGACAGCTCCTGCTCTCAGAGGACAGCACCTGCCCCTGTGCCCCGCTATGCCTCCAGGTGCCCTGAACAAGATTAAAGCCATCGCCCGGCGGGCCAAAGTGGTGGCTGACCGAGTACGCAAGTTCTTCCGGTCGATCATGGATGGTGTGAAGCACGTGGGTGAGCATATCAAGCAGCCCTGTGGGTGGCCCCTTCCTGCTGGCAGGGGTGAGGGGTGTAGGGCTGGGGTACAGAAGGCATGTGTCCTTCACCCAGCCATAGCCACAGTGTGCTCTGGCGTGCTCTGGCATGTTCTGGTGCCCACAGCCCTGGGGTGCCAGTCTATCCTCCCCACTCCCTGATTGTCCAGTCAGGGCTCTACGCAACGTGTGGTACTGGCTGCTGCACATCGGTGATGTGTGCAACTCGGAGCTGGGCAACCCGTACTCCAAATGCGCACAGGTCTTTGACAACGCCAAGGACAAATGCATGACGATCATACCCCGTGCCTACCACCTGTGCTACGTGCTCATGCCCTTTAAGCTGGTCCTCTGTGGACTTGCCAGCTGTGAGCGGGAATGGGGCTTGGCTGGGGAGGGGCTGAAGAGGGAGCCAGTAAGGAGGCTGGGATGCAAGCAGGGAAGCCCTACTGAGATGCCCCTTTCCAACACAAATACACACACCCTCACCGCCGCCCAAGACAGCCAGACAGGGACCAGCAGGCTCTGTGAGAAGAGGGCCTGTGGGTGAGGGCAAGCCGTGTGTTGATCCCCACCGCTGACTGGGTTGGTGCCTGTGCTCAGTGGTGCAGGTGTTCTGCGTCATCCCCAGGGCCATCCAGACCTTCTTGCGCAAGACCATCCGTACTCGTGAGCAAGCCACAGGCAGCACCCCAGGGGCTTCCCTCTCTTCTCCACCACCACCAGCCCCGAGTGCTCCTATCTACTGCCTCAGAAAGTACTACCAGGAAGCTACAGTCCAACGTCCCCATAGTGGTCCAGACGGCAAACCCTAGTTCAGCCAGGATGGGGGTGGCTCAACAAAACTGGGCTGCTACGAAGCAGGGTCTCCACCTCCCACCCCTGGCGCAGGTCCCTGAGGCCACTGCTGGGGCATGCCGGGCTCAAGGCCACACTCCCTTATGGAGACCCTAGGGGTGAGGGTTCTGGCTGCCCCCAGGGACACCTCTGCTGGCTCCTGGCTCTCTCCCGGCTCACCCCTGCCTGTCGGCCACAGCTGTGATGCAGCTCATCAACAGGGTGCGGAAGGAATTTGAATTCAACATGACGACCACCCATTACTTCTCCGTGGACCTGAATGCCTCACGGAGCCTGTCGCAGGTGGCCCTGGACCTGCGTGAGGCCGTGAGCCTGAAGCTGTACAGTGCGCGGGAGGTGCTGTCGCTGATGGGTTTCACCATGCCCCTGCTGATCACATTCCTCTACCTGCAGTGAGTGTTGACCAGGGCTGCCACGGGCACCCCCAGAATGTGGCAGGGGGGAAGAAGAGCCACTCAGGATGCCCCCCCCCCACTCCCTAGGGCCCTGTACTACCGCTACGGTTATCTGAACTGGGACGACTTTGACAATGTCTACATCACTAAGCGGTTCCTGCGTATGGAAGCCATGCGCTCCATGGCAGGGCTGCCCACAGTGCTGCCGCTCACTGCTCATGAGGCTGGACGCTACATCCAACCGGGTGAGCTGCCCCCAGCCCCACTCCCTGAGGCCTGTGCTGGAACCTGAGAGCACCTCAGGCCCTGTGGGTGGGAAGCCCTGACACTGTCCTTGGGGAGCCCTCAGGAGTCAGGGCGGGTGCTGAAAGCCAAGGCTGTCGGGAGTACAGATAGGGGATGGATGTGGATTTGGGGGTGTGGGGGCAGAGAAGCTGGGGGGACTCTTTGGACAGGGAAGGGACACACCCAGGAGGGAGGGCTCCTGGTGCTGGGGGTGCCCAGGTGGAGATGCCAGACCTGCACCTGCAGCCACAGGCCCCCCTTGCCCCTGTGGGGTGCTTTCCAGCCCTGCCTGCCCAAGGGGCCTCCCAGCTGCCTCTCTTTTCCCTCTTCCTAGTGCACGAGCAAGCCCAGGCAGGGACACAAGCTGGGGTCTGGTCGGGGAAGGAGAGCAGGGAACAGCCTCCTGAGTAGCCCAGCCCATGCAGGCTCCATCATCCTGACCCGCTGGGAGCAGGTGTTTTACATCCTGGAGATCTTCAACCTCATGCGGCACCTCCTCCTGGTGATGTTGCTCGTCTTCCTGGACTACGCTGTCTTTTGGGTGCTTGACCTTGCCCGGTACCAGCTGCAGGGAGAAATCGTGGCCCGCAGTAAGCACCTGCACCATCTGCGCCTGCCCGGCCACACCCAGGCCTTTCCCTCAGTCCCACCTTGACTCCTGGGGGTTGCCTGCTGTCCGCACGTCCTTGACTGTTCCCTTCTGTCAGCCTGTCCGCTGCCTGCTAATGCCCGTGTCCAGCTCAAGGTTACAACACCACAGTCAAGACACAAGCTCCCAGTGGCCTGGGTTTGTGTCCCACCTCAGTCTCCTATCAGTTGGTGGCTTGCAAAGAGGCACATAGGGTTCTACATCTGAACTCAGGAATCCTCACAGTCACCACTTCTGTGGGGTGCTGTAAGGAGAAAAGTAAATTGTATGTGTCAAGCGCCTGCTAGACTGCTGACCAGGGCCACTGGTCAAGGGAGAGAATGACTCTCTCTGTATTCCACGGCCCCAGCAGGATGACCGAGAAACACAAAAACACCCCTAAGAACCAAGTGCTGAGTGCCGGGTCTGTGGTGGTGCATGCCCAGGCCAAAATTCCAAATCAATGTTTGCTGGAGTGGTTAAGATGTTGTTCAGGATACCTGTGTATCAATCAGAGTACCTGGGTTTAAGTCCTAGCTCTGCTTCCAATCCAGCTTCCTGCTAATACGCACCCTGAGCAGCAGCAGGTGATGGCTCAAGTGCCAGGGTCTCTGCCACCCACATGGGAAGATGAATTCTGGAAGTCTGGCTCCAGCCCAGCCCACCTCTGGCTGTTGCAGGCTTTTGAATGGTGAACCAATAAATGGAAACTTTCTCTGTCCCTCTGTCTCCCAAACAAATTTAAAATAACAATATTTCTGGGTGGTCATGGAGGGAAAGGGATTGACTTATGAACTGCTAAGGTCATCTCAGACCTGGTAGCCTGGGCAGGTGGTCCTGCTGGACTGGGGGCCACTGGGCCCAGGTAGGCCCAGAGCACTGTGCTGGGGAGTCTGAGGGAGTCATCAGTTTGGATATGGAGGTAGAGTGTCCTGGCTGCTCTCCTATATGGTGGAGCCAGCACCTGCCATGGGTAACCCTAACATGGTGTTCCCTGTGCCAGGCCCTGTGCTGTTGACCATCAACGTGGAGGGAGCTGGCTATACCAGCAGCATCTTCCGTGACCTGGTGTCAGCCTTTGACGTCCTCCAACAAAGCAACGTCAGCATCTTGTCCCGACGCTGCCTCCTACAGCCGTCGGAACCGGACACCTCCGGTTACATTGCCATTGGTATCTGCCATGCCCCTGAGGGTGCCCCGGGGCCCGCAGGGCTGTTGGGGCCAGGGCTGGGACTGGGCTCCAAGCTTGTGTGCTTCCAGGCACCATGTATGGCCTGTGCTTCTTCGTCACTCTGTTTGGCCACTACGTCAGTCGGCTGCGGCGGGTCATCTGTGCTTCCTATTACCCCTCCCGGGAGCAGGTGAGGCTTCCATGGGAGTTAGAGCCCTTGACCTTGCCCCCTCCGCCCGTGGGGTGGGGTGGGCTGAGCTTCTGGCTGGCGGCCTTGACTTGGGGAACTCAGAACCCTTCAGTAGCCCCCAGGCCTCTCTCCTGGGCTGGAAATCCCAAGGAAAGTCACCTGCACTATAGGTGGTCAGGCCCCAGGTACAGGCTGATTGGGAGAAATGGTGCCTTGTGAGGCCAGGGCTTCCTGAGCCGGAGCTTGCTCCAAATGTTGTGGGTCTGGAGGCTGTGTCTGCGTGTTGAGATGTGAATGGGGACTGCCCACTACCTGAGCACCCCTGGGTACCCATTATTGTGCTCATCCCAGAACACCAGGCTGAGCCAGACATAGTCTCAAGGCTGCAACCCAGAGCAGAGAGTGAGTCGCTCCACCTGGGGAAATCATTAGGGCTTCCTGGAGGAAGTGGTGCCAGAGCCAGGCCTCAAGAGATTCATAAGGGTTGGAAGGAGGGAAAGAACAGGCAGGAGAGGTGGGCACAGGGGATGCTATCCCCATCCTCCCCCTTGCCCCCGCCACCCCAGGAGAGGATTGTCTATCTCTACAACATGCTTTTGAGCCGCCGGACCAACCTGCTGGATGCCCTGCGTCGCACAGTCAGACGGCGTGCGGCTGACCAGGGCTATGCCAGCACGGTGCAAGTGCTGGCCAACTGGTGAGCCCACTGCCCCTTCCCTGCAGGGATGAGGGGAGAGCAGACAGAAGAGCCAGGGGTCAGAGTGGATCAACATCTGCCCTCAGTGTCAGGAGGGCATGCATTGAAGATGGCCCCTGCATGCTAGTCCTGCCTGGAGAGGGAGACTGCAGTATAAGAACTTTTCTTTCTTTTTTATTTATTTATTTGAAAGGCAGATTTAGAGAGATCTTCCTTCTGCTGATTCACTCCCCAAATAGAAGCAACAGCCATGAGCTTCTTCTGGGTCTCCCACATGGGTGCAGGGTCCTAAAGCTTTGGGCTGTCCTCCACTGCTTTCCCAGACCACAAGCAGGGAGCTTGTGGAGCTGCAGTGGAGCACTGGGATTCGAACCAGTGCCTATATGGTATGCCAGTGCCCAGGCAGAGGCTTAACGTGCTATACCACAGTACCAGCCCCAGGATGAGTATTTTTAGGGTGGGGAATAAAGGGAGAAAGGCCTCCATGGCAGAGGGCCAGGGGTTAGATTGCAAAGAGGGTGAGGCTGGTGGGCTGGATAGCTTAGTGTCTGCCACCTGCTCCTCAGGTGCCCCTGCCTGAGCCCGATTGCCAATCACTACCGGCGGCAGCAGGTGTACTGTCTGGGCTGTGGGCAGCCCCAGGGTGAAGAGGACATGCAGAACTTTGTTTCCTGCAGCACCCCGGGGTGCCGCGGTGAGATCGCTGGGAAGGGGGCCCCTCTCTGGTGGATGAGAATGGCCTTCCCCACATTGTTATGCAGTCTCAGCACATGGCGGGGGGCCCTTTTCTCTTCCCTCCCTGCTGCCCACCTCCTCCAGGAGTGGACAAGCCGTTTCAGCAGGCAGCTTCCTCTTTATGCCTGTCACTTGGTTAGGATGCTCCCTTGCATAGGTGCCCTCAGGAGGAGGGGCTAGGAGCCAGTGCGCACAGTGGGATGGGCCAGCTCCAATTTCTGGGCTCCCCCACTCAGGCCTCTACTGCCACACCTGCTACCGCCTGCTGGACAACACCTGCTCTGTGTGCACAGCTCCCCTCTCCTACCAGGGGGACCTGGACCTGGAGCTGTGAGTCCTCTGACAGGGCGGGATGGCTGGATGGAATCCCTACAAGCAGTGAGAGGAGCCACCCCTCCTCTTCCCCCACACCTCCACCCCAGACACCGACGGGTGGTCACTGAGTCCCCAGGCTTTTTCAGGGACTCCAGTGATGAGGAGGGCCCCCGGCTCTGGCTGGCTGCTGCTGGGAGGAAGGACCCTGAGCAGGAGCGGTGGCTACGGCAACAGCTCCAGGAAGCATTCGGAGGAGGCCTCGCAGGGGACTCCAGCTCCACAGAGTCCAGGTGAGCCGCCAGCAGCAGGAGCTGGCCCTGGGAGGCTGTCAGGTCACGTGGGCTTGGAGTGGGGGCAGGTGGAGATGAGGGAAAGGAAGGAGCTCAAGCTGGCAGAGTGCTGGGGAACAGGGACATCATTCAGTGGGATGTGGGGACAGCCCAGGAGATGCAAAACACATTCTAGTAGAATCACCATCGGGAGAGGTGGCAAAGGCAGTGGGTTTGGGGCAGGCTGGTAGCTTGTAGGACTGAGAAACCAGGGAAGCATTCCAGAGAGGCCTGGAGAATGTGAGACATTCAGAAGGGTAAATAAAGACACACAGCTAGGCCAAGCCAGGCCAGGCCTGCCATCTGGGTGGAGACTCGGGCCGGGCTGGGAGAAGGACTTGGAAGTGGAGCTTGCAGAGAGGTGGGTCAGTGCCTCCTTGGCCATCTGAAGACCTTAGGCCCGAAAGAACCGCATTTACCTGTGCCGCAAACCAACACGACAGAACCCGGGCTGGCCAGAGCAGGAGACGGAGAGGATGGGTCTCTCTTCTAGCCTGAGAACAGTCAGTGATGGCCACAGGCACCCCGGGCACTGAGCACAGTCTGGGTTTCTGTGCTTGGGTCAGGCAAACATTAGGGCAGAGTCAGCTCTGGGAAAGACGATGGCCCGATTGGAGATCTCTGAGGTCTCCACAGGGCAGCCAGCTGCAGATGCCCGGGGGCAGGGCTCTGGGTCGTAGGTGTGTTTGGAGTTGGTTGTTGACTTAGAGAAAGAACTAGATCATCCTGAAGGCAGGGGGTTATGGCAGGAGCAAGGCCTGGGGGATGGGACAGAACCCTGGGGGAGCTCAATCACAAACTAAGGAGAAACGGGCTCAAGGAAGCAGGAGTGTCACACATGCAAGAACCATGAGAAGAGTCAACTGCAAACAGGACTGGAGGCTGGCCACTGTGTCCAGCAAAGGATAGAGCACTGGGGTGGGGGCATTTTAAAACTGTTCATTGATTTGACCGAGGAGAGAATGAGCTCATTTCCACCTGCTGGCTCATTCCTGCTATGCCTACAAGAGTTGGAGCTGGGCTGGGACTAAAACTGGGAGCTTTGGCACCCGATGCAGTGCTTCAAGGAGGGTGCTGCGGTATGGATGTTTAGGTCACTGCACCCCGTACTGGAGTGCTTGGGATAGAGTCCCGCCTTCACTTCCAATCGGGCTTCCTACTGTTGCACATCCTGGGAGGCAACAGGTGACAGCTCATGCATTTGGATCCCTGCCACCCACATGAGGTATCTGGATGGAGTTCCTGGCTTCTGGCTTCAACCTGACCCAGTCTCAGTCCCACGTGTGTGGCATCTGGGAAGTCAACAAGCCAATGGAAAATCTCTCTCCCCATCACTCTGCTTTTTGAATAAATAAGCTTTAACACACACACACACAAAACCCAGGTGTCTTTTAGGGACTTCAGGAACCTAATGACTTGAACCATCAGCACTGCCTCCTAGGACCTACACTGGCGAGATGCTAGGGTCAAGAAACTCATTTCAAACCCCGGTTCTCCAGGCATCTGAACTACTAGGCTAAACACCTCCTCCTCGGGGAATGTTCTTTAAGACCAGGACCAGACCATGGTGGGGTGAGGAGTGCATGGCACAGAGGACCCAGAAATCAGGGCTGGATTTGTGGTGCGGTGGATTCAGCTGCTGCTTGGGACATCAGCAGCTCACGTCAGAGCATTCTGCTTCCTGTCCAGTTGTCTGTTCATGTGCCTGGGAAAGTGGCAGAAGGTAGCCCCAGTGCTTGAGCACCCACTTGGGAGACCCGCATGGAGTCCCTGGCTCCTGGCTTCAGCCAAGCCTAGCCCGTGAGTGTTGTGGCCATGTGGGTAGTGAAGTAGTGAATCAAGATCTCTCTTTATCTCTCCCTCTCTGTTACTCTTTCAAATAAGTCTTTTTTAAAAAGAGGAGGAGGAGCTTGAGAACGAAGAGGAGGGAATTAGCCTCATACGAGTGAGAGGAACTTGGAGGGGCCTAGCACTAAGACACTTTTGTCAATATTTACTTTTGGGGTTGGTGCTATGACTCAATAGGCTACCTCCACTTTCAAGCACCAGCCTCCCATAAGGGCACTGGTTCTAGTCCCAGCTGCCCCACATTCAGCTCCCTGCTTATGGCCTGGGAAAGCATTAGTGGATGGCCCAAAGCCTTAGGGCCCTGCACCCATGTGGGAGAAATGGAAGAAGCTCTTGGCTCCTGGCTTTGGATCAGCCATTGATGCCATTTGGGGATGGAAGATCTCATCGTCTCTGTCTCTCCTTTTCTCTTTACATCTGCCTTTGCAATATTTATTTACATTGGAAATGGTGATTTACAAAGAGAAGAAACTGAAAAACAATTTCCATCCATTGGCTCACTTCTCAAGCGGCCCCAATGGCCACAATTAAGCTGATCCAAAGGTAGGAGCCGATCCGAAGCCAGGAGCTTCTCCTGGGTCTCCCACGCAGGTGGTTGTGTGCAGGGTCCCAAGGACTTGAGCCATCCTCAGCTGCTTTCCCAGGCCATAAGCAGGGACCTGGAACGGAAGTGGAACAGCTGGAGCACAAACTGGCATCCATATGGGATCCTGGTGCTTGAAAGGGGAGGATTAGGCAATTGAGCCATTGTGCTGGGTCCTAAAAGATATTTAATCTTTACATTTTTATTTCATTTATTTGGAAAAAAAAAAAAAAACACTCACAGAGGTACATTCTGCTTGCTGGCTCACTTCTACAATGCTCACGCCAGGGCTGAGGCAGACCAAAGCTACAAGAGAACTCAGCATAAGGCTCTCATGTCTGAGGGGTGGGGAGGAAGGCAGAGACCCAAGTACTTGAGCCACTACTTGCCACCTTCTAGGGTGCATCATGGGAAAGTGAAGCTGGGACTCAAACCCAGGCAATACAGTAGAAATAGGCATCCCAAGCAACACCTAAACAGGTGGGCCAAATGCCTGCCCCTGAAAGCTTTGTCTCCATCTCAAGATCAGTAGATCCAGGCAGGGGTCTGGCCTCCAGGGCCGGATGGACAGGGTGGCTTTGGAGATCAGCCGGCTGGCCTGAGGCAGGAGTGGAGATCCAGGTTCCTGTGTGCAGAGTTGAGCCTGCTGCAGCTTGGTGGCCTTGCTTTTTCTCAGGGGCGTGGGAGGCCGGGGCACCTGCTGGGACAGCACAGGGGGTGGCTGGGAGTGGAATAAAGGTTTCCAGGAGTGGGTGGCGAAGGCGGAAATATCTGCTGCGGGGCGAGCAGAGAAGCCTGTGGGGGAGGCCAAGGGATTTCCAGGTGGCGGCGGAGGCCCTGGTAATGGTGAAAACTACGAGCGGCCACTGCATGCGCTTGGTTCCGTGTTGGTTCTTTCTGGCCAGCGTGACAGCTGCGGATGGGATTTGAGGGCTGCTGGTGAGTTCTGGGCAGCTCAGGGGAAGGACAAGTTGGGAAAAGAAGTAGTATCTGAGATGACTGGCCTGGGGGAGGAGCAGCAGCTGGCCAGGGCCAGTCTAGCTGAGGTTTGGACCCTGATGCAAGATGTGAGAACAAGAGGCAGTGGCCTGCGGGGGGAGGGGGAGTTCAGCAAGGCTCTTACAGCAGGGAAAGGGCTGGGAGAGCCGGCGGGCCTCAGTCACCGCCATGGTCAGGCAAGCACTGTGAAGAAAGCCTGTGAGTGGCCAAGGAGCAGAAGATGGGGTGGTGGTAAGGGGATTGGAAGGGTCATTGATGAAGGTTTCTAGGGCAAGGAGGTTAAGGAAGGACAGGCCAGAGGTGGTTGTGTCCTCAGGCAGCCAAGGAGGTAGCTGGGCCAACAGGTGGCCAGCTTGGGTGCCTGCAGCTGAGCATCTGGGAGGACTGGAGAGATGGTGCTGCGGTGAAAGCCAGAAACTCTGAACACACACCAAGGCCTGGCTGGCAGTGAGGTGGGGAAGCCACCACCAGTATTCAAGGGCTGCCTAGAAAACTGTGCAGCAGGCACATCCTAGGGCGATGGACGCCAAAGGAGAAGCGACCAGCAGGGCCCACTGAAGCCCTACCGGCAGAGCTCACCATGGGCAACTCTTACCTTTCCCAGCTGTGTGGCCTCAGCACCACTCCAAACCAGCAGGTTACCTCAAGAGCCACAGGCTGCTGTGTGTGCTCTACCTGGGCCTGGGCGAGGGCCAGAGGCCCCAGCAGCCAGGGCAGGAGTGCACCTGTGAAAACAGGGCCATGGTGACTGGCCTGTGGTCTCCTCCTCTCTCTAGTGACCGGGAGGAGGGGCAGGGGCCTTGGCAGAGGCGACACTGGCAGCAGCCTCTCCTGGAAGGCCAGCATCCCACAAGCCTCCCCACAGCTCCTGAGCCCCCAAGAGCAGTGCAGGAGCCCACAACCCTCAAAGCAGTCTCCTCCACTTCAGAACCCCCAGTCGTTGCATCTCCCACCTCTCCCTGATCCCTCCAATAAAAGAACCAAAAGTGGACACAAGTGTGAATCTTAAATTATTATTATTTCATCCTGTTGCTTACACCCGAGGTGGGGGGGTGCGGGTGGGGGGAGGGGAAGGAACAGGAGAGGGGGAGAAACACCCCCCCCTAAGGCACTGATTGGGAAAGCCACAGGTAGGGAGAGGGGAGGCCACACTGTCCCCACTCTTGGGGCCATGCCCCAGGTCTCCCCGGCCTGAAGCTGCCCCATCACCTGAAATGCTAAGATGAGGCCCAGGGTGACCCGACCTCCTCCCACCCCAATATATTACATCATCACTTTTTAAATAGATACAGGGACTGGTCCCGCTACCCCCTCCCTGTGACCCCTACCCACGGTAGGGGGTACCTGGGCAGCTGTGCAAATGGGCATGGGGGCACACGGGAGGGAGAGGGAAAGAGCACCGGGCCCCTGAACCTGCCCCTTGGAGGAGGGGGAGGGACCGCCAGGCCAGGGAGGAGGGAATAGTGCAAGGCAGAGCCCAGGCCGCAACGGGGTCCAGCACCCAGCGAGGAAAGGGGTGAGGGAGATGCTCCCCCACCCCCCAGCAGAGTTGGGTAGTTAAAAATCTGAGACTAGATTTCAACGAGACCAACAGAAGAGGCTATGTACAGAGGGGGTGGATTCACTCCTCAGAGGAGAGGGTGGGCACAAGTCTTCCACGCCCGAAAGGGAAGACGGTGGGAAAGGGCTTTCTCCCCACCACAGATCTGCAGGCCACTTTCCCGGGAGCCACTGCTTGGCACGGGTCAGAGGACGACGCAGGCGGATCCGGGCCAGAGGCCGCCGGGGGCGCTCGCCCGCGCAGGGCACGGCCACCAGAGGGCGCCGGCTCGCCCGCTCTCCGCAAGGCTCCCCCCAACCCCTCACCCCGTCCCACACCCAGCGCCCCGCCAGCCCGGGGGCGGCGTGAGTCAGGGGCGGCAGCGGCGGTGGTGGTGGCGGCAGCGGCGGCGGCGGCTCCGGCTCGCACCTGGGCGGGGAGGAGGTAGGGGAGGAGGAGAGGAGGGTAAGACGCCCGCCCGGACCGCCCTGCCCTCTGGCCCCAGGGAGGGAGCGGCGGGAACAAGACATTCCCTGCCCCGGGACGCGGGAGGGGAGGGGCGGGGAGGGGTGCGGAGCCCGAGCGGCTCCCCTAGCTGGGCGGGGCCCCTCCCGCTGCCCCCAGGGGCGGGCGAGCCAATCAGGCCACCCCGCCCCCTTCTCCAGGACCCCATGACTCAGCGCAGGGAGCAGGGCGGAGGGGCCTGGGATGGCTCCTTCCTTACAGGCCCAGTACCCCCACCCTTGCCAGATTCCACCTTGCTTCCCCTCACCTACGCTTCTTCCTTCGCCACCTCCCGCTTTTGCAGAATTCATTGCCAGGAAAAAGGAACAGAAACCAGGAAGGAGGGGTCTTGGGAGAGAAGGGGGGCAGTCCTTCACCCCCTTTCAGCCAAAACCCCCAGGGGGCAATGTGGTCCCAAGCCTCCACCCCCTAGAAACCCGCATAGCCGAAAGTGGGACCCCCCCACAAATCAGAAATACATTATTGCTTGTACTGCTGAGGGAGCAGCTGGGGCGCAGGGAGCCCACTGCCACCACAGAGCTGTGCTAGCATTTGGATCACTCCTGAGGGGGAGCTGCCCCCAGCCGGGGAGCCTCTCTCTGCCTGCCCACTTCCCCTCAAGACCTCAGTGCGCGACCGGAATGAGGGCTCCGGGACCCACGAGCCAGGCTCCGTGCCCACGCCTGCCGGCAGCTCTGTCTGTTCCACATGCATGCTCCCATTGCTTGGCATGGATGCTCCCCTCCCCTCCCAACCTTGTGCTGTGCCAGCCTGGCCACTCGTCCCTCTTTAAGAGGACTCCATGGCACCTTCGGCCTGGGGTGTGGCGGGTGCCCCCTCCTCCTCATCCTCATCAGGGGGCCCTGGGGTGGAGGTTGGGAGCCCCGTAGGGGCCGACTGCTCCCAGAATCGAGCCAGAGAAAGGCGGAAGGTGTCCAAGTGGCCATTGGAGAGGTCGAGGCCAGCAGGGGAGGGGGCCGATGCGGAGGGTGGTGGGTAGTGGGGCGGCGCGTCGTCCTTGCGGCGGCGGCGCGTGCGCACCTCCAGGCAGTTCTGGCCCTTGAGGTGGCGCTGCAGGTGGTCCTCCTTGGCGAAAGCCTTGTGGCACAGGTGGCACTCATAGGGCCGGTCCCCTGTGTGCAGGTGCATGTGGTTCTTGAGGTCGTAGCTGTGCAGGAAGCGGGCCGGGCAGTGTGGGCACGAGTAGGGGCGCTCTCCTGTGTGCTTCCGCATGTGGATTTTTAGCTTGTCGTTCCTGTAGTGGACAGGTGCAGAGGGGGAAAGCAGGGTTCAGGATGGAGCTCAGCCATTACTCCTCACCCTCACCCTGGCCGACTCTCCCCCCACTCCACTGGGCCCCTGACCTGCTCCCCTTGGCTCTGCCCCTCTGGTCTCTATCCTCAATGCCACACCCAGCCTAGTCCCTCTACCGTGTCCCCATGCCTTCCACCGGGGTAGGGTAGGGGGTGCACTAAGTGGGCCCTCCTCGCTTGGTGCTCACCTGGTGAAGCGGACCCCGCACACCTCACAGGCGAAGGGCTTCTCGCCTGTGTGGGTCCTCATGTGGCGTGGCAGCTTGCCTGCCCCATGGATGATCTTGTGGCACACCGGGCACTCCTGGGGCATCTGTGAGCGGCGTTTGCGCACCAGCTTGTCTTGGCCGTCCAGGCCTGGTGCCAGGGCATCCTGGTGCAGGGAGCTCAGGTAAGCCATCAGATCAGGGTCGATGGCATCCTCATCTGAGCCCAACTCTTCGGGGGACAGCGGTGGGCCGCCCCCCTGCGGCAGCCCATAGGCTGGAGGGTAGACCAGCTCCTCCTCTTCTTCTTCACCCTCGTAAGCCTCATAGCCCAGGGGCCCCTCAGAAGGGGAGGCAGCCCCTGTGGGAGGAGGGCTGTAGCTTTCTCCCAGCGTGCTGCCCCCGCTGCCTCCCACTCTGCCTGCCACCTCCTCTTCCTCGTAGGTCATGGGTTGGACAGGCACTTCGGGCACCTCGGGCACAAGGTGGTTCGCCCGGGCCCCCTTGGTTTGCAAGAATGCTTTTCGGGGCTTGCGGCTACGACGGGCGACGGGCCGAGGTGGTGGGGGCTGTGGTGGTGGCGGGAGGGCCACCTGGGAAGGGCTGTTTTCTTCATCACCGTTGGGAACTCCTGAGGCTGAGGCCGGAGGAGCCGGGGTGGCCGTGGCCGTGGCAAAGGCCTCCAAGTACTGGCGGGCTCGCTCACAGTCATCCTCATCTGGGCTGGGGGCTTCCAGGCCGCTGCCCTGCAGGATCTCCATGCAGGCGGCGATGACACAGGGGATCTCCAGCAGCCGGGCGGCTTGCAGCACAGCCGGCATGTTGGCACTGCTGGTTGTCAGCGTGGCTGTGTAGGCAAACTCGAGCAGGGCACCTAGTGCCTCCGGCCCCACAAAGTCCAGCTCGCACACGCCAGCCCCCACACCTCCAGCAGCTGTCCCACTGCCCCCAGCTCCCACCATGGTGCCACTGCCACCACCACCTTCAGTGAAGAGCTTCTTGAAGTAGTGGCTGCAGGCGGCCAGCACAGCCCTGTGGGTGCGGTACTCCAGGCCCTGCGTCCGGATGGTAAGGTCACACAGATGGCCCAGCTGGCGCTGCTCATTGAGGCAGCTGAGCAGCTCACTGCTGTGGTCCGGGAATGGGATTCCAATCAGGTCATCCTCGGGGCTCCCCATCTTCTCCTGCGAGGGTAAGCAGAGCACAAGATGAAGACAGCTCTACTGGTGGGTTGGGAGCAGGTGTGCCAACCACGGATGATGTCACCTAGAGTGGGTCCCCTGGGCCAGGGGTCCTTCTGAGTACCTTCCACCCACTTCTTGTTCCACGACTCCCCTCACCCTATAGGAATAAGATTGATTTCACCAACAGTGACCCTACAGTGGTCAGACAGGCGCACCGGCCCTGCAGGTTATATGTGTGCAAAGTTCTGAGCCAGGCAGGGGATGCCAGGAGCCCCACCTCGCCGGACGTTCCTTCCCTAGAGCTCTGTGTGCTCTATTGGCTCTGGGGAAAGCACTGGACTGGGAGAAAGTTGGGGTATCCTGCAGAATGTACTGAAGCTGCCCTCAGGCATCTCAACAGTGGGGTGACAGGCTGGCAGCTAGAGCCTGTCCCCAGCCAGCCAGTGTTCAGATTCACCTTGGACTGGCGTCTCTTGAGGGTCCTGTACAGCCAGGTGTGTGTACACCTCCAGCTCCTGTCCCAGAGTATTAGCATACTGGAAGCAGGATGTAAAACAGAGAGAGCCGGGAGCCAACAGTAGCTTCCAACCCCAAACTCTGTCTCCCCAAGGCACCAAAAAATTCACCCAGGCTTCTCAATCACCCCCTCCCACTATACCCCAATCTAGAGACCAAACGGGAAACACAGCTCCCAGCATCCCTCCCCCCACATCCTCCCCTCCCCCATGGGGGCCAAGGAGCAGCCACCCTTTGCTGGGGTGTCGCTGGCGCGCGTGCTTCCTGCCCCGCACAGATAAGCATCACCCCTGCCCCCTCCCCCACTGCCAATAGGCAAGTTCCAGGGTTTCCCCCTCCCCCCTAAGCCACCACTGCCACCTCTCCCTCCCCATTCCCAGACAGTCCCCTCTCCAGAAAGAGAGCCACGGTGCTACCCGCCCTGCTCTTCCTGGCTCCCCCCTTCCCAAGGCCTGGAGCAGCCAACAGTCCCAAGGTAGGCAGGGGCCAGGTCAGCCCCTTTGCCCCCTCCCCCCACCCCTGGGGCAATGGTGGTGGTGGTGGGGGAGCCAATGGAAAGACCTGCTTCTCTGGCCTGGCTCTGTTGCTATCTTGCCGAATGACCTTGGGCAAGTCCTTTCTCTCTCTACTGCAGTTTTCTCCATGGTACCAGGAGGGGGTGGGAATGGAAATGCCAAGGACTCAGCCCTGCAGCGCTGACATTTTGTGGGTCTGGAGCCACCGGGAGGTAGGCAGCCATGGAATCTGAGAAAATCTGGGCTCCCTGTGCTGCCTGGGGACTCTAAAACTCTGCACCTCTTTCCCCATCTGTAACCCTTGGGACAGCTCCACCTGCCTCCTGGGGATGCTGGGAGTGTTAAATGGGACCAGGTATGGCCAATGTCTGCCCTTGCGCAGTAGGGACTCTGGTCTTGACCTGGCCTAAGGGCAGATTCCACTACCCAGGTGGCCTCTGGGACATCTGCCTCCCTCCCTCCCTCACACACAGCCCCGAGGGATCCAGAGCTCCAGCAGGCCAGGACTCCTCGACCTTGGCCAAGTCACTTCCTTTCTGGAAGAGGCCAGTCCCTCATCTCTGCTCTCACAGAGTGGCCTGGACGGTGTTTGGGTCAGGTCCCAATGACACTGTCACTGTCCCATTCAGCCCGTTGACCAGAAGAAGTTTATTTTAGGGGAGGGAGGAATCGGGGGAGTCCAGATCCACCAATTTCCTCTTTAGGACACAAGAACTGCATTGTCTCTGCCTGCCTCGGCACCTGCCATCTTCAGGGCAGCATGGGGCTCCTGCACCCAAGCCTTAAGAGAGCCGCTCCCACATGTGTCTGCTTGCAAGCCACACCTAGGCAGCCTTGACCCACCCCGAGTTCCTAAACCCCTAAACCCCTTCTCTCCCCGGGCAGCCTGCAGTCTACCACCTCTCACTGCCCTCTCTGATTCTCTTGCTTGTACTGCTGGCCCCAGGACTCAGTAGCAAACAGAGAAACCAGGTGGGCAGCCCAGGCTGCCACTCAAGCAACAGTGGGCACCTTCCTGTGCCCACTAAGGGGGGTGGGTGGGTGGGGCTGTCCTCAGTGTCCATTGGCTGGCAGCTGGGCACCCGGAGGCACATGGCTCACCCCTTCCTTCTCCCTCCTTCCCACCCCACCCATTCCCACCACTAAGCCCGCCTCCTTTCTCCCACCCCAGGGCTGGTCTCCGTGGCAACTTGGTGTGGCGGGGGAGCTGATTGGCTGACCCCACTATCAGGTCACAGGCTCAGGCTGGTTCACCACGCAACTCACACAGGGCTTGGGCAAGGGTGGGTGTTTAACCCCTTAGGCCCAAGTCCAATGCCCATGGCCAAAAGGTACTGAGGAAGAAGAGGGGAGAGGCAGAGGGCACACGTGGGAAGGAGAGGGTGTTTATGCCATTCTCCCAGCTTCTGGGAAACTCCCCTAGCCCTTAGCTAGGGTTCTGGCTCCCATACCAACAGAGGTGCCACCTGGAGCTGTGTTGCTGCCAACCAGGCCAAGGGGACACTCATAGTCCCATCATTCAGGAAGGCTGGGGTAGAGGCCTCCCCTTTCTGCCAGGGTGGGACCCTGGTGCCAGGGTGCCTTATGCACCCTTCCCACCCCTCTGCATCCCAGAAAGCCCAGCCCCCTGATGCCCCATGAAGGCCGCCCATCCCCACCCAGCCTGGCATGCCCCCTCTTGCTAAGACCTTGTGGGCATGGGTGTGTATGGTGGCTGGCAGGGGTGGTGGTGGGGGCGAAGCTGTGCCAGGGAACCAGACAAGGTCTGTTTGGTCTGTCTGGTAGGGGGAAGAAGTGGGGGCCCCACCCCTTCACTCCCCTCTTTCCTGCCACCTTCCCCCCAACACACACCCCCAGGCTCCCCTCACTGTCAGGCCTGCTCAACCGGCCAAGCCGGTGGGCAGCTCTCTTGAAACTGGGCCCTGAGTCAAGATTGTCCCATCTTTGGCTGGGGGAAGACTTTAAGGTAAGTAAGGTGGGAGGGGGCAGAGGCAAGAGCCCCTATCACCTACCCCTCATGTTCAGCGGCACCTGCCAGGGTGTGTCCAGCACCACCAGGACATCAAAAGGCAGCGGGCACTGGCCCTGACTTGGCAAGGAAGAGGAGAGTGGAACTCCTTCCAGGTGCTGACCTCAGGCAGTGTCCAGTGTAGGGCTGGGGGGCACCAAGGCCAACACTGTGGGCTTGAGCCAGCTGAAGGGCAGGCCTCAGAGGCCCTGAATGGGGGCAGCTGAGCAAAGCTGGTCCCCCTTCCCCCCACCCTGGGGATTAGGGGAGTGAGGCTTAGTGTGGGGGGCAGCAGGCGGAACCAGGATTAGCAGAGGAGAAAATAGATACAGGCCTAGACACAGGCACTTGGGGTGCCCCCCTCCACCCCCTAGCCTCAGGCTCCAAGGCCCCCCACCTCTAGGCTCTACTAGGGAGCCTGAGAGGGGCCTGGCTAGGCATCTCCAGGAGCGGCTGCTCAGGGTGAGGGAGGCTGAGGACTGTGCGGACATCGTCCTGCTGGGTTGTGGCATGGAGGCCGGGAACAGAGAGACCTGAGGCCCTTCCCAGCGTTCCTGGCGCCTTGCTGGCCACCCCTCCCCCTGACTGCTTTCTCCTCTCTACCCCCACCCCCCCACCCCAACTCCAGCCTCAGGTTCTCTTCCTGTTTTTTTTTTTTTTTTTTGGAGCTATGTTTGCATGAAGCTAGGATTTTGGCCTGGTAGCCACCAGAAGAGTGGGGACAATTGACCAGGAGAGTGGGGACAATTGAGACAGCCAGTCCCCAGGTCCTGGGGAGGGAGCGGTGGGGTGGGGTGGGAGGCATACTCGGGAATTCCTGTTCCTCAACTCCCTCACCCCTTCCCAGGACCCCTGGGGTCCAGAGGCCATGCAACTATCTCCGTGGCCCAGTTGGGAAGGCAGGTTACTGGGCCGCACTTGAGGACTGGGAGGGGCTTGGAAAGGATAGCTCCTCTGTCCAGAGGCACTGGGGGAGAGCCCTCGCTCCCTGCCCCAGCCCCTCCAAGCTTGCACATGCCTTCCCCATCCCCCATGTGACGCTTCCCCCCCTCCTAACCTCACCACCCCCAGTACTCGCACTTCCTGGGGGCCGAGGCGGGGAAGAGAGACCGCAAGCCACGAAGGGGGAAGGAGGCAAGGGGAGTCGGCTGCTTCCCGGTGCTGTGGGGGTTAAGTCTCCCCCCGAAAAAAAAATCCCCCAATCCTGGTGTCGGGACTCCCAAAGAGGGAGACTTCACTGCTACAAAATATCCCCCTTCCACAGCCCCAGTTCCGACCCTTCAAGGAAGACAGAGAGAGAAAAGATGGCGGATGAAGGAATAGGGTGACCTGCCTTCCACCTTTGGATGCCCCGCACTTCAGCGCATTGGCCAACTCTCCTCTCAGTGCCCTTTCTGGTCCCTCCATGTTGTCAGTGACTCTCATCCTCCCTCCACAAGACCCATTCGGGCTTCCCGTCCTTCGGCCCTCCTGGGCCACTCTCGCGTCCCTATCCATGTAGGCAAGGCCTCCTCCCCATCTCCTTTCCTTTCTCTTCTGCTGCTTTCTCCATTTGACCCCAGCATCCCTCTCTCACCTTTGTCCCAGGCAGGCCTGGGGAAGCAAGTGCGGAGGAATTCAATCACAGGAGAACAGGGCCTGCCTTCCACGAGGCCTGGTCTTGCTAAAAGATAGATAGATGGTCGTGTTCCGGACACTCACATCCCCACTTCTAGAAGAAGCAGTGGAGCGAGGAGGGGGGGAGAAGGGGGCCAAATTTGGGGGCCAGCTTGTGGAGGATGAGTGGTGGTTGGGGGGTGCACGGTGAGAGCGGATGTGGGGTGGGGTAGAGAGGACAACCTGGGCCTGCCTGCCCGTCAGAATTTCCAGTCTGGGAGCTGCTGCTGGACTTTCCCCAGAGGTTGCCCATCCCGGGCCAGCCGACCGTCCACTGGGACAGACCCTGACAGACCCTGGCCAACAGGGCTGCCAGTCAGTTCTGTTTGGGCAGTGCCGTCTCCCCATGGGGCCTGTGGAGACTGCACAAGGTGCCAGGGTCTGCCCTGTGCCCACCCCCTCCCCCCCACACCCAGCCTAGTGTCTCTCAAGCTGGGTAACCGAGCCGGCTGGTAACCCCACACCTGCCAAGCCGCCGGCAGAAACCTGAGCCCCCCACCAGCCCCAGAGGACACCCCAGCCCGATCCCCGGAGCCCGGCTCCCTGCCAGCCTGGCCAAGCCCCTGGCTGAGCCCAGCAATCACTCGTCTCCTACAGGACCCTACTGCAGCCTGCCCTGGTTTGGGTCTCCAAGGCTCCCCAACACTGAAGCACCTTGGTTCCCCTGGCACAGCGGGGGCACCCTTGTCCTGGCCTGCTTCCCTCTGACCCTTGGCCAACTTTAGGCCTCCGAGCCTCCCCTGGGGCCTGATCTCTGCAGCCCAGCTGGAGCCGAGTCCAGGCCTACTCACCTGAAAGCTGAGGGGCCTTGCCTGCGACTCCTCCTGGCCCCTGGGGGCAGCAGATTGGGAGGGGTTGGGGAGGGCCAGGCTGGGGGGAGGTGGGGTGGCTGTTCCCCGCTGCTCCAGCTCCCTCCTTCAAAGGGGCCGCCCACGACCTGGCCCAGCCCCTCCCCCCAGAGCCTTAACCCTCTGGGTGCTGTCCCCCCTCCCTCCAGCTGGGAGGGAGGGGTTACTAGAGGGCTGGCAGCGTGGGAGAGGGCCCAGGCGCCCCTGTGCTGTAGTCCCCACCCACACCCCCACCTGTCCTGACTGTCCTAAAAGGGGAAAAAGGTGAGGGGTAGGAAAGGTAGGAACTGGGGCAGTCCAGGAGGACAGAGGTGAGGAGGAGTCATGGGAGAGGCTGGCTGGAGGTGGGACCAGGAGAAGGAAGACGGCAGGGGAGGGGATGGGAGGAAGGTGGAGGTGGCCCTGGACAGCCAGTGCCAGAGGTGACAGGTGCCCAGGTCCTACTCCTTCAGGGCATACAGGACAGGCCCCACAAGCAGCCTCTCCAGACCCCTGTTAGGCTCCCTTAACCCCCCAACACATACTGGGCTGGGGCCCTCAAAGGCTGGGCAAGGCGGCACCCCGCCCTCCCTGTAGCCTCACCCCAAACCCACTCACATACCACAGTTCCTCACCCAGGCGTCAGCCCCTTGCCAACCAGGCCAGGGGACAACACTTGTGCCAGCCCCCAGTGGCCAGGGGGATCAGGGGGACAGAGCTGGCCAGAGCACATGCGAGTGTGTGTGTGTGTGTGGTGGGGGAGGATGGATGGGGGGAGCTGTGGGCACCGAAAGAGGAAGGAGTCAGGAGGGGGCATCTGCTGGGAAGCGCCTAGCCCCACCCCTTGCGCAAGCCTCTGCCACCCTGGCCGGTTGGGTGGGACCCGCCTGGGCCTGAGGGGCAACTCAGGAGGGCTTGGAGCCCAGAATTGGGTGGGCCACAAAGTTCCTCTCCGACAGTTCCTGGGGTCCTCTGTTCCTGAAGGGAGGGGCAACCTAGTGTCTCCTAGACACTGGCTGTCCCAAGTCCTGCTTGGCAAAGGGTGGGGACAACAGAAATGCCCCCTGCAGTGTCCCCTCCCCTCTTCCCCCCAACAGCTGCTGGCTCCATGCCGCTGGCCTGCTGCCCCTCACCAGCTCCCGGCCCGGTTGGCACCTACCCACCAGGATGCTGGCAGTCCTGCCTCCTCTCCCTTCTACACCCCCCCCTTGCTCCCAGCGCCCCATGCCAACTGTGGGCCTCGGGTGGGGGAGGGTCACCCTGAACCGTGGTGCCAGCCAGGCGGGCTCAGGCTCCTCCTTTCCCTGACTCCCCCGTGGCCCTGTAGATAAGGCCCCCAAGACCCTGTCCCCAAGCCACCTTCTTAGAAGGAGGGCGCACCGGGTCGGTCCAGGCCTGCACGAAGCGAGAAGGCAAGGCTGCAGACGGCCTGTGAGCAGTCACCGGAGGCTCCACACCCCAGGGTGGGGGACGGTGTCTCCTTGCCACCCGGCGCCAAGCTCCCGGCATTCCCCCTGCCCAAGCCAATGGCTGGGCACCAAAGTCCCAGCCATTGCTGAGAGCCCCAGAGCCTGTAGCCTGCGAAGCAGCGGGGTGGAGCTCCTCTCTGCCCTTTGATCCCCATAAAGGGAGGGAACTGGCCTAGAGGGCAGGGGGCAGGGAGGGAGTTCACAGGGGCCCCTCATTCCACCTCTGCCAGGGGCAGCAGGGCAGGGTGTGGGCATCTCTTGGGTGGGGCCATTAGGTGAGGATGGCTAGCATGTCTCAGCAAGGGAGATGAACTGTGGTGTCACACAGGAACTCTATGACAAGAACCAAGTGTATGGGGGGATGTGACGCAGAGGTGCATAGGGTACTTGTTTGTTTTTTTTTTTTTAAGATTTATTTTTATTTTTATTACAAAGTCAGATATACCGAGAGGAGGAGAGATAGAGAGGAAGTGGAGGTGCCGGCATTAAAACCAGCGGCCATATGGGATCAAGGCGAGGACCTTAGCCACTAGGCCACACTGCCGAGCCCCATAGGGTATTTGTTTTACAAATCCATCCCAGCCCTGGCTTTTTACCCTCCTCAAGAATTAGTTCCAAACTCTGGACAGGTTGAGAGTTCTTGGAGAACTACAACTCCCAGGGTGCACCACAGCTGCACTCTGTCTCTTGGGAGTTGTAGTTCCCTTCAGCAGCCCAGGGTTCTCCTCTTCCCCAAAGCGTTGCAGACAAGAGTGGAGTGGTCAGAGGAACTTAGTCACAAATCTGCAAGAGGACTGGATTTCAGAAGAGGTTAAAGGCTCAGAGGTCCATGGTCAGGGAGGGGGGTGGTAGAGAAGACCCTCTGATCCCAAGCAAAGGGAGCAGAAAGGAGGAAGGAAGGAGAGGATGTCTGTTGAAAGGGGCATATGGGTGGGGAGGAGTTGGGGGGGGGTGGAAACAGGAAGGAAACTGAAGCCAGAGACGTGAGGTCGAAAGCGAGGGCCTAGGGGAGCCCCACTCTGAGGTCTGACAGGAACAGGGAAGGCGTTTCCCGGTGCCATTTTGGTTACCTGGGGGAGGCATGGGGAGGAATCAGTGATGTCAAGTATCTGTGGGGTCAGCGACTCCAAGCCACCTGTGGCATTCCCAGCCCCCTGGATCTGGCCAAGGTTATCTATTGGCTGGGAGGCTCCGAAGGCTGACCTGATCCAGGGAGGCTGGCAGGCAGAGAAAGGGCCTGGGGGAGTTCAGGGTCAAGCCTGAGGTGAGTAGAGGGCTTATGTGGGGCTAGGCCCAGGTGCAAAGTCAAGGGAAGCAGCTGGGAGAGGGGGCTGTGTGGTCTTCCAGGGCAGAGGCCACGGCAGCTGAGAGGCTACAGGACACAGAAAGGAGGACAGGCCTCTCCTACCTCATGGGGAAGGGGACGGGTTTGCCAAAGGTAGTTTCCTGCCCCCCCGACCTCCGACCTCTGTGCCAGGTGTCATGTGAACAGCAAAGATAGTTATTTAGGGGCGCAGGTGGCAGCTGGGGATAGAGATCTGAAGTGGGCAGAGGAGGCTCCCTCAGTTCTGGGACATGCTGCCAGGCAGCAACCAAGATTTGCACTAAGTAAGACCCAGGCATGGCTGGGTGGGAGGTCGTTCTCCTTGACCCATTCAGAGTCCTTGAGGGTGGAGGACAGCAGCTCCATCCCCTTCCCCCCAGTCCCCCCAGGCCCGCCTTGGCGCCCAGCCACTTATGTGTTGGCAGGACTGGTGGGGGGGGAATGGCGAGGCAACTTCAAACTGTCCGGGCAAAACGTCAAGTTTACTCACGAGTTTACTCAGCAGAAGGAGGGGGGAGAGGCCAGGGCGGGCACACCCCATGCCAGGGTCCTATCCGTATGCTGTTCCCACTTTCCTCCCCCACCCTCCTTTTCCAGCCCTAGGCCAAAGCAGGCCTAGGCCCCAAGGCCCAGTGGCAGGGACTAGCCTTAACACTCACGCCAGGGAGGTCAGAGAGCCAAGCAGCCGGAGGCAGGAGGCTCCAGAGCAGGCCTAGAGGCTTCTAGCAGTAGACAGTGCCCTGCCTGCAGTCCATTCACTCCTCCCCATCTCGGGGCCTCAGCCTGGGGCCACAAGAACTCGGTCTCACAGCCATTAAGAGCAGGGGGCAGTCCTGGGGGCCCGGACCTCTTCCATCTGAGCAGTCCCCTGGGAGCTGACTCCTGAGCCCAATGCCCAGGGAAGGTTGTGCTGAGTCCCAGCCTGATGGCATCCACACAGCCATAGGATCAGGGGCCCACTGGTGCTCTCGGTGGTAGCCTGGGATGGGGGGCTGGCACCCCTATCTGACCTACTTCCCTTTCCTCCCCACCTGCTTTCATTCTCTGCTTCTCTCTCCCCTAGCCTTCACTGTCCCCACCCCAGAGGCGCTCCGCCCCCCCCATGCCCGCTGGGCCCCCTCCCCCACCCTTCCCCAGGGTGCCAAGTGCAAGCACACAAAGGGCCCGATGGTGCATTGTTAGCCCAGCCCCCGCTGCCCGCCGCGCCCTCCCGAGGCGGGCACCAGGCCAAGGAGAAGCTGGGGGCCCTGGGTGCCAGGGGGCACCATGGGGAAGGGCAGAAGAGTGCAGCACCTGTCTGCTACCCAGGACTGAGTGGGTGATGAGTGTGCCCCATGACAGCAGGCCTCTCTCCTGACACCTGTGTCCAGTGGGCACTGCCTTCATTCTGCCCCCTAGAGCCCCTTTCTGCCGGTATTAACCCCTTCCTGACCCCCGCTCTCCAGCTGGGGGGTGAGGTGAATGTGGTACCCGAGGGAGAGAGGACAGTGTCTGGGGGTGCCAGCAGGCTGTGTGGTGCCCACAGCAACCATGGCACAGAGGCACGCTGCGGGAGCTGGGGTCCCGGGGGCCAGAAGCCCTGACAGAGATTTCTCCTGGTTTCATCAGCTGCTCCAGGGGGAGCCCCCTGTCCTTGTCCCCAGTCACCACTAAGGAGGAACAGTAACTACCACCGCACCCGCACCGCGTCACAAATAGGTTTCTTTCCAGCCCAACACCACATTCCTCATGCCCACTCTCTCTTCTCAACCTGGTGCCCACCCCATGCCACCTCCGCTGCCTGTGTCAGAAGAGTACAGGGGTGACCAAACCAGTTGGTGTATGTATGTGTGTGGAGGGGGGCCAGCAGGAGTCCCCATCATCTGCCAGGCCTCAACCCCCCAAACACACACACACACACACACACACACAGTCTCTCTCTCTCTCTCTCTCTCTCTCTGGGGGAACACAGAGTTCCTAGCTTGCTTTAACCCCTCACTGCCCAATCTGACCTCCCCCCCAACACACACACACACACACACACACACACACACACACACACACTAGCCCCTCTCTGATAAACGGTCTCCCTCCTTCAGGAATAAGTTGGGGGAAGGGGGAATCGTGGCGCTGACTCATCCCCATGCTCAGCTGCAGCTAGGGGTCTCCGAGGCATTCAGGCGGGGGTCAATTCAAGAACGCCCTCCACCTGGCCCGGAAGCCAGGCCAGCCTGCCCGTCTCCCCCTCTCCCCAGCACCCACTTCCGGTGTCCCAAACTAGGTCAGCAGCGCTCGTTTCCTGTGGGTCAGCTAGCACCGGCGCCTCTGCCCCTCCCCAGCTCCGGACCCAGGCTCTCGGGTCCCCCACCCCACCCTCCAGGGCGCCCCGAGGTCTCACCACGTCTCAGCCGCCCTTTGATACATGGGGGTTGTCCGGAGCGGGGGGGGGGGGCAGAGGACCCGCCCTCTCTCCAAACACCAGCAGGGCCGGGGCGCCTGGGCAGGCACGTGTCCGGGCACAACCCGCTGCCCACGCTGCCCCCCCACTCCCGGCACACTCCCCCCCCGCCCGCCTCGCTTCGCTCTGGCCGGGACACGTCGCTCTCTTACTTGGGGTGGGGTGGGAGGAGGGGAGAGGAAAGCTGGGAATGGAAAGCGACGCCCCCCACCCATTTGAATGGTAACCGGCAGCGGCCGGCGGCGCACACTAGGTTCCGCACCACACCGCAGCGACCCCCCACTCCGATAGGGGCAGGTGCGCCGGCGCCGGTGGGGGACGCGTGGTAGGTCGGAAAAATTCTTCCTAGTCACCCAGCCTCGCTCTCGGGGTGGAGGGGGGGGCATAAACCGGCTTGGAAAAGGTGGCGGCCGGATTGGAGCCTGAAGGCGGAGAGGGGCAGTGTGACTGAGAGGCGGAGGAGAGGGGTCGTTCGCAGGCGCCGCCGGAGCGAGAACGTGCGGCTCTGGAAGCGCAAGAAACCGAATAGTCCAGCCGGTAACTTTCCCCCAAGCCACGGCTCCTCCGCACCCCCCCACACCCTGCGACTGGCCCGGGTCCAACCCACCGCGCAAGGGGGCGCGGAGCCGGGAGTGGGGTGCGGCGCTGTCCTAGATTGAGTCGGTCAGCGTTTCCATTCCCTCCGCTCGGCCGAGCCTGGGGTCTCCCTCGCAAGTCACGAAGGGAAGACTTTGGAGGGGAACGCTCGGGGCTGCCTCTAACCCCTTGCCATCCCGGAGCCCACGGGTCTGACCTCTACAAGTGCAGCCAAAGTTTCTGGGGACCCTCCGCCCAGGGTTGGAGAACGGCCCTAAGTTCCTTCTTTACCTTTCCTCCCAGTTCAGACCCAATCCCACGAGCCCCCAGGAGTGTGTGCGTGTGAGGGGGAGAGGCAGTGGTGGGAATATGGACTGCATGCGTGCGTCTGTGGGGGTCCCACGGTTAGGACGCTGGAAGGACACTGCAGTCGTTTTCCAGGCGTGGGGACCCCACAAGCTAGCAGGCAAAAGTGGGGTACACTCACCTCTCAGCCGTCGGGTTCCGCAGGCTGGAGCTGCTCGAGCACAGAATGTTGGGAGAAGCGCGTCCCCCGCCAGGCCCGGGGGCTTGGGGCCCTGCTCCGGTCCTGGTCAGAAGGCCGCGGTCAGTCGCTAGCCTCTCGCTGCTGGGGGGCTCCTCCTCCGCCGCCCTCTGCCTCCTCCTGCCGCCCGCCCCCCCTCGGCCGCCGAGAGCCGTACATTCACCTGGCTCCCACCCGCCCCCCCCTCGGGGCCCGCCTCACCTGTCCTGCTGTCTCACCTGTCCTCCTGCTTGCTTTCCCCCCATCCCTCCCCTCCCTCCCCCCGCCCCCTGCCACCCCCCAAACTCCCCCCCAGCCCTTAGCAACACCCTCTGTCACTTCCTGGTTTTTCACCCGCCCCCCCAGGCCCCCCTCCCTCCGCCCAATAAGGACATAAACTTCAACCCCTTCGTCCAGCCAGTCCCCGCAGGGAACACATGGGTCCCTCCCTCCTTTTTTTTCCTCTCCCTTTCTCCGAGCTCTTACTTCGCTCTCCGAGCTTTTCCCACCCTCCTCCTTTCCCTCTTTTCTTTCCTCCTTTCTCTCTCTTCTCTCCCTTCACCTGCCGCGGTCCCTCGCCCCTTCTCTGTCTTCTCCTGCCCCTATCTCTCCCAGTCCACCTTAACTTGAGCTCCGCCCCCGACCCCCATCCAGCCCTCTGCTGCTGCTGCTCCGCCCCGCCTCCTGCACTCCACCGCCCTGCCCGCCCATTGGCCTGACCGCCCGCCCATCCCAAGTGGGGCCCGCCTCGCGTCCGTCTGGGGAGGGGGCGGAGCCGGGGGCTGGCCTGGAACCTGGAGGGGGCGGGTGGACGGGGGGGGGTGGAGGAAGCAGTGTCCGCAGCGGCCAGGGAACGACGCACCCCCCCACACACACCCGCCTGCCTGCGGGGCTCCGTCTCCTTCTAGAGGGGCTTCTGTAGAGTCAGCACCTCAGGAGGGAAGGCTAGGAGCGGCTCGGGATAGGTTCAGTGAGGGTGAAATGGGGACGTGGGGTCTGAAAGGAAGGGGTCCCGGGAGGGGCTATAATCAGGTCAGGGCCCCAGGGGGGAGGGGGAGGGGGCAGCAGGCCATCAGCTCGCCCCCCCGCCCCCTCCTCCTCAGAGGGAGCAGAGTTGAGGCTCCGAGCACCCAGCGTCGCTCTCCACGCGTGACGGCGCCCCGCGGGGAGGGACCCGAGCCCTGGGCAGGCAGCCCGCGCCGCGCGCTCCAGCCGGTGCCCGCTGCGGCCTTGGCATTGTCGGAGGGGCGGGGCCCGGCCCGCGCTGGGGTGGGGGAGGCGTGCGCCCCGCTCCACGCCTCCGGCTCGCCTGCTCCCGAAGTGGAGAAACTGAGTCTGCACGCAGCAGCAGGGACTTCTTGACAGGGATTCCTGAGAAACCCGGCTGCTTTAGGATGTCTGTGCGTGTGGGTGTGCGAAGTGGACGGCCAGCAGGATTCCTATTCCAGCGTCCCCCAACTGGGAGAAAAGTATCCAGCGAGGGGAGGCTTCCAGCTGGGCCCGCGGCGCTGCATACCCCGGAGGGCCCCTCCCACGCGTGTCCAGCTCCCTCAGGCTGGATTCTGCGCCCCAGTCGCGGGCCAGGCCGAACCGGGTCGGACTCGCTTTTCCCTCCCCACCCCCCACCCCCTCCGCAGGGGGCCTCCCTCCCTTTCCAGCAGGTGGCTCCGCGGGACACCAGCTCAACCTGTTGGACCACAATGGGCGGCGCCAGGGGGGCCCTGGCCCTCACCCGGACTGACCCGGGATCCCCGCGCAGGGGGAGGGGCGGAGTCCGGGTCCCTCCCTCCCTCTTTCTCCCTCTCTCCCGGGCCGTGACTCAGCCTCGGGGCCGCTGCCCTGCGCCCCAGCCAGGGGCGGAAAGTGTGAGGCGCCCCTGAGGGCCCAGGCCAAACCAAACAGCCCCCCACCCCAGACATTATCTCACTGGAGAATTAGGGGGGCTACAGGAGGAAGGAGGGGGCAAGTGGCAGGCTTGGGGGCGCTCCGACTGGGAGATTCCGCTCCTGGTTTTCTTACACTCCCTGTCCCCCTTGGGTCCCAGTCTGATCGCTGCTCCGGGTTTTCTGCTCGGCCCCGCTGGTCAGATTCTGGTCCTGAGGGCCCGAGCGGGTGGGGTCCTGGCTGAGGTTTCCACCACCCTTCTTCCTCCGGTCGTCGTAAGGGTCGCGCTGGTCTTGGGAGAGGCCCCCCCGGTGGCGGCCAGGTGGCAGTGTCAGATGCGCAAGGGAAATGGAAAGGGGAGGACTAGGATGGGTGGCGGGAGAGGGACCCAGAGCCTCCAGTGGCAATGTAAGGGCAGCAGCCTTGGCACCGGCCCTGAGGTATGGAGTCTCCTTAGGCTGGCCGTGCCTGGGGGTCAGTGTGAGGGTCTGGCGGGAACACAACCTGCCACTCCCCATGTCACTTCCAAGTCCTGGAACACTATTGCTAGTTCCGCAGTGTGACCCCCCCTACCCTGTTCCTTCTTTTCTAAGGGTGCAAAGTAGCTCTTCCCCGCTCACAGGTCATAGGTGGGGGGGGATCCCCGACTTGAAATTCCCACCTCTCCCCCGCCCCAACTCCCAACCCTTTATCACGCCAAACCACTGAGACTGCCGCGGCCGAAAATCGCCAGCTGCGGCCCCGCCCCCTCTCACGAAACCCCGGCCGGGCCCCAGGGGCCTGCGGCGGCCGCCGCCCCCACCACCAGGCGCGCCTGGAACCGAGAGCCGGAGGACCGGTGTGGGGCCTGCGGGGGGGGGGGGGGGGATAGGCAGGGGTGCGTCCCGGAGCTGCCCCCTGACCATATGGCCCTGAATATTTGGGGAGATTAGCACAAGGTGTGCAACTATCCAGAAAGAGTGTGAGGTGTTCACCCCGAGAGAGAGAGAGAGAGAGAGAGAGAAAGCGCCCCGGCTGAGAGGGCTGGGGTGGGGGGACAGCGACCTGGAGTGGCGGCCAGGTTCCCGGATTGGCTGGGCCACGTGCGCCAGAGGGAGATGCCTGCAGAGCCGCCAGGGGTAAGGGAGGGATCCCAGCGGAGAGAGAGGAGAACTTCTGCACAGAGTACCTCCTGCCGGATTGGGTCGGGGGGCCTTTCTCAGAAGGAGGAGTCGCTGAGCTGCCGGCGGAGCGCAGGGCTGCACCAGGCGCCCTCCTCTGCTCCGCTCCCCCCCTTCCCCTCGGCTGCCTCCGCTTCCCTCGAAAAACCCGCCGCCCAGGAAACCACTGGGGGCGCTGAGACCGCAGCCTCCCCCCACCTGCCGCCCCCCAGCGCCCCCACAGCGACCGCCCAACCCACCTGAAGGGACCGTGGCTGCCTGGGGTACCCCCCTCTCGCCGACTCCCCCCCACACCTGCGGGCGGCACTATTTATAACTGCGCGCCTATTCCGGGCCTCTGGGCTGCAGCCGGCTGCGGCGCGGCGCTAATCGCCGCCGGGATCTCTGCGCCCCCCAGGACCGGGGGAGGTAAATTTAGCTTCAGGAAGCTCCGGGGAACATTTTCCAAAACTCCACGTCCCGGAGAAGGCGAAGCAGAGCCTCTTGCGCCCTCAGCCTCCTTCTGACCCACCACTAGGCGGCGCAGACCTCGCGGCTCCTCGAACGCAGCCGGCCAGAATTGAGTTAGGGGCGCTACAGTGAAACTGGGGCGCGTTAAGGGCTGGGGAGACTGATGGAAAAGTACTGAAGTGGGGTGCAGAGGCAGGTCTGAGATGTCAGAGAATGGCTGGAGGAATTGGGGTACGCTTCGAGGCTGACCAAGACTCCCGAGTAAGAAACTGAGAAGGGGGAAGGGGACAATTGAAGGGGAAATAACTTACATGCAAATGAAATGCAAATAGAACACAAATAGATTGCCACTCATTGCCACCCGGCCTCTGTGTTGCCAGGAAGACGCTAGAACCTCGCAAGATCATGACTATAATCTTAAGCTAATTGCACGCTCCTCCTCCTTCTTCTCCTGCTTCTCACTCGACATCCAGAGTTCCACCTCCCTGGAGTCCAATGGGGAGCTTTCCATCTGTCGTGTTTGGGGGTCATTTGTCCATTCCATTTCTACCCTAACCGTTCTCCCTGTGGCTACTGGAACTCCCTCCTTTTCTTCATCCCCACTCCATGTTTGGAGGGGTAGGTGAAGAATTACAACCCTCCCGCCATCTTGGCACTCTGTTCCTCTACACTCTCCCACTCCCATGTGAATTCCTGGGCAGTCATTTGCACCCTCAAAAGCTAAGTAGTGGGTCCAGTGCAATGGCTCAATTGACTAGTCTTCCCCCTTCAAGCGCCAAGATTCCATATGGTTCCTTGTTTGTGTCCTAGCTGTCCCATCTAGCTCCCTGCTTGTGGTCTAGGAAAGCAGTAAAGGATGGACCAAAGCCTTGGGACCTTGCACCCTAGTGGGAGATCAGGAAGAAGCTCCTGGCTCCTGGCTTCGAATCAGCTCAACTCTGGCTGTTGTAGCCACTTAGGGAGTGAACCAATGGATGTTAGAGCTGTCTCTGTCCCTCTCTTGTAAATCTACCTTTCCAACAAAAATAACCAAATCTTTAACAAAAATTACAAAACCCCTGAGTAGCTCTAGTAGTTCTAGTTGGCAACCTGTGAGCCAGGAAAGATGCGACCTGTGAGGGGCGGAGAAGCCAGAGGGAAAGCTTAAAGAAGTGGGGCAAGGTGGACTCTTGTAGCCTGGGGGGGAGGGGGAGGGCAGTGCTCTGGCTCTACCTCCTGGGCCACTTAGGCCAGCCTCATCACCAATACCAGGTCAGAAGAGGAAGGGAGGCAAACCAGGAAAGACCCTGGAAGTCTGGGCTTACCCAAGAACGACTGCTTCAGGTGCTATGAGCTGGAATGAATCACATCACTTTTCTTCCCACTGAGGCAGGAACATCGCTTTTGTCCCACCTGCTTTCTAAGTGGACATTTGAACACGGCTGCTCATGTGGCATGTGCAGTGTCTGTCACTCTCCTTGTGCTTTCTGCTGTCAAGGCCATCTGTGCGGCTCTCACAGTCACCTAGAGTCCTTGTAGTTTCCATTCCGACTCCCCACTGCCCATCCCACACCACAGGCCGCAGCCCTGGTCTCAGCCTCCCACCCCCCACAACTTCCCCAGCGATCTTGTAACCAAGAGCACAGGATGGAGACAAAAAGAGGACGTGGAACACAGGCAAAGAATTGGAAACAATGTGCTAAACATATGTTCTCTTTGAGCTCGACTTTCAGAGAATGTTCCGGCAAAGTTTATGATGCAACTTTGCATCGTGGAGAGGGCCAGACCACCACAAACATGAACAAACGGAGTAGATTAAAGCTGTAAGGAGTGAGATTTTCATGACTTCAGCTGCACTTTCCTTGTGCTGATACTAACTGCTCTGCCCAGGGCAGGAGATTGCCGCCACGTGTTGGGGGCGTGTCTTGTATGCAAATGTGCGTCGCTTGCGCTGTAGGAGTGGGAGGGGCTTCCCCCTCTTGCCTGGGTCCATCTTAGACCCTCATTTAACTCCACCTAAGGGAAGACACTTTCTTTTGGGGAACTAAAGCCTCTCACTGCCCCCTTATTTGCTTTGTCCATTCAGTGGGGGCAGTGTTGCTTGGTGCCTGGCGCCCCTCAGCTGCTGACCTAAAAGCTGAAGTGGCCAGCTGGGGACTGTTTCGCGGAACACCTTGTTTAGTGGAGAGGTAATTGGCTTGAGTTCACTGCTCTAATTCTGAGTTGTGTAACACCTGATAAAAATGAACAGCAGGTGGCAGGCCTTATGGTACAACAGATGCAGCCCCTGTTGGAGACACCCTTGGTTAATATTGAAGTGCCTGGCTACTTCACGCTTCCTGTCCATCTCTCTGCTAACTTGCCTGGGAGGCAGCAGATGATGGTCCAAGTCCTTGGGCTCCTGTCACCCACATGGGAGATGTGGATGGAACTTCTGGAAAGCACTCCTTGTTCCTGGCTTCAGCCTGGCCCAACCCTAGCTATTGTGGGCCTTGGGAAGTGAACCCACAAATGCACTGTCTCTTGCTGTTGCTCTGTCATGCTACCTTTCGAACAGGCGAAAATAAATTAATAAATATTAAAACCAGGATGGAGGACAGAACAAATTCATCAACTACTCCAGTGAAACTTAACACAAATTTCTGGGCTAGTGAAGACTCAGAGGCAGACTATGACAGCCAATCGACTTGGAAAGATTTCTGCACCTGAGGAGCGGCAATATCCGCAGAACTACCGGAAACACCTGAACAGAACCCCCAGAAAATGCTCCACAGTGGGTAACCTGGGATGATGTCAGGTGGCAGTTCCCCAATCCCCGGGCTAATGCAGCGGTTGGGAACTGGGTGTGGTTTTTCCTCTTGTATCCTCCTCTCCCCCATATACAAGAAGAAGAAAATGTGTAAACAGGGGTTTCACTTACTATCCCCTGATACTCGATGTTTTCCACCCTGATCAATTCTGTAAACGTCATCACTAACACAGTTTTAAAACAAAAAAAAATTAAAACCAAATGAAAAGTAAAACAAACAAAGCATGGAATGCTAGGCTAAGCTTCCACTTGCATCGCCAGCATCCCGAATGGGCAGCAGTTCGAGTCCTTACTGCTCTATTTCTTTTTTTTTCCTAAGATTTTTATTTTTATTGCAAAGTCAGATATATAGCGAGAGGAGGAGAGACAGAGAGGAAGATCTCCTGTCCAATTATTCACTCTCCAAGTAACTGCAACTCGTCACTGGAGCTGAACCAATCTGAAGCCAGGAGCTCTTCTGGGTCTCTCATGGTGATGCAGGGTCCCAAGGCTTTGGGTTGTCCTTGACTGCTTTCCCAGGCCACAGCCAGGGAGCTGGATGCGAAGCAGGGCAGCCGGAATTAGAACCACTGCTCATATGGGATCCCGGTGCATTCCAGGAGAGGACTTGAGCCGCCAGGCCACTGCACCAGGCGCCACTGCTTTACTTCTGATCCAGCTCCCTGGCTAGTAAGCCTGGGAAAACAGTGGTAGATGGTCCAAGTGCTTGGTCCCAGCACCCACATGACTTCTGGCTTCAGACTGGCCCAGTTTTGGCTGTTGCAGCCATTTAGGTATCTCTCTCTCTGTAACTCCACCTTTCAAATTAAAAATAAATAAATGAGTGAATCTAGGGCCCAAAGTGGTGGCCTAGCAGCTAAAATCCTCGCCTTGAACACGTTGGAATCCCATATGGACGCTGGTTCTAATCCCGGCAGCCCCACTTTCCATCCAGCTCCCTGCTTGTGGCCTGGGAAAGCAGTTGAGGACGGCCCAATGCATTGGGACCCTGCACCCGCGTGTGAGACCTGGAAGAGGTTCCAGGTTCCCGGCTTCGGATCGGCGCAGCATCAGCCCATTGCGGCTCACTTGGGGAGTGAATCATCGGACAGAAGATCTTCCTCTCTGTCTCTCCTCCTCTGTGTATATCTGGCTGTAATAAAATGAATAAATCTTTAAAAATAAATAAATAAATCTTAAAAAACAAACAGTGTTCATGCTCCTGAACCCAAAGGAGACCTGAGGGTCCTCTTATGGAAGCGGACCTCTTAAACCTGCAGGAGTCATGGGGACAGAGTGGGGCCACTTCTGGCACCAAGCCTGGAGCCTGAACTCTCAGCTGCTGGCACAGAGGAGCCTCGAAGCCCTCCACCCTCACCATTGCTTCCATAGTTAACTTTCCCAGCAGGAGAAGGATGCTCAGCACCACCTGGGCCATGCTGGAAGTGTAGCAGAGGAGTGTACCTCTTTCATCCGATTCCATTGGGATTGGAACTTGTGTCCATATGGGATCCTGGTGCATTCAAGACGAAGACTTTAGCCACTAGGCTACCGTGCCAGGCCCCATAACTGTCTTTTAAAAGACTTTAAAGTAAAAAAACAAAAAACAAACAAACAAAAAAAACCTTTCGGGCCCAGCGCAATAGCGTAATGGTTAAGGTCCTCACCTTGAACGTGCTGGGATCCCATATGGGCGTCAGTTCTAATCCCGGCAGCTCCACTTCCCATCCAGCTCCCTGCTTGTGGCCTAGGAAAGCAGTCAAGGATGGCCCAAAGCCTTGGGACCCTGCACCCGTGTGGGAGACCTGGAAAGAAGTTCCTGGCCCCTGGCTTCGGATCGGCGCAGCACCAGCTGTTGTGGTCACTTGGGAAGTGAATCATCGGAGGGAAGATCTTCCTCTCTGCCTCTTTTATTTTCAATAAAATAAATAAATCTAAAAAAACATATGGGGAAAAGTATGAACAAATACTTGAGGGTATTATAATTAGAAAAAGGGACCATCTTAGAATATGTGATTGATATATATAAATATATATATATATTTTTTTTTTCCAAAAAGAAGGTCTCTGATTAAAATATTCTTCAAGTGTCAGCATTGTGGCAGAGAGAGTAAAGTTTCCACCTGTGGTGCCAGTATGCCATAAGTGTACCCATTAGAGTCCTGGCTGTTCCACTTCCTATCCAGCTCCCTGCTGATGCACCTGGGAAAGTTCAGAACTTTCCAAGAAGTGCTTGGGCCCCTCTTCCCATTCTAGCTTCCTACTACTGAGCACCCTAGGAGACGGCAGAGGATGGCACAGTAAAGAGAAAATGTATATATGGTGACTCGAGGTCAGATAAAATAGAAAACAATGCACTTATTGCCCTAAAGATGTACAAAGCCAGTGATGAAGCACAGTGGGTTATCCTGTTGCTAGGGACATTGTATTCCCTATCGATGAGCTGATTCACAGTCCAGCTGCTTTGGTTCTGATCCATCTTCTAGTTAATGTGCCTGGGAAGGCTCCAGAAGATGTTTCAAGTACTTGAACTCCTGTCACCTCTATGGGAGACCTGGAAAGGAATCTGGGCTCTTGGCTTTGGCCAGGCCAACCCTGACTGTTGTGGGCCTCTGAGGAGCTGAACTAGTGGATGGAACATAATGTGATTTTTTGTATATCCCCCTCTCTCTGTCACTCTGCCTCTCAATTAATTAAAAAAGCTTTTAAGAGACCAGCTTTGTGGTGCAGCAGGTTAGGCTAACACAAGTCTTGGCTACCCCACTTCTGATCCAGCTCGCTTCTAATGCTTCTGGGAAGACAGTAGAGGATGTCCCAGGTTCTTGCGCGCCTGCGACAAGGTCTCCGTTGTTGGAGACCTGCAGGAAGTTCCTGGCTTTAGTCTGACCTAGGCCTGGCTGCTCTGCCTGGGACTGTACCAGGTGATAACAGATCCTGTCCCAAGCCCTAGGGGTAAGTCAGAAATGACACACTCGTGGAGTCCCTGGTTGTTTGGAGAGCTGGGGGTGGGGGGGAGAGGGACAAAACAAACAAACAAAGAAAAAATAATCAAACCATTAAGATAACCTTAGCTAAAATGGGCCAGGAAAATCATGACAATTGGTTGAAGCTCTTCCTATTTCTCAAATGGGTGTTGAAGCAGCCAAAACAGAAAATTAGCTTTTGCAGCTGTGGTATGGAAGACCATGCCCAACACGGCTGGCCCCTGGACCTGCCCAAATGTGGGGATATACAACAATAAGCCATATGATACAGCCGAAATGGGTGGGAACTGCTTTACCTGATAGGCAAACAGGAATCCACCTCCTCTGCTGCAGTGAAGTTCCTCCCACAGGCACCAATTGGTTGGTTCACTTCAAGACTTGGAGATGGCTAAATCCCATCTGGACAGAACTACACTGGGTTCTGCTAAACACATCTTCTTTTCGTTTAAAAGGTTTATTTATTTATTTGGAAGGCAGAGTTATAGGAAGAGAAAGAGAGAGAGATCTTACATCTGCTGGTTCACTCTCCTAATGGCTGCAACAACCAGGTCTGGATAGGGACACAGTCAAGAATCAAGAGCTTCTTTGCAGTCTCCCATGTGGGTACAGAGGCCAGGTACCCTCTTTTGCTTTGCTAGGCATACGAGCCGAGAGCTGAGTGGAAAGTGGAGAAGCTGGGACTTAAACCTGAAGCCATAATAGGGTGCTAATATCACGGGTGGTGGCTTTATGTGCTCTGCCACATTCATTTTTTTAAATTCTTTTATTGGGCTAGGCTGTGTGGCCTAGCAGCTAAAGTCCTCGCCTTGAACGCGCCAGGATCCCATATGGGCGCCGGTTCTAATCCCGGCAGTTCCACTTCCCAGCCAGCTCCCTGCTTGTGGCCTGGGAAGGCAGTGGAGGACGGCCCAAAGCTTTGGGACCCTGCACCCGCATGGGAGACCCGGAGGAGGTTTCTGGTACCCGGCTTCGGATTGGCATAACACCGGCTGTTGTGGTCACTTGGGGAGTGAATCATTGGATGGAAGATCTTCCTCTCTGTCTCTCCTCTCTATATATCTGACTTTGTAAGAAAAATAAATAAATCTTTAAAAAAATAAATAAAATTCTTTTATTTTGGTAATCTTTACATAGTTGATTAGGGCACAGAGGGTCAAAGGCTACAGGAAAGTGAGTAAGACCATTGTTTCCACATTAATGTTATTACCCACATTCATTTGTATTACAAGATGTGACCCCTGTTGGTCTCACTATTCTGGAGTGAAGAAAGCTTCTGGATCTGCTCTGAGCTTCCTGGTGGCCTTGGGGACCAGTGTCACACCTAAAACTTCCCTTCGAAAGGAGCGGGTGTTGATACTGAGAAAAAGGTACTTCTGAACACCTTGCTATGTTGGGGCCGGTGCTTGAGTAACCCAAGAGTCTGGGAGGCAGCAGAACACAGGCAGAGAATCCGAAATAATTTCTAAATTTGATGCTTTCTTGGGTGACTTTTAGGACAATGTTGTAGGAAAGCTCAGCTTGTAACATTGAACAATGAAGAAAAGCTGCCAGCAACTAGAGTCTTTGGGCACCAGGAGTAGGAGAAGGGGTGTTGCTTGGCCCTGTTACAGGTTACATCTTGGCTACTCCCCTAACCTTTGCTTCACAAGCCCTGCCCAACCATGGCATGGCAGTTTCGTTTTGAGAACTCTACTTTCCTCTTATCTCCCTCCCTTGCTTTGCTTTGAGCAGCTCCACCTGCAGCCAACCATCTGGCCATGTCCTGACCCATCAGGCCAATCGAGTCTTTGCCAGGCAGACATTCCCTTCCCTAGTGAAGGCCCTTGTGCCCATGTGCCCAGGCCTGGTGAGCGTGTGGCCTAAGGAAGGACCAGAAGGCAGGAGGTCAAGGCCTGAGTTATGGAAGGGCTGCACCTGGCCAAAGTAGGGTGTGGGCTGGGAGGGAGAGGCCCCAGGTGAATCCTGCCTGTTCCTACTGCCTACCTTCTCTTGAGTAGGCAGTGGTCCTCATGACCTGGCTGTGCTCACAAGAGAAGAAATAGAAATATATCAAGCACCCCAAGTCTGGGGCTGGTGTACAGGGTAGTGGGATATCGTGAAATTTTTTTAAGATTAATTTTATTTTTATTGCAAAGTCAGATATACAAAGAGGAATATCTTCCATCCACTGGTTCACTTGCCAAGCGGCCGCAAGGGCCCGAGCTGAGCCAGGAACCAGAAGCTTCTTACGGGTCCCCCAAAAAGGTGCAGGGTACCAAGACCCTGGGCCATCATCAACTACTATCCCAGGTCACAAGCAAGGAGCTGGACAGGAAGCTGGACCAGCAGGACCAGAACCAGCACCTATATGAGATCCTGGAGTGTGCAAGGCAAGGACTTCAGCTGCTGGCCACTGCGCTGGTATTAGGTTTGCTGACCACCAGGTAAAGAGAAAAGCATCGGCACCCGATGCAGTGGCCTAGCCTTGAATGTGCTGGGATCCCATATGGGTGCCAGTTCTAGTCCATGCAGCTCCACTTCCCATCCAGCTCCCTGCTTGTGACCTGGGAAGGCAGTCGAGGACGGCTCAAGGCTTTGGGACCCTGCACCCATGTGGGAGGTCTGAAAGAAGTTCCTGGCTCCTGGCTTCGGATCGGCACAGTACTGGCCGTTGTGGTCACTTGGGGAGTGAATCATCAGATGGAAGATCTCTGTGTCTTTCCTCCTCTCTGTGTATCTAACTTTGCAATAAAACTAAATAAGCTCTAAAAAAAAAAAAAAAAAAAAGAAAAAAGTCTCGGCTGTTAACAAGAGAACTATTGGGGGGAAGCCTGTTATTGGGCCTTTTCTCTGCGTAACACAGAGGCAGAGAGAAAGCAAGAGCTGAAAAGACACAAGCGAAAAAGGCACCCAAAGAAGCGTGCAGGAGGCTTCTATACTTCCGCCACCAATACCGGTACTAGTGCCTTTCCAGTCCTTATTAGGAGAGGAAATGCTGGCCGGATCTTAAGATTTATTGTTACTGTCATTATTTTTTAAAGATTTATTTATTTTTCATTGGAAAGTCAGATTTACAGAGCAGAGACAAAGATCTTCCATGCATTGGTTTACTACCAAAGTGGCTACAATAGCTGAAGCTGAGCCGATCCAATCTGAAACCAGGAACCAGGAGCTTCTGGGCACAGGGTCCCAAGGAATCGGGCCATCCTCCGCTGCTTTCCCAGGCCACAAGCAGGCAGCTGCGATGGGAAGTGGAGCAGCCAGGATATGAACCGGTGCTCATATGGGATGCTGGCACATTCAAGGCAAGGACTGTAAGGAGTTATTCCAATAGCCTTCCCTGGACCCGGCACCATTCCTTCTTCCTCACAGCTCATGAAGTTCGCGCCGGCCTAGCTATCCACCAATCAGATGTAACCTGGCTTTCCACCTGAATCCCACCTCCCAATCTTCCAGCCCCTTCCCCAACCCCGCCCACTTGCCAATCATCCCCAGGCATTCACCTGCAGGCGCCAATCCCCTGGGGCCTGCCCTCAATCCCTCCCAATCCCCACCCCCTACACCTGGAAGACAAAAGCCCCGCCCCCCCCCCCCCCCCCCCCGTGCAGCTCGCTCTCTTATCCCTCTCTCTCTTCTCTCTCTTGCTTTTCTTTGCTCTCCCGTCTTCCTCCGGCCTCCCTTCCCCCTCCCCTTCCCCTCCACCCTGTTCCTGCCTCGTTGGAATAAGCCTCCTAAGATACCTCCTTGCGTCTGGTGTGTTTCAGCTCACGGTAAAGAACCAGGTTGTGGGGCCCGGCGGCGTGGCCTAGCGGCTAAAGTCCTCGTCTTGAAAGCCCCGGGATCCCATATGGGCGCCGGTTCTAATCCCGGCAGCTCTACTTCCCATCCAGCTCCCTGCTTGTGGCCTGGGAAAGCAGTTGAGGACGGCCCAATGCATTGGGACCCTGCACCCGCGTGGGAGACCTGGAAGAGGTTCCAGGTTCCCGGCTTCGGATCGGCGCGCATCGGCCCGTTGCGGCTCACTTGGGGAGTGAAACATCGGACGGAAGATCTTCCTCTCTGTCTCTCCTCCTCTGTGTATATCTGGCTGTAATAAAATTGAATAAAATCTTTAAAAAAAAAAAAAAAAAAAAAAAAAAAAAAGAACCAGGTTGTGGGAATTAGCTGCGCATAATAATATCGTAATATCATATGAACTAGAACTCTCTCAAATCTTTTTAAAATAACTAACAAGGACTTTAGCCAGTAGGCTACCACAGCAGGCCCAAGATTTATTATTTTTATTGGAAAGGCAGATTTACAAAGAAGGAGAGACAGAAAAATCTTCCATTTGCTGGTTCATTCTCTAAATGGCCATAATGGCCAGAGCTGAATTAATCCAAAGTCAGGAGCTAGGAGCTTCTTGTAGGTCTCCCATGCAGGTGCAGTGTCCCAGGGCTTTGGGCCATCCTCTGCTGATTTCCCAGGCCATGAGTAGGGAGCTGAATGGAAAGTAGAGCAGCTGAGACACAAACCCGGTTGTGCAACCCTATGGGATCCTGGTGCTTGCAAAGTGAGGATTTAGTCACTGAACCACCATATCAGACCAACACACTGAGTCTTCTATGAGGCATGTGAGAGGGAAGAGAGTCTAGTCAGAGAAAACAGCATGCAGATCGTGCTAGCCAGCTGTGCAGGACTGAAGACCCCTGATGCAATCACTTCTCACTGCTGCTGTGACCAAATGCTGGAGTAACAGCCATCAGTGTGGGTAGCCTTGATTGTGCTTGTTAGCTCCCAATAAGTCTCCCAGACTCGCTACTTGTTCCCAGCCTGGGCCTTTTAAATGGAGTCAGTCCATGTCCACCACCTCACCACTGCTCCTCACTGTACTCCAGCACTTCTTCCCTCCCCCATGGGCCCTGTGCGACCTGTCCCTACCCATCCAGCCAGCTTGATTTTTCCTACTTCTCAGTCTCCATCCCCTAACATCTATGTGATGCTTTTTTTTAAAGATTTATTTTATAATATTTATGTAGATATATAGAGAGGAGGACAGAGAGAAAGATCTTCCTTCCAGTGATTCACAGCTGCAATGGCCGGAGCTGAGCTGATCTGAAACCAGGAGCCTGGAGCTTCTTCCAGGTCTCCCACGCGGGTGCAGGGTCCCAAGGCTTTAGGCCGTCCTTGACTGCTTTCCCAGGTCACAAGCAGGGAACTGGATGGGAAGTGGGCTGCTGGGATTAGAACCGGCATCCATACGGGATCCTGGCGCGTTTAAGGCAAGGATTTTAGCCATTAAGTCACTGTGTCAGGCCTGCTGCTTCTTTTTTAATGCTTCTGGTTCATCTTATGGCTTCATCCACCTGTATCCCCACACTGTGAGCTCCCCAAGCGCCAGGTTGTGGTTTATTCCTTGCTGTATCCCCCAGACAAGCATGCAGTAGACACTCAATAATGTCTGTTGCACAAAGAATGAAGGCAGATGCAATCTGGGTGCAGACCAGACTATCTCTGGAATGCTCCCACGCCTACCCCCAGGGAGCAGAGCTGGGGGATGAGGGATAGGGCTAGCAGACCTGTTTTGACTGCTAGAAATGTTTTAAGTTTACATCACCTTTACACAAAGGCCAGAAAAGGAGTTAAGAAGTAGGCTGAGGTTCTGGGAGGAGGATGTTGGGGGCAGGGATGCCCTGTGCTATCTCCAGGCTAGAACCCTGGGTCAGACAAGGTGTCTGTGTATAAGCACTAATGGAGCCCCAAGAGAGGTCAGGGCTTGGAGGCTGGTGATCCCAGTGAGACAATCCAAGGCCCGTGGCTGTAGGGGGACCGTTTTAGGGGCATGAGGTCGTGTCTGTCAAGCATGCATGAGTAGTGTGATGTGATGTCCCTGGCCCACCATGGTGAGTCCACAGGGATGGAAGCCAGCTGTGGGTCCTGCTCACTCAGGCTGTATGTGTGTGTGCACCTGGGCAGAGCTGAGCTGTATGGCTCCACAGGTGCTTCTCCCTTACAGCTCGAGTGGGAGCTAGGAGCTTGTGCAGCTCTCCACGTGCAGGGGGATTTGTGCCGGCCCAGCACTTACCCCTCCAGCCCTCTCTATCGGGACCAGGCTTCCTGTTTGGGCAAGGAGCCGGGTTCTGTGTGTTCTCCATGCTAATGCCTTGGACATCACAGAAAGAACCCCACCCAAGCCTACCTATCCCTCCCATCCCACCCTGGCTGGGAGGAGCCCGGCCTGTCTGCCCTCCCCCTCACCAGGCTTTCCAGCTCTGCACCGGCTGCAGCCTGTCTCCAAGGCCCTTTGTCAAATTCCCCTCAGACACTTAGAGCTGTTGGCCTCAGTGCCCATTTATTATACATGGGGTTCAGTGCTTCTCAAAGCCCTCCAGGACTGCCCATTGGCTGGCACTAGGAGGGCATGGGAGCAGCTTCCTTCCAGGGAGGTGGGGCTCTTGGGCCCCTGCTTGGAGCAGCTACCAGGCAGAGCGACTCTAAATAGGATCCACACTTGACTCATCTGTGGTTCATCCCCTGGTCAAGCACAGTTGGCCCTGGGGGGTCTTCACGAAGCCTGGGCAGGTGCTGAGGAAGAGAGTTGGGGCTGAGAGACCGGCTGTGCTACAGCAGCTAAGCCCATGCCTCATATGTCCATTTGCCCGCCCGTGCCCACCTGAGCGATGCCAGCCATGGTGCCCCTGGAGAGGGCAGGCAAGGCGCCTGCCACCGTCAATCCAACAGTTTCTTGATACACCAACAGCACAGAAGGACGTAGGCAACTTCCTTCAGGGTCTGCTGCAGGCTCTGCCACCCTGTGCCCGTCTTGATGATGGGCACCTGGAAGCCGGCATCTTGCAGGAGCCCTCTGAGGGTGAAGGGCAGGGTGTGGGCGAGGGGCTGTGTCCGGAGCTGCATGTGGGAGCAGTTGTGAGGAAAGGGGTAGGAGGGGCCGGGGGGGTGCCTTTTATGACCACTGTCTCCACCCTCCCCCCTCAGGCCTCATGACTACTGACAAAGGCCCCAGGGCCTGGCACAGGGAAAGTTCTGGGCCTGGGAAAGGGCTGAGTCAGCCTCTGTGGCCAGGGATGGGGTGGGGCCAGCAGAAGGGCAGGCCTGGCCACTCTACCATTCACTCTCCCCAGGCACGCCAGCTCAGCATCCCTCCTTCTGGCCTGGGTGCTGTCCTGCCTGGCCGTCCCTGCCCCAGGAGTTGGTCCAACTCCTGCCTCTGCTCTCCGGTGAGCTCCTGCTACGGCTGACCCTGGGAACTGGTCAGCAAGAGCCCCCTTCCAGCCTGTTATGTCCCATCCCCCACCCTAGGGGACCCCTCAGAGAACACAGCCAGCTTGGAGCAGGAATACCACAGCCAGAGCAGCAGGCACAGTGAGAGGCACGGTTTATTGTCAGGCTGCACCCCAGGACAGCCCTCTCCTTTTTCTGGTTGGTGGGGGAAGGGAGGGACGTCACATCCGGGAATTGCGTTCCTCCTCTTCGTTCTCCAGTAGGTAGGCTGGGCGGTAGCTGGGCTGTCCTCCTGGGCTCAGGCACTTGAGGGCTGGGTTCCTCACAGTGTTCTCACGGCTCCCCAGCGACGTGTACCTGGGGATGGGGGGGATGTGGAGAGGCAGGTGGGTGATAGGTGGGCTTTTCTGGTGGCTCTTGTGCCATCCACAGCCCCCTCCAGTCTTCTTGCCCTCATGGCCTTACCCTTGGTCATACAGGATGCAGTACGGGATGAAGAGCTGACGCAGAAAGTCCCAGATGTTTCTGTAGGTCCAGTCCTGTGAGGTGAGTCATAGGAGTCACTAGTCCACCCTGTTGTCCCACACCCGCCCCTGCCGCTGGACAGGGGCCCAGCCAAGGCTCCTGCACCACCCTGGCCTTCAGGCCAACTCCTGCCACCGACCCACTGCTATGTCCTTGCTCTGGTGAGGCTGAGGCATCCTCTCCTGCACTCCCTGTCCGTCCTTCAAGGGTACGGGCTCAGGGAGGACAATGAGGGCCCATGCCCATCTAAGGCAATGCCAGGAGGTGCTGCCTCATGAGGATGTGAATGCTCTAGACCTCGGTGGTGATGTGCAATGTGGCCAGTACCATGGAGATGCAAGTTTCACTGCATTCAAGTAAAAAAATGAGTTTAGTGTCAAAGTGCAGAAGGTTAAACTGCTCCATGCAACACAAGGATCCCATTTCAAAAATGCTGGTTTGAGGGGCCGGTGCCATGGTATAACAGGCTAAGCCTTCACCTGTGGCACTGGCATGCTACACAGGCACCAGTGCAAGTTCTGGTGGCTCCACTTCCCCTCCAGTTCTCTGCTTGTTGCCTGGAAAAGCAGTGAATAACCCAAGTCCTTAGGACCCTGCACTCATGTGGGAGACCCAGAAGCAGCTTCTGGCTTCAGATTGGCTCAGGTTTGGTCATCATGGCTACTTAGGAACCAGTGGATGGAATATCTCTGTCTCTCCTTTGTACATCTGCCTTTCCAATAAAAATGAATAAATCTTAAAAAACCAAGCCTTGGGCTCGGCAGCGTGGCCTAGCGGCTAGAGTCCTCGCCTTGAACGCACCGGGATCCCATATGGGTGCCGGTTCTAATCCCAGCAGCTCCACTTCCCATCCAGCTCCCTGCTTGTGGCCTGGGAAAGCAGTGGAGGATGGCCCAAAGCTTTGGGACCCTGCACCCGCGTGGGAGACCCAGAGGAGGTTCCGGGTTCCCGGCTTCGGATCGGCACAGAACCGGTCATTGCGGCGTACTTGGGGAATGAATCATCGGACGGAAGATCTTTCTGTCTCTCCTCTCTGTATATCTGACTTTGTAATAAAAATAAATAAATCTTTAAAAAAAACCCCAAAAAACCAAGTCTTACACACACACACATTATGTATGTGTTCATTTGAGACCTGGTGCTCTGGTTCTGATCCAGCTCCCTGCTAAGGCAGCAGTAACGGTGCAAGTGCTTGGCCTTTGCTGCCATTGTGGGAGACCCATGTGGACTTCCTGGTCTCTGGCTTTGGGCTGGCCCAAACCTAACTAATGTGGGGAGTACTAGAGTGAGTGTTATATCTTTCTATTTCAAATAAATAATTTTTTTTAAAGATTTATTTATTTTTATTACAAAGTCAGATATACAGAGAGGAGAGACAGAGAAAGATCTTCTGTCCGATGATTCTCTCCCCAAGTGACCGCAACGGCCGGTGCTGCGCCAATCCGAAGCCGGGAACCTGGAACCTCCTCCGGGTCTCCCATACGGGTGCAGGGTTCCAAATCATTGGGCCGTCCTCCACTGCTTTCCCAGGCCACAAGCAGGGAGCTGGATGGGAAGTGGAGCTGCTGGGATTAGAACCGGCATCCATATGGGATCCTGGCGCGTTCAAGGCGAGGACTTTAGCTGCTAGGCCATGCCACCGGGCCCAAATAAATAATTTTTAAGAACTTTGAACTATAGTGTATATGTTGTAAGGTTATTTTTGTTTAAACATTATTTACTTATTTGTTTTCATTTCTTGGAAAGGAAGAGATTATACACACATGGGAGAGAGACAGCAGGAAAGACAGAAGTCATCTCTCTTTTTGTGGTTCACCCTGCAATAGATGGAGCTGGGCCAGGCCAAATCCAAGAGCCAGGAACTCAGGCCCGGGCTCCCACATGTGGTGGGGACCCAAGCCCATGCCCCATCTTCACTGCCCCAGAGTGTACACTAGCACAAAGCCAGAATTGGGAATGGGGCTGGGACTAGGATCCATGCACTGCACCATGGGATGTGCGCATCTCAAGCCACCTGGTTTTTACTGTTATGCTGGATCCATGCCCAAATTCGTCTTTTTAAAGTACATAGTTCAGAGGCTTTTAGTGATTTCATTTTAACTAAAAACTTAAAAACAACAATGGCTTGTGGCTATCATGTTGGGGGAACACAGGTCTAAGTTGCTGTTCTGTCCATAGCACCAAGTACAATGCCTGCCACTGAACTTGTGCTTAGTAAGTACTGGTCAGAAGGATGAATGAGGGGCTGGTACCATGGCATATTAGGTTAAGCCTCCTCCTGTGGTGCCACCATCCCATTATGGGCACTGGTTCAACCCCAACTGCTCTGCTTCCGGCTCAGCTCCCTGTTAATGTGCCTGGGAAAGCAGACTGAGCCTCTGACTGTTGTGGCTACTTGGAAAAGGAACCAGCAGAGGGAATAATCTCCCTCTTTCTATAACTCTGCCTTTCAAATAAAAATAAATGAATCTTTGGCACCACTTTGTTCAAGCCTCAGGTGTTAACCTCCTGCTGGGGGGCAGTGACTGAGCCTCCAAATTCCCCTTCCCTTACCAGCAGTGGATTGATGCGCATGAACGAGGGCCAGCCTGGGTCTGTGGGGCTGAAGGGGCAGAGGCTACGGGAGTAGGGGTCCGTCCGGCGGGTGCCCATCAACACGGCCTCCAGCTGGGGGTACTGTGCCCGCAGCTCCCCCAGGGCCTGCTTCATGTCGCCCTCGGCCTCCAACACCTGCAGATGATACCTTGGGAAGGAACAGAAGTATGTGTGTGTGGACGGGTGCTGGGTCAGAGTGGGTTCTGCAGGGCCTTCCTGGAAGCCCAAACCTGCTACCATCCCCCATTACCTCTTGATGGTGTGCTGCAGGAACTGCTCCAGCTCAGGGAAAGGGGAGACACTGCGGATATACAGGATCTGGAGGGGTTTTGGAACGTCAGGGAATTTCCTGGGGAGGGGGAAGAATCCACAGGCTTGCCAGCATGGACGTGGAGGGGCTCTGTGGGGAGCTTGTGGTCTTCCCTGTGCCCAGGGTGCGGGGCTGGGGAAAACAGCCTCTGGTCTCCCCACTCTGTCACACGCACTTTCTGGAAGCCCACCCTTCCGTCTCAGCACACATCCCCTGTTTCACTTCCCCAACAGGACTGTGATGTGACTGCCCTGTGGGGGCTGGGCCCAGCACACATCAGATGCTCAGTAAGTATGATGGTGGTGTGTGGTGGGAGGATGGAAATGATGCCTCACGGTGGCTACCTCCTGCCCTTCCCCACTCATGCACCCTCAGATGGGGAGCTGGAAAGCAGGACTGGTCAGGGGTGCTCACCTCTGCACAACTGCATGGAACAGGTGTAGGAGGGCGGTACAGTCCTTGCCACCATTGAAGCCCACGCAGAGCTGAGGCAGGCGGTAGCGGGCCAGGGCACTCTCAATGATCTGCAAGGCGCCGGCAACCTTTTTTCCTAGAGAAGACCCTGCCGGCCAGGCATGGAAGAGGGCATGAGACGGAACACTCTGGCTTTGTCCAAAGGGAGCCACATTACTTGGTTTTCCCTCTCCGTCTTCCTGGGGTTGCAAGGACAAAGTCCCAGCCACTCCTGCTGCTCCTTGGCCTGCCATTCAGCCCGCACCATACTTCAGCTAGGTCTCAGGGTCTTTCCCTGACTGTGGGGTGCAGGTCCTGGCTTCCTTCCAGACCTTCTTACATACGGTTGGCTCTTGCCCACCTCCTGGTCAGACCAAATCCTCCTTATCACTAACTGACGGAGCTTCCAGGTCCCTTTACTAGAGAAGCCTTCTCAGCAAGGCTGACTCCCTGCTGGGGAGTACCCAGGGCCTCTTGGGGCTCCCACTTGCTCACCTGCTGAAGGCCGACCTTTCTGGGGAAATCATTGGTTTGTGAAAGCAGAGACAGACCCCTGTCCTGCTGAGCTCCATCCCTCTTCCTGAGCAGGTACTCAAGTCAATGCCCATTGGAAGGAGAATGCAACAAGAAAAATCTCCCTTCTCCCCTGCCTTCCCGGATTCCCAGGGAAGCCCCAGGAGCTCTGGTATACTGAGATCTAGGGTAGCACCTGGGGCCTGACACATGCTGCCTCTGCTCCCTTCCTCCTCTACCTGATGCAGCGAGCTTGTACACAGCTTCGCTGGCCTGCTCCACAGCATTGGGCTGGTAGGGGACCAGCGATCCCGGGGGCAAACGGGTGGCCAGATAGGCCAGACATTCCTCCAAGGGCTGCTCTTCCTCCGAATCCAGAGTCAGTTTCACCTGATAGTAGTTGCTACCCCAGTCCGGGTAGGAACCCAGGCTGAGGCTACGCCCAAAGTGGGCCTGGGCCTGGGCCAGGACAGGGGCGATGGAGGCCTCGCCCACGGCCACGTACAGTTCCCTCGAATGGAATCGGACCGCTGTGTTTTGGAATAGTTCCTTCAGCCCTTCCAGCACCTGCTTCAGCAGCTCCGGGATGCCTGGGAAGAGGTAGACATTTCGGACAGAGACCAGCGGGAACCTGAAGGGGCGGCCCGTGCGGGGGTCCGTGCCGTAATGCAGGCGGGCAGAGGAAGGCACCAATGTCAGCTTCTCCCAGCCCTTGCTGCCAAAGGCTTTGATGGCCGCTTCCAGCTCGGGATGTGGTTGTAGCTGATCTCCAAAGGCTTGTGCTACTGCCTCAAAAGTCACGTCGTCGTGCGTGGGGCCGATGCCGCCTGCAGTGAGGACGTGGGTGAAGCGGCTGGAGAAGGCGGCGATCTCGGCCGCGATGGTGGCCACCTCATCTGGCACGACAGAAACCCGGCAGACCTGGACTCCCAGGGAACGTAATGTCCGGCACAGGAAGTAGGTGTTTGTGTCCTGAGTGTGGCCCTGGGCAGGTGGCGGGAAGGGGAGGGAGAGACTGTCAGTGCTGTGGGGATGGAGGGCAGGGTAGAGAATATTATAGCTGGCACCTGCTGGTAATGGGGGTGCTCTGCTGTTTGGGGGGACGCTTTAGGCTGCAGAGGGGCTTGTAGTAAGCAAACCTACTAGAATGGAGTCAGGCAGAGTGCACATCACCAGGGTTTGTGGACTGAGAGCTCACTCAACTCTCCCTCTGAAACATTTGCTGCTCTGTTCTCTTCCATCCCCAGGGCCGCCAGGCAGGTGCATGGTACTTTTCACCTGGCCAATGGCGACCGCTGTGTGGTTGGGCTCCTGGCCTGCATCCGCCTTCCTCTGCTCGGGGTCTGCTGAGTAACCTTCCTCATGCGTCACTGCCATTGCATCACTGCTGGCTCAGGAGCCGTTTGTTGTTGCCAACTGTATACAGAATAAAGTTCATGTTCCTTTGCTTTTCTCTGAGGCGCTTTGTACTGTGCACCTCCTTTTCTTCTCTGACCCCATATGCTCCTATTTCTCTATGGAGGAGTTACTGTTTCAGAATTTGCACTCTGGAGTAAGGGAAAAATCAAGCTGCTACCCCGTTGCTATCATTTCCTAGGGCTGTCACCTTGGGCAGCCCTCAATCTAGAGTCTCAGTCTAATAGCCTACTAACTGGGGCTGGTGTGGTAGCTCAGCATGTTAATCCTCCACCTTCAAACACTGGGATCTCATAAGGGTGAAGGCTCGTGTCCTGACTGCTCCACTTCCCTGCTTGTGGCCTGGGAAAGCAGTACAGGATGGCCCAAAGGCTTGAGACCCTGCACCCATGTGGGAGACATAGAAGAAGCTCCTGGTCCTGGCTTTGGATAAGCTCAGCTACGGCCATTGTGGCTCCTTGGGGAGTGAGTCAGGGGATGGAAGATCTTTCTGTCTCTCCTACTCTAACTCTGCTTTTCCAATCAAATAAATATATTACAAAAGAAGAGAGTAACCTACTACCTGAGGTTCATAATGAAAGTAACAATTGATAGTTACTGTGTGGATTAGGGAAACCAGGTAGGTGATGAAATAAGCTTATTGCCAGGCCCTGGGAAGCTCTCAAAAAAAAAAAGGGGGGGGGGCTAATCTTTTTAAGATTTATTATTATTTCTTTTAAAGATTTATTATTACTGGAAAGCCGGATATACAGAGAGGAGGAGAGACAGAGAGGAAAATCTTCCATCCGATGTTTCACTCCCCAAGTGAGCCGCAACAGGCCGGTGCACGCCGATCCGAAGCCGGGAACCAGGAACCTCTTCCAGGTCTCCCACATGGGTGCAGGGTCCCAAAGCTTTGGGCCGTCCTCGACTGCCTTCCCAGGCCAGAAGCAGGGAGCTGGATGGGAAGTGCAGCTGCATGGACTAGAACCGGTGCCCATATAGGATCCTGGTGCATTCAAGGCGAGGACTTTAGCCGCTAGGCCATGCCGCCGGGCCCAAAAAAGGGGCTAATCTTATAAACCTGATGCCTATCATTATCCTCTAATAAGACTTCCCTGATCGTTCTAGTGCCTTTCTTTTGGCTTATTTATTCTGTCGAGTGTTATGAATACTTTTCAAATAAGCTACATGTAACTGACAAGCACACCACATTGGAACTGTGTGGTGCAGTGAGTTAAGCCACTGCTTATCATACTGGCTTCCCATATTGGAGCAACAATTTTAATCCGGGCTGCTTTGCTTCCAATCTAGCTCCCCGCTCTTGTGCTTGGGAAGGCAACAGATGATCCAAATGTTTGGACCCCTGCCATTCTTGTATGAGACCCATGGAGTTCCATACGCCTGGCTTTAACCAGAATTAGCTCGAGCCATTACAGCCATTTGGGATGTAAATCAGCAGATGTAAGACTGTCACTCTGTCCCTCAAATAAATCTTTAAAAAGAAATACAGCGGGGCTCGGCGGCGTGGCCTGGTGGCTGGGGTCCTCACCTTGATCCCATGTGGCCGCTGGTTCTAGTCCCGGCGGCTCCACTTCCTCTCTGTCTCTCCTCCTCTCAGTATGTCTGACTTTGTAATGAAAATAAAATAAATCTTTTTAAAAAAAAAAAAAAAAAAGAAATACAGCGTTGGGGTGGGCCCTGGGGCACAACAGGTTAAACTTCCACCTGAAGTGCCTGTATCCTAAGTGGTGCTAGCTGAAGTACTGGCTGTTCCAATTCTGATCCAGTTCCCTATGATGAGCCTGGGAAGGCAGCATAAGATAGCCCAAGTTCTTGGGCCCCTGCTATCCACAAGGGAGACCAGGGAGTCCCTCGGGAAGGGGCTCCTACTTCAGCCCACCCCGGCTCGCTTCCTTCAGCGGGGCCCCGGCAGCCCTCGCCCCGCCCCTCTCACCCCATGAAGACCCAGATGTACCTTGAGGATCTCATCTCCGACAATGATGATGCCCGCTGTCACGCTGCGCCCCTGGGGCGGCTCGGAGGCCCTAGATGCCATGCTTCTGTCCTCTCTGCCTCTACACCAGGCCCTCCAGTAGGCACCCAGACCCCCGGAGAAGGGCCGAAAGCGGTGGAGGCCCGCCAGCTCTACAGGGCTCCGGGGTCCAGGGAACCTGGAGGGGCCGGAAAGGACAAGGCGGGAGCCCTGGCGTGCACGGTCTTCCCCCAGTCGCCTCCAACGAGACCTTTGACGAGCGACTCCCTGACACCACAGCCCACAGCTCTATTAGAGGTCCTCGCCAGAAGGCTCTAGTCTCTTTGGACTGTTCGACTTACCATTTTTAAGCGTTATCTACTCTATCTCGGGAACCTGTGCCTTTAAATGTCTTTCCGGTGCAGGGAATCTGCTCCTTTAAACCTCATCCAGAACCTTGACTCTTTGGAATGCCTTCTCTCCTACCCTAATCAGCCGGCCCTTCTGCACCCTTCCTAGCCCGGAATCCCCTCTGTGCCCATCAAGTTTCGGGTGGGGGAGATGTTCCAGGTTCTCACCTGCCCACTTAGCCCCTTCACCGGGTGTTTTCCTCTTTCCTTGCTTCGTGTCCCGGGACGGCTTCCGTACTCCAAACCCCGCCCTACTCACAGATACTTCACGTCGATTGGCCATCCTGGCTGTCGCTCAGATTACCCTGCAGGGTTCCATAGGTGTGGTTGATTGTCGCTCTCAGGCTTTAGCCAGCGAGCGGGAGCAATGCTAGGTTGTTATTGGAGACAGCACAGAGGGCCTCCCGGAAGGCTGGGAGGGAGGGACCCGGAGCAGAGGGCTGATTGGCGGTCCTGGATGCCGGGCGGCGCTTCCTCCTGCCCCAGCAGGTGCAGGGCAGCTGGCTTCTAACCTCCGTTCTGTGCCCCATCTATCGACCTAGCTACTTGTTTGCCTGAGCCTTGGTTGGGCCCAGGGCTCGAGGGTTGGTGCTGGCTTCAGAAGGGATTTTCATCTTGTAGTCGCAGCTGGGGGCACGCCGAGAAAGGCAGCAGCGGTGTCGAAGAGGTGGCATTTGGGTGTGCGGAAGTTATTTAGTTCTAGGATTCAGGGTATTTTTCCAGCCTCTTTTGACGAGGAAGCGTGCCATTCCTTTGCCCCAGATGGTGCTCCCTTCGCGCTCCTCTCCCTCCCTCCAGGTTGTAAGCACAATGGAGGCCACCTCCCGGGCTGTGGCTGTTGCTCTAATAGCTCAGCTTAAATGCTAATGTTTGCGTTAATCACCTGCATATCTGCAAGACGCAAACCGAGAAAGTTTGGATGGGAACCGAGTCTGCATCCAGCCAGAATCTTCAGGTGCTGTTGGGCTGTGGAATTTTTTTCCGGGTCTAAAGTTCATGCCATTGTTCGCAGGCGTAGGGAGCCACACCTGGCCTCATTTTATCCTACCAAATCCCTGTAGTTAACACACCCATTTTATAGAACACAACTCAAAGACAAGGGGTTGCCATGAAACCACAACATATACAAGTGGTGAAGCTAAGCTTCTAGACCATTCTTTCAATAAGCCCAGGGCTCTTCTACAAAATGTCAGCAACTCCCCACACCTGGGCAGAAAAGAGGCAAAACTCCCAGTTGTCTAATGATATAAGCCACATGCCTCCTGAAACAATTCTTTTCTGATCCATCAGGTTTTTTCTCAAGATTTATTATTTTTAATGGAAATGCAGATTTACAGAGAAGAGAGACAATAAGATCTCTCAGCCACTGGTTTACCGTCCATATGGCTGCAAAAGGCTGGAGCTGAGCTGATTCTAAGCCAGGAGCTTCTTCCACGTCTCCCGTGTGGGTGCAAGGTCCCAAGGCTTTAGCCCATCCTCTGCTGCTTTCCTAGGACACAAGCAGGGAATTGGATGGGAAGTGGGACTGATGGGGAACAAACCGGTGCCTATAAGGGATGTGGCGTCAGCCCCAGCAATGAGTTTGGAAGCTTAAAACACTACCAGGTTCACTCCCCTCAGTTCAGAGAGAGCCCAAATATCTGCATTTCTAATAAACTTCCAAGTAATATTGATGCTTGTGATGAGAAAGGTTATTTTGAAGAACTCCTTTTCTAGAAATAAATGGAAGGTAGAAACCCAAAACAACTAATCTCCCTTACTCAATACTACGTCTGCTGAAGCAAATACTTTACACCTGCTTTCTTAAAGTTTAGTGCTTAACTACTTGCATAAAATTGTTTGAAATCCCTACACTGTCCACACCCCAGACCAAGACATTAGCAAACTTGGGAATGAGGCTGGCAGGCATGAGTACTTATAAAGCTCCCTGGGAGATTGAGAACACTCCAACCACAGACCTTGGGTGTGCAGGAACTGGAGCACCTGAGCTCGTAGGTGCCTCCCTTTATTCTTGTGTGCTCCCAGATATTTGGACTTGGGGCTGGTGCCATGGCTCAACTGGATAATCCTCCCACCTATAAACACCAGCATCACCTATGGGTACTGGTTCGTGTCCTAGCTGCTCTATTTCCCACCCAGCTTCCTGCTTGTGACCTGGGAAAGCAGTAGAGGATGGCCCAAAGTACAGGATACTTTGGAATCCTGTACCCATGTGGGAGACCCCGAAGAAGCGCCTGGCTTTGGATGGGCTCAGCTTGAGTCTCTGCAGCCATTTGGGGAGTGAAAATCTGTCTTTCCAACAGAAATAAATCTTTATGAAAAAACCTGGGGCTCAGTTAAAAAACCGTTGACTGTGGGAAACAGTTCACTTGTTTTGATGAGATGGATCTGTCCCCATATAACCTCTGCCTCGGGCTAGTAGAGTGAAATATATATTCCCATTGTTGCTGGGCAGCAGGCCTGCCTAAAGTAGATTAAAAACCAGTTACTTCACTGTTCAAATAAATTGCATTATCAGCAAAGTGCTAAGCGTCATTATGCAACTGAAGGGCATATAATCTGAACACTGACAGTGAATGTGATGCCTCCAACTAGAGTCGGTTTATAAAAAAGGATGTATGTAGATTTATAAAAATGTTCTCTTTAATCAAGGCTTTTAAGGTGGAGCAGATTTCTCACATAAAATAGAAGTTTGCAATACATCGCAACATTAAAAAAAAAAATCAAGTCCTCATATGTACAACATCTGGCAGAAAACGAAAACAGAAACAGTGAGGTTACAGGATCCCGGTGACACCAGGGTCTTCCTCTCGGAGGCCCGCTCCATCCGCCTGGCATGCTCTGCAGGACCACGCGTGGCTGTGGCTCACAGAGTACTCCTCTGGCTGGTGAGGCGAAGCCAAGCGGCAAGCACCACATTCCCACAGTGTACTGAACATCCTTTAAATACCCAAGTGAGGAACAGGAAGGCGATGTAATGTTATCAGAAGGGTGTTAGGAACGAAGGGCAGCTGTTGGAGCCCAGGGCTGCCAAGTGGCTCCCAGCTTCATTTGTCTGGTTTCTTCGGCAGTGGCCTCCGGAACAGCAAGATGTGGGGCTCTGAAAGAGGGAGGGACCTCTGAGATAGGTTCGCCCCATTCAGTTCTTGGCACCACCAAAAGTGAATCCCAATGCCTCCCATCTATCACCCACTCAGATCTTCATAACTAAATTCAGACTGAAACATATGGCCTTAGCAACAGACTCAGAAGTTGGGCCTGCCTGCCAAGCAGAGAATTATGACCATCAGCTCCTTCACCGTGTTTCTACAGACCCAGAAGGGGATGGGGCCCTCATTAGTCTGGCCTGGCAGCTATTGCTATTGTCTGATGTTTTAACCAAGAAATAGCCTCTCCTTTGCTTATCTGGAACACATCCAGGAATGTGCTTTCCGGCAGGGAAGGAGGCAGGAGCCATGAGTATAACCAGGGTATGTATCTGGCCTTAAACAAAATGCCCTTGAGGTAGCTTACTCTTATTTTTCGTCACTCCAGTTTGGTTCAAATGGCAAAGCAGCTGAAAATGTGCCCCCCTCTCCCCTGTTTCCTCAGGTTCTGGAGCCGCGTTCCTCCATTCGCTCAGAGCTGCACTGAGCCCCCACACTGACCTGGTTCATGGATCATATAATGGACCCATCCCTGACTCTGCTGCACGCCCAGATTCCTCCATTCAGACTCAGACATCAGATGGGTTTTGGGGACCAGCTTGGCTATGTCCTTGGGCAGCATGACATGCCTGTAACAGAAACACAGGGGTATGGAGCACTCCATTCAGTTCTGGATACCCCATCTCTTGGATACAATCAAGTGCCTGGATCCAAGCCAAGGAAAGAAAGCCAAGCTGTTTCTGGCCTCCAGGAGTTTCTGCAAGCCTGTTATGGGGTAGAGGTGGCTGGAAATACTGGCCAAGTTATGTGAAGCCTCACAAAGGCAGATTAAAGAGTACAAATGAATGAGCAGTTCTAATGAATGAACGTTTGGGTTCCAGGCACCGCTGATGTTTATAATTCTGCCTCCTACAGGATCATCTGGCAGATTACCCACCATGCACCGGGATCCTCCAGGAGCGCTTGGTGCTGTCACATAGGGGAAGTCATCGTGTAGTTCAGGAATGGAGTGTGCAAGACCCACCATAGAAGGTGGGCTCTCGTTGGTCTTTTAAAAAAATCGTGACACTCAGGTTCCTAACTGGGAAGGGAAGTGCCATGAGCAGTGAGAAATCCCAGCTTCCCTACCAAGGGTAAATCGCCATGGCGAAGACATTATCCTGTGACTCAATCACACCGGCCCGGGTCGACGTCATCACGCACAGCGAAAATGTCCCAAGTGCTCTCTGCACTAGTTAGTGGAGGTTTGCTTTTTTTTTTTTTCATTCCCACCTTCTAAAGAGAAAATTCTAGTCTGAATGTTTGAAAATAGCTCACACTCTAACCAGCCCATGGAACAAAAATCTGGCAAAACAAAAACAAAAAAGTCCCTCTCTTAAACCAAAATGCCACTGCCAAACTACCAGTTATGTCTCCCGAAGGCTGAAGGCAGTGATTTCTCCCGGCCCTGCAGACGTGTCACCCGCAGACAGCGCTGGGTGCGGATGTAGAGGGAAGCAGCTGAGGGAGGTCAAAGTAATGGAGCCCACGAGCCGCCTCGGGGGATCCCGGCTTTTCCAAGTTGGTTAACGGGGCTGGTGAACCCTCATCAGGTGCCTGAAGGCACCAACAGGGTGGGGTGAAGGCACAAGCTTCCGTCCTCCCCATTCCCCCAAAATCTAGGAATAGTCTTTAACTATTACAAGGAATGCAGACATTTGGACAACTGCCTCCTGCCTCGCTTTCTAATCTTCTTATGGAATCAGAATTCTGACCCCAAACACTTTACCCATCTTGGGATGTACGGTCAGGGATTGCTGGTCCCTTTCTCTCCCAACCCTGTGTCCCCCGTCACATCCTCCAGAGTTCAGGGCCCCGTACTGACGGCGGAGCCGCGCCGTGTCGTAAGCAACCCCCTCCCACGGACCCGTTCCTCGCCGCCCCCTGCCTGGGAAGCCAGATCACCAAAGACCCCTGAATAAAAAACATCCACTTTCTCCAAACGCGGGAAGCCTGGCTGTTTCTGGCCGCTTTCACGCGGCGGATTCGACAGCAGCTTCCCAGCATGCCGAGACAAAGCGCTCGAGATGCAACAGGGTGAATGAAGGTGGTTAGACTCCACATCCCACTGCTTTTCACGGTCGCCAGACCCCCCTGCGCGCATGCGCCTGTCGCCAGGGGGAAGCTGTTCGCCCCTCCCTCCGCGCACGCGCGTTCCGCCCCGCGGCCACCTCGCCCGTTAGGCTCCCGCGCATGCGCACGCCCACCCCCGCCGCCTCCGTCCTCGCCTTCGCTCGTCCAAGACTCACGGCCTCGTTGCGGCTCCCCCACCCCACGACGGCACTAACCGGTATTCGAACTCCTCGTCGTCATATTTATCCGAATAATAAATCTGTTTGTGCGACATAACTCGGCCTGAGGGCCAGCAGCCCCGCGCGTCCAGCCTCTCAACTCCCGACAGCACGCGCTCCCACCCTCTTTGGCCTCACTTTCAAACACACCGCCCGCGCTTCCTATTGGGCTCCCGGGTTCGAGGCGGGACAGTTCCACCCTCAAGGCCTCCGATTGGTTTAGTCGTCCATGCGCCTCGAGCCCTTATTGGACTATCCCCCTTAAGTTTCTCAAGGCCGGGATTTGGGGCAAAGCTAGGCCTCTCGTTGGCTCTTACGACTCTTGTGTACGTTTTCGTGCTACTATTGGCTGGGTCGGGAAAGTGGGCGGGGCGAAGGAGGAACCGTGAGGTGGAGGGTCAGGGGTTAGTGGGGCCGGAAGTGAGTGTAATAAAGTTTCTCCAGGGAGGTTGGGCCTGGGGAGAAAGTTGGAGCGGCGACCTAAAGCAGGCAGTGGCGTGATCCGGAACCAGATCGGCCCGCGGTGCGGTGCGGAGACCCCATGAAGCCCTGGTGAGTTTGATTTTTTTTGTCGCCTTAGGCAACCCACTCCTCCACCCCGGAACCCCTCTCCCGGGACCCCACTTCCGGTCTCCAGGACAAGTCCCGCCCCGGAGACCCCCTCCCCGGAAGTCCCACCCCTCAACTTCAGGGGGCTCCCTGAATCCCGCAGGTTTTTCTGAATGTTTTGTCTCTGACCTTTCCCTGGAAGCCCAGCTTTCCTGGAAGTCCCTCCCCCAGACGTGTTTCTGAGTCTCACAGGACACCTTCGCTAGTCCTCTCAAACCCCGCCTCCTCGCCCCGGTTCTCCACTAGCTCCTGTCCGTCAAAAGCCCCGTCTCCCGATGGCCTGCCCCCTCAGGGCCCCGCCCCTTAACTGCTGTCCGTCAAAGCCTGCCTCCCTAACCGGCAAAGCCCGGCTCAGCCCGGAGGCCACGCCCAGAGCCCCGCCCCTCTGAGCCCCGCCCCTTCCGCCGTCCACGTCTTCGAGTCCCAAAGTGTGGACCGCAGCGCGCATCCTTGGGGACCACGCCCCCTTTGTCTTCATCCCCCTACGTTCCCCTACTTCCCGTCCACTTGGCGGTGTTCTCTCTCTGGGGCCTCGGGTCCAGTGTTTTCCCGCTCACTGCAGGCGGTCGTTCGCCTCTCCCTTGCCCGCCCCGCGCCGGCGTGGACCTGCGTGGTGGTGGTCGGGCTTGGGGTCTGAAATAAGAGTGGGAGAGAGAGAGAGATGCACCCCCCTCATGGAGTTTCCTTTTTAGGACCCATCCTGCCACAGACATAGCTGTAGTTTGTAGCTCTCTGTGGCCAGATGGGGCCGTGGAATTGTTGATGTGATGGAAATATCTACTATCAAAAAAAGGTGGTTTGGGACTGATTAGGGATTCCTGGCGTGTGTGTGTGTGTGAGTGTGTGCGTGTGGTATTCTTCAGGCTCTAGCCCTCTGGCTCTTCCCCTCCCCTAACCAGCCTTCTTGTCTGGGCATTCTTCCTGGCTCCTTTTATCCTGCCTTCCCTGCTAGTAACATTCCTGAGGCTTTCGCCATTTCCTGCTCCTTCCCGCTCCTCTCGCCTCCTCCCCTCCAACACCCAGGCCCCTGAACTTCCTAGTAGGCTTTAGTCTTTCTTCCTATGCAAAGCTAGCGTCCTGCTTCCATTTTCTTCCAAGTGCTCACACCTGTGGGTCATTGCCTACCTGCTGATACTGCAGGCTCCCAGAGGCATGCCATCCGTGACTGTGTGTGTGTGTGTGTGTCGGGAATGTGAAGCCAGGGCACACACCTTTCCTTCTCTGCCTGAGACCTGAGGTCTTAGGAAATGGATCGATGGAATTCCTTCTCAGGAGTGGCAGATGGAATGCCCAGCTTCCATGAGAAGGACTGTACCTGGCTAGCACAGTTAAAGTGCTGGTATTGGTAATCTATACATGTATATATAATGATTTGAATTAAACCTAAGGGTTACTGTGAGGAGAGCTGGGGAGGAGGAGGAGGAGAGGTGCTCTACTTTCTGTGTTTTGATCATTTTCCAACTTCTTCTCTGGCTTCCTCAAGCAGCACTGTGGCAGGAAGCTGTGGGTGGAAGGATGGGTTTGGAAGGACTGTGTGTGTCCGGCTTCTGCCCGCTCTCTTCCCCACACCCCTTTCTGCTGTCTTACTAGCACACCTCTGTGTCCTGACCTCTATAGCCCTTCATGACTCCCTAGGGTGAGGACCCTGTCCTATGTTGTGGGGCGGGTGGAGTGGTGCCAGAGGAGGGTGTGAATCTGTCTGCCTGGCAAGCCCAGGGATGCCTTGGACAGTATCCCGCCCCCTCCTCCCCCTTGCCAGTGTGCTTTGCTGATTAGGCCTCCTATGGGATAGGGGCAGAACAGGGCTCGGTCCCCTTGGAGTGGGAGGTGCCACAAGCAGAGAAAGGCTTGCCCAGCTCCTTGGCAGATCCCTCCTGGGTCGGGCTCTTATTCCCTTCCCTTCATGAGCTTTGCCCTTCCTCTTGGTCCCACTGTGCATCCACTGGGACCATTTGTTTTGCCATTCCCCAGCTGGTATAGCCGAAGATGCTAATGGCCCAGGCTCCCTGGGACTATCATCACCCCCACTGTACGTGGTAGTGATGAGACATCAGTGGCCTGGGCTGGCCCATGGTGGAATTTGAGTGCTCAACCAGGACAGGAAGGGAAATCTCCTCCCTTTTCCACCGCCAGCTGCCTCGATTTCCTCCCTCATTCCCCCAGCCCTCCCCTGGCTTCCTGCATTCTTTGGCCTGTCCATGTCCGGTTTGGATTGATCCAGACCTTCTCTTATCTCCCTCCTTTCCTTCCTCCTCCATCCTTTCCTCCCAGCTCCCACCACTTCCTCCCCCCTCCACTGGTTGGTTGGTTAGGGTAGGGGAGAGGGGCAGAAGAGCTCTACCCTCTTACCCCTGCTCTGAGTTCTGGGTTGGGGCGGTGGCAGGAGGGGCGGGGGGTGGGGTGGGAACTCAGCCCCTCGGAGCCTATGAGTCAGCACTGCTCTCAGGATTGGTCTGTCCCTCAGCTCCACGCCCTTGGGGAGGAGCCAGGCAGCTCTGGGTCCAGCCAGGTCCCTTCTCTGCCAGAGAAGAGGCTCAACGCTGGGCTGGGCGGGGATGGGGCCCGAAACTGTCCAGGGCTGAGCCGGGGGAGCAGAAGCCACTTGTCCCTCTCCCTCCCCAAGACCCCCTGCCGCTCCTGGGCCACCGGGGTCCCTCGGGCTAAAGGCCTGGGGATGCCCCCTGCCTGGCCCCCTTGCCACAGCTGGCAGGGGGGCCGGGCCGGGCAGCAGCCCTGCTCTTATCCCAGCCATGGATCTCTTGCCCCCCAAGCCCAAGTACAACCCACTTCGGAATGAGTCTGTGTCCTCGCTTGAAGAGGGGGCTTCAGGGTCGACGCCTCCGGAGGAGCTGCCATCCCCCTCTGCCTCCTCCCTGGGGCCCATCTTGCCTCCCCTGCCCGGTGACGACAGCCCCACCACCCTGTGCTCCTTCTTCCCTCGGATGAGCACCCTGAAGCTGGCCAACCCAGTTGGGGGACGCCCGGGATCCAAAGGGGAGCCAGGCAGGGCGGCAGCTGAGGACAGGGAGGGGTTTGCAGGGGCAGCCATGCCGGACTCAGGCCCCCTGCCCCTCCTCCAGGACATGAACAAGCTGAGTGGAGGCGGCGGGCGCAGAACTCGGGTGGAAGGGGGCCAGCTGGGGGGCGAGGAGTGGACCCGCCACGGGAGCTTTGTCAATAAGCCCACGCGGGGCTGGCTGCATCCCAACGACAAAGTCATGGGACCTGGGGTTTCCTACTTGGTTCGGGTGAGTGACCGTCCCTCCCACTCCCTCCTGTGGTATCCCTGCAGTTCTTGCATGCGCTCGCTGGCTGCAGCTATGCCAGTCTTTCTCTGCTAACCCCTCTGTGTTGGTGTCCTGCTGCTCAACCTTTCTTACCTATTCTCTGGTCCCTGCCAGGCTCTCCCTTTCCAACCCTGCCGTGCTTCGCACAATGCCTAGCACCTCCAGAGGCAAATGTTGGGGTGATATTGAGACCTCCCTTTTTTTCCGGAGATGTCACTCAATCCCACCCAGTGCCTGTCATGCCCCTCCTGAGCCTTCTTCCTTCCTAGTGCATGAGGGGCTCCTGGCTTGTCCTGTCCCTCACTGCTTAGTGCTTGGTCTGTTGTGCACAGTGGGATGTGGCCATGGGCAGGGGATGAGCTGCCTCAGCTTTCCTTCCCTTAGGGACTATAGAAGGAAGTGTCCTGGAGCCTCTAACATGGGGGCAGGGGCAGGGGTGGGAGAGATGTATAAACTGTCATCCCCTCTTTCCCCTGCCCTCAGTACATGGGTTGTGTGGAGGTCCTGCAGTCCATGCGCGCTCTGGACTTCAACACCCGGACCCAGGTCACCAGGTTAGTGAGCAGGGCGTGTGTGAATCTGGGGCTTGATGAGGCTGTGGGCCCCAGGTGTGGGTGCTGGTACTCACGATATCCTCCCCCCATCCCTGTGGGTGGGTAGGTGGGTCGAGAGAAAGGTAGAACAGCAAATCCAAGTTTGAGTGCAAAGGGTTCCCTCTTGACTGGGGTCTTCCTTACCTCCCCCCAGATTTCAGGGTTATGGGCAAGTGGGGCTGGGGTAGGAAGTGGGGTTAGACGGGAAGCAGCTGACTACTGCCTCTGGAAAGGGACTGGGAGGTTGGGGAGCTGGAAGTGGGTGGCGCCATCCCCACTGAAGCCCTAACCCAATCAGCCAGGAAGCGGTCTCTCAGTGTCATCAAATATTAAAGGCCCTTAATTCAATCCACCACGACGACAAAGAGCCCGGAGTACCCTGGGAGTCTGGCCTGGCCTTCCCCTCCCCCAGCTGGGGGTGGGGCAGAGGGAAGCTGTGGGTCTGAATCCCCCGTCTTTCCTCAGGGAAGCCATCAGTCTGGTGTGTGAGGCTGTGCCAGGTGCTAAGGGAGCCACCCGGAGGAGAAAGGTACCTGGGGTTCATTGATGGAGCTGGGGCTGCTGCTGAAAGGGGCGGGGAACAGGGCCCAGGGGAGGCCAGGAGGCAGGATTCCCAGTTTCTGAGACCCTGCGCCCTTTGCAGCCCTGTGGCCGCCCACTCAGTTCCATCCTGGGCAGGAGTAACCTGAAATTTGCCGGAATGCCAATCACCCTCACTGTCTCTACCAGCAGCCTCAACCTCATGGCCGCCGACTGCAAACAGGTGGGTAGGGTTGGGTAGGGGGAACGAGAAACTCGGACAGCAGAGTAGAGGGCAGGTGCAATGATGAAGCCAAAATCTAGAGCAGAGGGCCTTGGAGTGACCAGATGGCAGGCAGAAACAGGGCAAGGAGGCAAGAGAAGGAGGCTGGGATGCCAGAGTTCTCCTGGGCTGGGGGGTGGGCAGCCTGACATGCATTATTCCTCTCCTTTTCCACCCCCTGTTCCAATTCTCAGATCATTGCCAACCACCACATGCAATCTATCTCATTTGCGTCCGGCGGGGATCCGGTGAGTTGAGGAACAGAGCACAGGTCATGGGAGAAGAGTGAAGGGCTGGTGGTTGGGAAGTCACTGGCCAGGGCATTGGGGGCACTTGGGTTGCAAGGGCACCTGGAAAGGGACTGGATCATAGGGGCCAGGTAGAGCTAGAAAATTTTGCTAACTTGCCTGTCCTGACCGTCCGCCATAGGACACAGCTGAGTATGTCGCCTATGTTGCCAAAGACCCTGTGAATCAGAGAGGTGAGGTGTGGTGGGGGCACTGGGTGGGGCTGGCTGTGTGGGAGGCAGATGAGCAGGGTTAGGGCCAGGGTCATCTTTCCCCGCTTACTGAGCAGAGATGAGGAAGGACTCCTGAGGCACAAGAGGGCCCCTTTCTATGACCCCTTCCCCCCACCAAGGTGGCCACACCTCTGAGCTCACAGGCAGCCTTTGCTGTGCCCACAGCCTGTCACATCCTGGAGTGTCCTGAAGGGCTTGCCCAGGATGTCATCAGCACTATTGGCCAGGCCTTCGAGTTACGCTTCAAACAATACCTCAGGAATCCACCCAAGCTGGTCACCCCCCACGACAGGTGAGCACAGTGCCGGGGTTGGGAGGCCCCAGGCCCAGGCAGGGAATGCCGGCCTACTCTTCCCATGCTGGAGCTCAGGGAGGCTCAGGGAAGGAAATAACCTGTGTGCCCTGCTTCCCACTTCCTGTGATTCTTAGGTTTCCGGTGGCCATTAGGCCCGCCTGCTGCAGGGCCAGCTCTTCCTCTGCCCGCCTGCCTGCTTGCCTGCCGGGGGGCTGGGTCTCAGGGCCTCCACACTGTACTTCTTCCTCTGGCTGTAGGAGCTTTCCTGACACCTCGTTTCTGGGCTTGCCATCTTTCCTGCCCATTTCCCTCTCTCTCATCTTCTGTGTCTTCCTGCTTTTAGAATCCATCAAGCGCATGGCTCTGGGAGAGTGGCCGTTTGTTCTGAGAGCCCTGCCTCCCCCACCACAGGCTTCAAGGACCGAGCAGCAGGAGCAGTATGGATAGTGTATCTAAAGTTAAAATACTCAATCACATGCCCTCCCCATGGGGGTCCTGCTCCCCTCCCTCTTGGGAGATAGCTTCTGTGAGCAAGTGCATGAGCTGTACAGTCCAACCTGAATTTAAACCTCAACTTTGCAACCTTTTAGTTTGGAGGGCGTTTACGCCAATCATTTCACCTCTCACTTTCATTTTCCTCTTCTATAAAAGTGGGAAAGGAAAGCATTACCTGACAGGGTGGCCAGATGGGTGAAATGACTTGTACCTGTGAAACACCTTGAACCTATAAACACCCAGCCTTAAGCCTGTCTGACCCAAAGGCCCCATGTGTATGCAGTGTTACGTTCCCTCCTCCTGCCCCACCACTCCTTCACATCCTCCTGCCTCACTCCTTCCTGTCCCCCTCAGAATGGCTGGCTTTGATGGATCGGCTTGGGATGAAGAGGAGGAAGAGCTCCCTGACCATCAGTACTATAATGATTTCCCGGGCAAAGAACCCCCTCTTGGGGGGGTGGTAGACATGAGGCTTCGAGACGGAGCCGTCTCCGGGGCTGCCCGACCCCCCCCACCCAATGCCCAGACCCCCAGCCACTTGGGAGCCACTCTGGTGAGTTGCTGGGATGGAGGTGGACTGGGCCTGGGCTGGGCAGGACTACTGGTCTCACTTTAGTTTGATTCCCTGCAGCCCGTAGGGCAGCCTGTCGGAGGAGAGCCGGAAGGCCGCAAACAGATGCCGCCTCAACCACCCTGCCCAGGTATGAAGGGAGCTTTTTATTGTACTTATTTATTTTGAGAGGCAGAATCAGAGAGAAAGAAAGCAAGCTCCCATCCACTGGTTTGCTCCCTAAATGCTCAAGAGCAGCTAGGACCTGGGATGGGGCTGAAGCCAACAGCTAGGAATTCCGTGGAGGGGTCTCTCCTGTGGGCAGTAGGAACCCAGTTAGGAGCATGTCTTAGAGCTGCCTCCTAAGGTCTACATGAGCAGGAAGCTGGAGTCAGGAGCTGGGTGTTGAACCAAGGCACCATGATACGAAATGCAGGTGTTTTAGTCTCACACGCTTGCCCCTGAAGGGAACTGAGGGTGGGGACAAGCCAGGACTGTGGCAGGCAGGGCTGAGAACATTGTGGAACATCCCTTGCCTCTGCAGGTAGAGAGCTCTTTGATGATCCCTCCTATGTCAACGTCCAGAACCTAGACAAGGCCCGGCAAGCAGCAGGAGGGGCTGTGCCCCCCAACACCACCACCAATGGCAGTGCACCCCGAGACCTCTTTGACATGAGTGAGCAGTACTCTTTGCTTTCTGCATTGTCCCCACCTTCCCACTTGGGTCCTCTCTTTCCTTCCTGTCTGCTCTTCCCATCCTGCAGGTCTGGGTCCTGGGTGTTCATTGTGCCAGCTGCCTTTCCTAGCTCTTTCTCTCTCTCTCACCCCCCCAGAGCCCTTTGAAGATGCACTTCGGGTACCTCCGCCTCCCCAGTCGCTGTCCATGGCTGAGCAGCTGCAACGAGAGCCCTGGTTCCATGGCAAGCTGAGCCGGCGGGAGGCCGAGGCGCTGCTACAGCTCAACGGGGACTTCCTGGTGCGGGAGAGCACCACCACTCCTGGCCAGTATGTGCTCACTGGCCTACAGAGTGGGCAGCCCAAGCACCTGCTGCTGGTGGACCCTGAGGGTGTGGTGAGTAGCAGGGGGATGGAGTTGGCTGGCAGAAAGGAAGGACTGGCATCCTCTGCTGCAGCCCTGTGCTCTCTCACTGCCTTCTGGGCTTGCCCCACTGGGCAGCTGTCTGGCTGTCCCGTCTCACACCCCGAGGCTCAGCTGTCTGCCTAACAGTCCTGGCCAAGACTAAGCCCCTCCCCCGTCAAACTGAAGCCCCATAGAGCAAGACAGTGCTCCCTGCTTCTGTGTCCCTCCTCTGACAGACCAGGAAGCCAGCGATGGCCCATGGTTAGTGGCTGCACCCTAGCAAGTTTGCTCTCTCAGACCAGTACACTACTCCTCAGAACTTTGCTTGCTTTCTTTTCTGTAGCCTTCCCAGCCTCCTTCCCCCCACCGCCCTTTTTTTTTTTTTTTTTACTTGTAAGACACAGCAACTTCTCACGTGAGGAAAAGTGTAGACTACCCTCAGCGTCTCCTGGGTTCCCTCACTGGCCCACTCCCACAAGTGGCTCTAGCATCTTTCTCCAGAGGGCATCACTCACTGCTAGGGACTCCCAGCCTTCACGCCCCCCCCACCGTCATTTTGTCTTTGCTCACTCTTCCTGAAGACTTCACTGTCTTCAGGCCCCAGACAGCCCTGGGCCTTGACTCCTCTTGTAAGCTGAGGTGCTTCCTCCTTCCCTCCTCAGGTTCGGACGAAGGACCACCGCTTTGAGAGCGTCAGTCACCTCATCAGCTACCACATGGACAATCACTTGCCCATCATCTCTGCGGGCAGCGAACTGTGTCTCCAGCAGCCAGTGGAGCGGAAACCATGACCTGGCACCCCACCCCACCCCGGGGGCTGTCTTGCAAAAGATGCCCTCTGGCTCCTCCCGCCCTAGTCCCTCACTCTCAGGACCTGGAGTGGAAGCTGCGAGTTATGTGGACCCTGGGGTTAGCGTTCAGCTGAGAGTGGGCAGGAGGATTTGAGTCAGGAGCCTGGGGTAGAATCCTGCTTCTCCCCAAACCTCACCAAAGTATTAATGTGCAGAGTGGCCCCCCTACCTGGGCCTTGCCTGTGCCAACCTGATGCCCCCTGCCATCAATAAGATAGGCCCAGTGGAGCAATTGCCCTTCTGGGGAAGGGGGAACATCACACCTCGGGTCTACTACCCCCTGGGCTTCAGGGAACCATAGACCACCCTCAGCAACCTCCCTCCCCCACCCCAATGTTTCAACTTTGTGCCTTTGACCATCTCCTAGGTCTGAAGATATTTTATGCAAAGAGTTCAAGGACAGGGGTGCTGACATCTGCTGGGGCCCTGTCCTCCTGGCTCAGCACTTACTCCAGTTTGGCTTGGGAGAACAGGGCAGCAGTGGCAGCTGCCTACTGTCCCTGGGGCTGTATGCAATCCCAAAAGACTGCCCCAGAGCCCCCCTCCCGGCCAGGGGGGAGATGGACCCCCTCCCTTGCTCAGTGCCTCCTGGCCGGGACCCCCTCTCCCCAAGGGGTCTGTATATACATTTCGGAAGTCCTGCCCTGCCCCGCCCCTCCCGTGTTGCATGCCTATGATTCTCTACAGCCAAAGTGTAGCCCTTCTTCACGCAGCCCAGCCCTGCCTCTCCCTCCTGGGGTGTGAACTGGAGCCTCTTGTACAGTTAACCCTCCCCACAGGATTCTGTGGAGGCGCAGGAACAAGGGCCTTGAGAGGAAAGCATCAGACAATCTCCAAGTTGCCATCTGTCGATTTGGACCCGTACTCATTTTTCACTCGGTGTGCACAGATTTTTATGGCTGTAGGTTTACTTTCTTAGTTTTGTTTTCCATGGCTTTGTTCTTGAGCACAAAAACGATGACGATCAATTACATTTACACATCACCTCTCCGACTCTTTCGCGGCCTCTTACCACCATTTTCCTCAGCTGGGCCTAAGAACTAACTAGGACCACTGGCAGCATTATCTTGTTTTGTTTTGTTTTAATGAAAGAGACCGAGGCAGAAATGGCTTTCCAGCTAAGACTAGGAAAATTTTGGATCTCTTACCCTCAGCCTGGAGGACAGGCGCTTGGCCGAGACTGTTGACTGTTGGTTTCACAGAAGGGAAACTTAAAACCTGCAGGTGCACCCCGCCTCCCCTACCATCTAACACAGGGCCCTGTGCTACCAGTGGCCAGTCCTGCTGCCTACTAAGGGAGAGGGTGACAGTTTTGATCCCAGCCACCTCCTGTTGTCGCGTTTGGACGTTCTCACGGGTCTCACTTATACCAAAGGGAAATACTCTTCATTAAAGTCCATATTTCTTCTACTTGGGCTTCTCGGTGTGTTTCACAAAGCCTGCTGTTGGCCTGATCCCTCGGCGGCAGGAGGAGGAGAGGCTCAAGGCCGTCTCTGGCCTCACCTGGTCTGGCCTGGCCCTCGGAGGACCCTCCCATGCCGTCTGTTGGGACCTGGGCACCCGCGGACTTGGTGTCCACGGGGTGCAGCAGGGCAGGCGTGGAGAGGCGCGGGGGAGCCGGACTGTCCACGGGGCGCGCAGGGTTCGTCGGAGCCCCACACGCCCTCCCGCCTGGCGGCCGCCGCTGCCACCTGCACCTCGCGGGTACGCGCCCCATCTGCCAGCAATGGTATGGTCCGGTCGAGGAGCTGGCGGGCGCCGCCCCGCGGCGAGCTAGGCTGAGCCGCTCCCTAGCGGGCAAACGGCCATCTCCGCTACGGCCCCGGTCCCTCCCGACTCCCGGGGCTTTCAGGCGCCGAGTCGACCTCAGCCTTCGCTTTCCCTCCCCGCCGTGCTCAGTGGTGGTGGCCAAGTCGAGTTCCGGTTCCGGTTGCTGCTGCTGCCGCCGCTGCTGCGGGCGGGCGGCGAGTCCAGAGCGGGCTCGCCGTGTGGGTGCTGCCCAGCTTCACCAGCACCTTGGGACTGCAGCAGCTCGGGGGCCCGTGCTGCCCCTGACTCCTCTTCCGGGCGATGGTGCAGCCTGAGGGCGCCTCCATCCCCTGCCGCCGCTGACCCCGGGCCCCCCACTCCATGGCCGCCTCGGCGCCGCCCCCACCGGACAAGCTGGAGGGAGGTGGCGGCCCCGCACCGCCCCCTGCGCCGCCCAGCACCGGGAGGAAGCAGGGCAAGGCCGGTGAGCGAGCTGAGAGGGGTGGGGGCTGGAGAGGTCTCAGAGGGGAACGTGGCGGGAGGGTGGTCCTGAAGGCTGAGGGGCTTTACAAGGGAGGCTCGCATGGGTGTCGCCCTCCGGGGCCGGGGGGGTGGGTACAGGTGTCAGGAGTTTCAGGGTTAGAAGCCACGTGGAATTCAGCAGTCAGGTGGAGTCCGATAGTGTCAACAGATAGGATGTCTGTGTTTTCAAAAATAGTAATGTCACACTCACCACGCGTTTTTCGTAAGACACCCTTTGTGAATATTTGTTAAATAAATAAGCAAGTGTGTGTTGGACTTGGCCGAGTGCCTCGCAGCATGGCTGGGGAGAGGGAGGTAGTGGAGAAATCCCCCTGGGGGACATTCGTCTGCCTTTTGCTGCTCCCCCAGGTCTGCAAATGAAGAGCCCAGAAAAGAAACGAAGAAAGTCAAATACTCAGGTGAATGGTGGTGTACGGGTGGTGGGGAGGAAGTGGCCAGGAGCCCCTGGCTCTGCCTACTGTGTCATGTTCTGTAGCTCAGCTAGGATCGGGTGCAGGGAAGGGAAACCTGGGGCTTGCTCTGTTGTTTCTGTTTCTTTTCCTTTAACTTCATGACAAACTTAGAGGAGATAGCTCCACCTGAGATCTGGGTGGGCAGGCAGATAGCCCTGGGAATCAGGCATTGTCCTCGTCTAGCAGATAGGAGAAGCCTGCTTCAGACCTGCTCAGTGAAGCCCTTCCTGTTTTGCAAACCGCATTCCTCACCCTGCTGGGTTGGCTTCCCCTCCCCCTGCGTTTGGAGGTCCTTCCCAGAGCTGGCCAGCCTCTCAGCTTGTGAGTGCGCTGTGTGTGTGTGCTTGTGTCTGCCCCCTGACTCTCTTGTCTCATCTCTTCCTCACCAGGGCCCTGCATACTCACACCTGACGGAGTTTGCGCCACCCCCGACTCCGATGGTGGACCACCTAGTGGCGTCCAATCCTTTCGAGGATGACTTTGGAGCCCCGAAGGTTGGAGCCACGGCTCCTCCTTTCCTCAGCAGTCCTGTACCCTTTGGAGGCTTCCGCGTCCAGGGGGCCATGGCGGGTCAGGTACCTCCTGGTTATGGCACTGGGGGTGGAGGGGCTCCTCAGCCACTCCGGAGACAGCCTCCCCCTTTCCCTCCCAACCCTATGGGTCCTGCTTTCAACATGCCCCCCCAGGGCCCTGGCTACCCACCCCCAGGCAACATGAACTTTCCCAGCCAACCCTTCAACCAGCCTCTGGGTCAGAACTTTAGCCCTCCTGGGGGGCAGATGATGCCTGGCCCAGTGGGGGGATTTGGCCCCATGATGTCACCCACCATGGGACAACCTCCCAGAGGGGAGCTGGGACCCCCTTCTCTCCCCCAACGCTTTGCCCAGCCAGGGGCACCTTTTGGCCCTTCTCCTCTTCAGAGACCTGGCCAAGGGCTCCCTAGCCTACCCCCCAACACAAGTCCTTTCCCTGGTCCGGACCCTGGTTTTCCTGGACCTGGTGGTGAGGATGGCGGGAAGCCCTTGAATCCACCTGCTCCCACTGCTTTTCCCCAGGAGCCCCACTCGGGTTCCCCGGCAGCTGCTGTCAATGGGAATCAGCCTAGCTTCCCCCCAAACAGCAGTGGGCGGGGTGGAGGTACTCCAGATGCCAACAGCCTGGCCCCCCCCGGCAAGGCAGGTGGGGGCTCCGGGCCACAGCCTCCTCCAGGCTTGGTGTACCCATGCGGTGCCTGTCGGAGCGAGGTGAACGACGACCAGGATGCCATTCTGTGTGAGGCCTCCTGTCAGAAGTGGTTCCACCGCGAGTGCACGGGCATGACTGAGAGCGCTTACGGGCTGCTGACCACCGAGGCCTCCGCTGTCTGGGCCTGTGACCTCTGCCTCAAGACCAAGGAGATCCAGTCAGTCTACATCCGCGAGGGCATGGGGCAGCTGGTGGCAGCCAACGATGGGTGACATCCAGGTGGCCTGGGAAAGTGCACATGTCCCTCCCTGCCCTTTCCAGGCGGATTGTTGCTTGGGTCTGGCTCTTGGTCCTTGTGCCCACTGGTTGCCCGAGCCCCAGGGAGCTGAAGCTGTGGCTGCTGGGAGCAGAAGTGGAACTGAGGCAAGTGGGCAGGCAGGTGGAAGAGCCTGTTGCACGTCTCCAGAAACTCAACGTACGTTGAGATCTATCTGCAGAGAGCCAGGAAACCAAAGTCCTGTGTGGAGCAGAGCCCGTTTTTTTTGGGGGGGGGGCTGGGGGAAAAGGAGTGGCTATTGTGGAGCCTAGGGCCCGTGGCTGTAAGAAAAGCCGAAGTGGATGGAAGATGTGGAGGGCCAAGGTGTCGCCTGTGCCGCTGATGGATGACTGCCCTTCATACCCTCCCCAAAGTCCCAGCAGCCCTCTGGAGGCCTACTGTGCTGGCCTTAGTTTTTGCAGTCAGGTGGTCAAGGATTCTGGCCAGAGGAGTTGGGAGCCTCCCACAGCCCTCCAGGAGCCTCCCTGTCGGCTCTGGGAGACATCCTTAGGGAAATACGTGGGGATGGCTTCCTCTGCCTCTGCCAAGATCTGCTTAACTTCTCTTTCTGCACAGAACCAAATAGCTTGGAGGAGTAAAGGACTCCTGGCTGTGTCCAGCATTGGTGACTTGGGGGTCTTCAAGACCGTAGGCAAGGAAGGCTTGCATAGCATCCTCTTGATACCAGAACCACTGGGCCTCTCAGCTTCCCCAAGCTTTTCTCTTCTAATGCCCTTTCTTTCTTTGTTTTGGGGCAGAAAAAAAAAATCTGTCAACCCACAGAGTGTGAGGCGATCAGGCTGTCCTGGAGTTTGCTGCCCTTGTCCATCTGTTGCACACTATACTTGGCGCTGACCTCCAGCTCCCAGCGCCCTTCAGTTCCCAGTGCCTCCTGGGCTTCATGGGAGGAAAGCCGGAAGAGGCAGAGCTGTATACCTCATTCTCTCTCCTGATAATGGAGCCCAGGGAGGCCCTGGCCTAGCCCTGTGCACTAGGGGAGTCTGCAAGATCCCCAGTGCTATGGTACTATAAAGGTCCAAGAGCCTGTGCTAGCTCACTGCTTTTTTCCTAGCCACCCCTCATTCACTGCCACACGCCCAGTCAAGCCCAGGGTGTCCCATAGCTCTCATTCCCAGCCAGCCCTACCCTGGAGCGGTACATGGCTTCACTTTTATTCTGGAAGCACTGCCAACCAGAAGTTGGGGCTTGTGGAGGAGCCCGACAGCTGCCCCTGCTTCCTTACAGCTGATGCACACATTCCTTAGAGGGATGGGGGAAAGACAGGCCAGAGGCGGCTCTCAGCCTGCAGCAGGAAGGCAAAGGCCTGCCCTCTGGTGTGACACCCCAGCCCCCCATTTTGCTAAGGTCCTGTCCCCTGCCACTACCTTGTTAAGCCACCAGACTTGGAGGCTGAGGGGGTGGGGGCGCGGACTGCCTTTTCCAGTCCTGCCCCCCCCCATGCTGAGACGGCCTAGGCGGACAACCCCTTAAGGTTCACTGCGGGGTGTTTTGTGGACCTGTTTGCCTCTCTCTGATGGGCTGGTCTTTTTATTTGCTACCCACCCACTCCCACTCTATTTTGTAAGTTGTTCATGGGAGCTGTGTTTCAACTGCCCTCTCCACTACTTTTTGGAAGTGGAGTGATAGAGGTGTAGTTGTTCAGGGGCGGGGGGAGGGTGGTCTTTTTGTATGGTTGGACTAATAAAATGCTTTGAAAACCCAGACAAGGACTGCTCGCTATTGATGTAGGAAAAGGCTGGTTGGGGTGTGTGTGTGTGTGTGTGTGGGTGTGTGTGTGTGTCACTGTCAACAGCAGAGAGGGGAGGGGAGCTTGTGGGGTGAGGATGTATGTGCTGCACAGGGCTCCTGGCTGGCCTTGGTAGAAGCTGCTGAGCCAAGGGGAGGCCAGTGCCCACCTACTTCCCTCCCCTGTGTCCCTTCTGTGCAAGTTTCTTTTCTGAGCACATTCCTGGGCCAGGCTCCGAGCCAAACAGCGAAAGTTGGCTCCAAGGCTTCTGGGAGACCAGGGCTGGAGCGCTCTGCGTTTAGCACGCACCCCCACCTCCCAGTTATTCGGGCTGGGGGTCAAGTGCAGCTCCAAGGGGAGGGGCGGGGCCGCTTGCAGTGCAGCGGATTGCATTCCTGGATGCCTGTCAGCGTCTCTGCCCCGCCCTTCCTCGTCAGTTGAAGTAGCGGTGGCATCCTCCAATAGTGTACGGGCAGAGTCGGGTGGGGAGAACGGCGGGAGGGCTATTTCTAAACTCACTGTTTGCCATCCATTCCTTTCCCCTCCCCCGCCCTCCAGCTGTCTCCGTCTATCCTGGGCCAACTGGGCCCCTCGTGCTTGGTATCTCAGGAGATCCTCCTGTGCTTATCATTTTGGGGGGACTCCTCTCCAGAAACTTTAGAAGCTGAGAAAAGGTAGTGGGAAGGTTCCCAAAACTGAAGTTTGCTGAGACTGAAATCGCCCACCGGGAGCTAAGCTCAGGTTTAGCCAAGGTATAGATATAACCCCGCCCCCGGTTGTGAACTCCAGTTGTCATTGGCCCAAAGTTTCCGCCCCCTTTGGAAAATCAACTTCCCACTGGCCAGTCCCTGGTCATGTGACCCTCCTCCCTGTTCCCTGGGCTGGAAACCAAGAGAGGCAGCAATAAGTTAAAGCTGAAGGCCGAATCGAGAGCTGGGTCAGGTAATGCGGTAGCTGGGGAGGGCCCCAAGATGCCCTGTGGGAGGGGGAAAGGGAAAGCAGAAGTCTAGAAGGACTGAGCTTGGGCGGGGATCCGTGGAACTTCTTGTCCAAGGCCGCAGAGCCGGGGAAAAGACAATTTCCGAAGCAGGAACTCCCCTTGCGTGACCCACCTCCTGCCCCCGCAGCTGTTTTGTCTGAGGGTCCTTTGCTTTAGAGATTTGGGGCCACTATCCTTAGGGAGATGAAATTAGCTACGAGGCCAGACTTCCCAGCTTCGTTTGAAGTGGGGAGAGCTCCCCCTTTAGCTGTGTTTGAGAAATAGCAGGAGGCTCTGCTGGTTCTTTCAGGATGTTTTAGCTGAATTTTGCCAGAATGAAAGGAAAGGGGGCTAGTGGGAAACGGAGGTGGAAGTTGGTTTTCTTGCCAGAAGCGGGAGAGGGGGGAAAAAAAGACCTGAAAACACAGCAGGGAAGGGTGGCGATGAAATAGCAGAAGGAACTTCCTAATAAGGCAGTGAGATGCTCGCTTGCTTGGAGAATAGGGATCTCTTTTTGGGATCTGGATGAACCCAGCCAGGAGAGATCAGAGTTTAGGGCTCTCAGGGTAGGGGTTCCAGACCATCTCCTGTTAGGGTTCCAGAAGTGTTTAATGTTGTTGACCCACATACCATGGTTGGTTACCATGGAGACAGTGGATCTGACATCACCCTGGTTGCCATGGTGCTGGGTTCTAGAGGACCCGAGCTGGCTGTACACAGCCAGGGATAAACAGGGACTTCAGCCCAAGCTGCTGCCACTTCCTTCCTGCCACCACCTGTTAACAGTCATATGCAGCCGCTGGGGGCGGAGAGATGGGGACAAAACAGCAGGGGAGGGGCTGAGAGCAGAAAGCCACCCACGGCAGCTTCACAGATGCCCCACAGAAGAGGGCAGGGTGTCCTGTCAGACTTGGTAGGGAACAGTCATGACAGCCCTTCTTTGCGTGGATGAGTGTGCATGTGTGTCTGGGAGCATGGGTGTTGTGAAAGACACTGAGTTGTCCTTCACCTCTTCTGGACTTGGATCTACGTGACAAGAACCCTAGGAGGTTATTAGGGCATCAAGCAGGTTTTAAAACCAATAGACACAGAGCGGGACAGTGCGGTGGTTTTTATGAGCAGAGCCACCCTGTTTGCAAGCCTCCCTTCCCTTACCCGGAGTTTCCTTAACAGTAGTCTTCCACTTCCTGCCTCCCTCTGGTCCCTCGGGAAGTGGCCAGTTAACCTGTCCTGAGGATACAGGGCAGGACCTGGGATTCCACTCATCTCTCCCTTCTTCCCCCTTTTTGCCTGGTCCCAACTTTGGTCAGCTAGATGGGGACTGTCTTGGCCTTGGCTGGAAAAGTAAGCCGCTCTTCTTACCCTGCTTTGGTTCAGACATTGGAAGTTGTAGTGATCTTAAACACCTCTAGACCCCAGCCCTGATGGTCCATTCTGTGTCAACGGTAAAAAAAGGATGTATTTGGGACGGCTGCCTTAAATCCCATTTCCCAGTCACTGTCCAGTCCCCTAAGACTAAAACTCATGGCAGCGTAGGGTGGGAAGTGATTGAGATAGTGGGTCTGGGCCTTGCTGTGTGTGGGAACCACCATGAGGTTTTTTTTTTTTCAGCAAGGTCTTACCTGGCCCCACCCCGACCTGGCTGATTCAGGATCTTGAGGGATTCCAGCGTGCAGCCAGGGCTGAGACCCAGGAGAGAGACTGTTGTGAAGGTCTCACCGTGGAGTAGGTGGGGGGAGTTGTAGGACAAGCAAGTCTCTCCTACAAGCCTTGAGGAAAGAGATGGTGGCTGGGGAGGTGCCTGGGATTCCTTAGCAGCTCCTGGCCTTGGGCTAAACCAGGAAGGTCAGCCCTTTTGGGCGCCATCTTCCCTGACCATCACATCGGACTGGATGCTCTCCAGCGCCTTTCCAGGCCTGTGATTGTTGTGTCTTTGACCCTTCAAGATCAGCTAAATGTCCCAAGGCCTGACTTGTCCCTGGAAGAGGTAGGCTTCTCTCTGTGGTTATTGGCAGGTTCTGATTTTCAAGCAAAATTAACAGTGCCCAGAAAAAGAGTCAAGGGTGTTGTTCATGGTCAGAACTGGAACCAGGCTGGGTTCTTGAGATTACAGCCCAGCCCCGGAACCTTGGAACCTAGCCAAGGGTCCCTTCTGCCACCTCTCTCTTCTGAAGGGAGTTCTGGTTCTAAACAACACTTTTTCTCTGCAGATGGAGGCTGCAGTAGCCTCAACGACCACTGCAGCCATGGACTCTGGCCCACAAGACTCAGATAATAATTGGGTACTGGCTGGCTCCGAGGTAGGGAGAGTGGGCATGGGAACCATGGATGGGGGCAAATTGGGGTGGTGGTGGAGGGCAGTCCTACAAGTCTGGGCTGCTTTCAGGGTCTGTTCCCTCTTCTGGTTCCCCCATGCTAACCTGTGTTAGCTTCTGCTGCCTATTAGAGAAGCGCCAATAGAAGAAGGAGATTGGGGCTTGGCACTGGGGCTGTGCCTTTTTTTTTTTTTAGATTTATTTATTTTTATTGCAAACTCAGATATACATATATATATAGAGAGGAGGAGAGACAGAGAGGAAGATCTTCCATCGGATGGTTCACTCCCCAAGTGACTGCAACAGCCGGTGCTGAGCTGATCCAAAGCCAGGAGCTCTTCCGGGTCTCCCATGAGGATGCAGGGTCTCAAGGGTTTGGGCTGCCCTTGACTGCTTTCCCAGGCCACAAGCAGGGAGCTGGATGGGAAGTAGAGCAGTTGGGACATGAACTGGCATCCATATGGGATGTTGGTATGTTTAAGGCGAGGACTTAAATTGCTAGGCCACCATGCCGGGCCCTGGGGCTGTGCCTTGAAGGGAGGGTACCCAGCAGCTGGATAAGCTGAGATTTTAGGGAGGGACACCAGCATGAGCCAAGATACTGAAGTGACAATGGGAAAAATATGTTGGACCCATGGGACTGGAGCTGTGCTTTCCAAACAGCACAGGCCTCTTGCTGCACTGGCTTGGCTGATGGCTCAGGGGACCTTGAGCAAAAGCTGTTTCACCTTTTTTGCCTATCCCTGTAGAAGGATAGAATGAGGGCCAGGATCTTGGCCATGAGAAATGAAAGATTAGACAAATATAAAGAAGCATACTAAGGTTAAGAATTGTTTTCTTTGGCCCAGTGCGATGACTTAGTTGGCTAAGTCCACACCTTGCAAATGCCAGGATCCCATATAGGCACTGATTTGTGTCCCAGCTGCTCTACTTCCCATCTGTCTCCCTGCTTGTGGCCTGGTAAAGCAATAGAAGATGACTCAAAGCTTTGGGTCCCTGTACCCATGTGGGAGACCCAGAAGAAACTCCTGGCTCCTGGCTTTGGGTCAACTCAGCTTCGGGCAATGTGGCCATGTAGGAAGTGAACGGGCAGGCAGAAGATCTTTCTGTCTCCTCCTCCTCTTTTTCTTCTTTTAAAAGACTTAGTTTTTTTTTTAAAGATTTATTTATTTTTATTGGAAAGGCAAATTTACAGAGAGGAGAGACAAAGCTCTTCCCAAGTGGCTGCAATAACTAGTCTGCTACGAGGGTACAGGGTCCCAAGGCCTTGGGCCATATTGGACTGCCTTCCCAGACCACTAGCAGGGAGCTGGAAGGGAAGTGGAGCAGCCAGGACATGAATTGGGACCCACATGAGATTCTTGAGCTTGCAAGGCGAAGACTTTAGCCGCTAGGCTACTGTGCTGGGACTTTTTTTTTTTAATTATTGGAAATGCAGATTCACAGAGTGAAGACACAAAGAGAAAGATCCTCTGTCCGGTTGTGGCATGGTGGCCTAGAGGCTAAAGTCCTTGGCTTGAACTTGTCGGGATTCCATATGAGCTTCGTGTGCAAGGCGAGGGCCTTAACCACTATGCTATCACGCTGGGCCCCAAAATTAATAACTTTTTTTTTTTTTAAAAGATCCTCTGTCTGCTGGTTCACTCCCCAAGTGGCCACAACAGCTGACTGAGCTGATGTAATGCTAGGAGCCAGGAGCTTCTCCTGGGTCTCCCATGTGGGTACAGGTTCCCAAAGCTTTGGGCCATCCTCTACTGCATACCCAGGCCAAAAGCAGGGAGCTGGATGGGAAGTGGAGCAGCTAGGATATGAACTAGTGCCCATGTGGGATCCCGGTGCATGCAAGGTGAGGACCTAGCCACTGAGCCATTGTGCTGAGACTCTGTCTCTCCTCTCCACATATCTGATCTGCTTTCCCAATAAAAATAAAATCTTAATTTTTTTTGTTGTTGTTGTTCTTACAGGAACAGCAGAACCATGGATGGGAGGCATGGGTTGGTGGAGACATGGGCCTGCTGTGTGGGGAAAGCAGGGGATACACTGAGGCTGCGTAGGTGGGCCTCGGCTAGATTACTACAAGCAGCTGCTGGGAATTGGGGCTCTGGGTGGCGTCAGAGGCCAGGGGGAGTGACCAGAGAACCTTGGGTGTGTAAGTGGGTGGCCAGATGTGAGGGTGGTTGCAGGGATGGCCCCGGGGAATCTGACTGTGACTTCTAGGTGCCTGAGGGACTTAGTTTTCTTCCCATCCCATAACCAAGGTGCTCATGGGTAGGGTGTACTGTTGTGTCCTAGGACAGGAGACTTGGACTCTGCCTGGCATCCCTCCGGTGGTGCTGGTGGGGGGCCTGGGTTTAGCAGTAGTCTGGGTGGTCCAGTGCCTTAGCACAGGGGTGATAGGGTACTTCTTGGTGTAACAGAGAGCAGGTGTCTGGGAGTGAGAGGGGGTGCTTTCCCCTGCACTGAGACACACTTTATCTGATGTATTTAAAAAAAATCATTTATTTTTATTGGAAAGGCAGAAAAAGATCTTCTGTCTGCTGGTTCACTCCCCGAATGGCCACAACAGTTGGAACGAAGCTGAATCTCGGAGCTACTCCTGGGTCTCCCATGTGGGTGCAGGGTCCCAAGGCTTTGGGCCGTCCTCAACGGTTTTCCCAGGCCACAAGCAGAGAGCTGGATGGGAAGTGGAGCTGCCAGGACACAAACTGGTGCCCATATGGGATGTCGGTGCTGGCAGGCAGAGGATTTTAGCCACTTGAGCCGTCGGGCTGGTCCCTAGTCTCATGTATTTTGAGATGTGGGTTGGCCTGTGGAGCAGCTTTTTCTCTCTCCCTACAGAGCCTGCCTGTGGAGACCCTGGGCCCAGAATCCAGTATGGAGCCAGGATCTGAGGGTACTGCCCTAGCTCCCCAGAGCTCCTTGGAGTCAGGTACTGCTGAATTGCCTGGGACCTTGGATGGAGAAGGTAACAGGATCACGGGTGTTCTGAGATCTCTGGGTGTCCAGGTGTCCTCAGGAAGGGGGAGCTGGTTGGTCTTCTCTCCCTCCTTGGTATCCGGGTACCAACTCCTTCCTGCACCTGAACTTGGGAACAAGGTCTATGGGGACTCGAAAGTGGCTGTACAGAAAGTTCAGCTGGGAGCCATGACTCTTTGGGGCCTCTTTTCCCACTACAGGAACCCTTGTCCAGACTGTAAGCCCCCCATCTGAGCCCACTCTGCCAGAGGAGCCAGAGGTCAAGGTGAGAAGAACCTGCATTGCAGACAGTGGGGAGGGGAGTCAGGTGTGGGGGGTAGAGGGGCAGGATCAGGGTGTTGCTCATGGCTGTGTATGTGCACCTCAGGGCACTCTGGCAGGTGACATGGGTGATGCAGGGCCTCCTGGCCCAGGGGACACAGAGGTGCCTGGTGATGTGCAGGAGACGCCCGTGGCTGTTGGCCCAGAACTGGACACACAGGACGTGGAACATGGGGGCTCCCTGCGGAGGTTGCCCTCAAGCCCGAACCCCAAAGCAGGTGAGAGACCTCCTCACCTCAGGGCTCCTCTTAGATGGCACGGATGGGATGAGGAGTGGCTGTCGCCTTAGCGTGCATGCTGTGGTTCAGGCCCTGGGGTTAGCAGCTTTAGTGCCCTGACACTTTAGCTGACACTCAGGGTCACTCACATTCAAGAGGTCACACCCCTGCCAGCTGCATGGTCCACAGCTGTCTGGTGCTCTCCTTTCTGCCACCGGGTGAGGGTCAGGGGACTCATCTTTCCCTGCTTCTAGAATTCAGTCATCATTTCCAGGATAAGGAGGAGGGAAGGGAAGTGGCTTGTGTTCTGTGCAGGAAGCAGAGTGGGAGGTGCTGTGGCCCAGCAAGTAAACCTGCTACCTTGTGGACCTGCATTCCATTTTGGAGTGCTAAATTGAGTCCCAGCTGGCTCAGTTTCCAACCCAGCTCCCTGCTTATATGCCTGGAAAGCAGCAGTTGGTGCTTTGAGCGCTTGAGTCCCTGGCACCTATGTGGGAAATCCACATAGAGTTTTTGGCTCCTGGCTTCAGCCTGGCTCAACCTTGGCTATTGTAGACATTTGAGGAGTGGAATATTTCTTCTTCTGTCTGCCTCTGTTACTCTGCCTTTCAAATAAATAAAGAGAAAGAGACATCGAGCAGACAGCCATGGGGCAAATGGGAACTGTGAGGGGTGTACAAGGGAGATACAGCCATCATCCTCCTAAGTGAGTGGCAAGGTCATCAGGAGACACATTGAGGGTGAGGCAGGGACGGACAGGTGACGTTTGAGTAGTAACCTGAGCACATAGGTGGTGGGGCAGGAGGAAGTAAGAGAACATTCCAGACCAAGGCTGCAGCACCCACAAAGGGTGGGGCTGCCTGTCTGGAGGCCCTGTAGCAGGGGGTGGGTGGGTAGGGTGTGGGGGGCAGGAGGGAGTTGGTCTCTGTGAGGAAGGAGTGGGTGGAGGGAGAGGCAGGGGCCTGGGGCTACAATGGCCAGGCAGAGCGAATGGGCGATGAGGAAGGTTGGGAAGCTGCTGTGTGGGCTGGGAAGAGATATATGAAGATATCAGGTTGTCTGGGTACCAGGTGAAGAGGGCGGGCTTAGGGTAGCCATGGTGCCTTTGCCTGCATTTGGAGGAGGGGACATTGTGAAAGAAGCAGCTGTTGGGGCAGTGTGCTGGTTCCTCCCCCATCCCCAGCAAAGGGGGCAGCTAGAACCCTGGGAAGGCCCAGCTGGAAGTCACAGCTGCTGCAGGGAGGTCAGTGGGATCGTTCTGGCCACCTGGATGCAGACCCAAGGACACCCTCTCACTCCCCACCTCCCCCAAGCAGAGAAGTGGAACCCAGGGAGTCCAAGGGGCAGGGTGGCAGCAGTGGCAGGAGCTTGTTGGAGGCACATACTGGAGGGTTCGTGGAGGGTGGTGGCTGTCCTTGTGGTTTGCAGGTGGTAAGGACGGGTGTCCTGCCTCCAGACTGGGCAGGGGCAGTTGTCAACACCAAGCAGGTGGAAAGGCTGTTCTTGCGCCGTTCCTGCAGCTGGGGCTGGGGCCTCCCTTCCGCCACTTCCCCTCTGCCCTGTGTCTCTCGCTCCTACAAACCCACAGCTGCCTCACCTGCATCACCATCCCTCCTCCCAGCTTGGATTGGGCATGAGGGCCACTGCTCTAGCAGCGATGATGACACTGACATGGACGTGGAGGGTCTGCGGAGACGTCGGGGCCGGGAGCCCAGCCCGTCCCGCCCCACAGTGCCCCTGGACACAAAGGACTGCGCCCACGTTGAGGGTGCTGCCGGGGAGCTGGGCATCTCGCTCAATATGTGTCTGCTCGGGGCCCTGGTACTGCTCGGCCTGGGGCTCCTGCTTTTTTCTGGTGAGTGACGGAGCCCTTCCCCCACCCCCGCTGGGGCCAGGGCCTTGTCTGTCACCCTTGCTCGTGGTCTTACCAGCCATCCCTGTCCTACCCGCAGGTGGCCTCTCAGAGTCTGAGAGCGGTGAGTGGGCACAGCCTTAGCTTATGTGTGTATGTGTGTTGGGGGTGTTCCGGGGTCAGGAGCAGGGCTGTGGGGTGTAGAGAAGGTTCCAGGCCAGGAAGTATTATATGGGGTTTGGGGGATGTAAGGGACCCATTTTGGAGCTTCCTTCTCTCACAGGCCCCGTGGAAGAAGTGGAGCTGCAGGTCTTTCCAGATCCTGGCTTAGATGCTGGCCTGCTGGATGGCTCAGGGGGTGAGCCGGTACGTGGGACCTGGGGGAGCAGAAACTGAGGCTGCCCAGGCTGTATCAGTAAGGCAGTTGGGGTAACTGGCTCGTCCGCTCTCAGGCTGGGCTGAAGGAGCAGCTGCAGGCCCCGGCACCCTTGGACGCGGTTCCCAGCCTACAGAACATGGGCCTTCTGCTGGACCGGCTGGCCAAGGAGAATCAGGATATCCGGCTGCTGCAGGCCCAGCTGCAGGTGGGCATGTGCAAAAGGCAGGGCAGGGCAAGGCCCATCCTAGTCAGAAGGCTGTGCTAGCGGCCTCACCCTCAAGGAGTGACCCCCAATCCCCAGTACTTGGCCTCCACCCTTCCTCCCCAGTGTCAGGGCATCCTCCCAGCTCTCTGTTCATGGCCCTCGTGGCAAGGTCTGGGCTGTGGCTAGCTCACCTGTTTCACATAGCTGGGTGCCTCAGCTTGAAGGTCACAGCAAGCTTATGTCCAGCAAGCACTGTGGCCAATGGTATCTTTCTGGGTATAGGGTGGAAGAAGGAGGACCATTAGCACCACATGTAAGCTCTCTGTGGGATGCAGGAGGGTGAGAACCAAATCCACAGCGTGTCGCAGGCCACAGAAGGGGCTTGGGTCACCCACTGTGCCTGCTGCCATGGAGCAGCACAGAGGCCATCCCAACAAGGGCTTGCGTAGCTTCTTTCCTTTGTAACCACATTTCAGGCCCAGAAAGAGGAGCTACAGAGCCTGCTGCACCAGCCTAAGGGGCTAGAGGAGGAGAACGCCCGGCTCCGGGGAGCCTTGCAGCAGGGTGAGGCCTCCCAGCGGGCCCTGGAGTTGGAGCTGCAGCATCTGCGGGCCCGGCTCCAGGGCCTGGAAGCTGACTGCATCCGGGGCCCAGACGGGGTGTGCCTCAGCTGGGGCAGGGGCCCACAGGTTGGCAAGGCTACCGAGGAGCAAGGCCCTGGGGCACGGGAGCCAGCTGCTGGCTTTCTGGAGCAGAAGAGGCAGCTGGAGGCTGAGGCCCAGGCACTACGGCGGGAGCTTGAGAGGCAGCGGCAGGTGTTGGGGTCCGTGCAGCAGGACCTGCAGAAGAGCCTGCGGGATGTGAGCAGAGGGGGCCCAGCTCCTGCGGGCCTGGCTGAGCTGGGCCAGAGATTGGCCCAGCAGCTGCAGGGCCTGGAGAACTGGGACCAGGAGCCTGGAGTCTCTGCCAATGCCTCCTCGGAGGCCTGGCAGCAGAAACCCCAGCTCCAGAATGCCAGGGAGTGGGGTGGGAAGGAGAAGTGGCGGGATGGGCAGAAGGACTGGAAGCATAAGAAGGAAGACTATGGCCGGGAAAGAAAGAAGAGCTGGCAGGGCGAGGGGGCAGAGAAGCAGAAGGAGAGTCCCCCAAAAGCTGAGAAGTGGGGGAACAAGAAAGATGGCAAGGGACCTCCGAAGAAGAGCGGGGACCCCGACTCCCGGGAGAGGCAGAAGCACCCTCGGTGGAAGGAAGGGGCTCAGGATGGGCAGGGCCCCCCTGTGCCCTGGGAGCAGCTGTTGAAGCACAGGTTCCGGGCACCCCAGGGATGCTCAGGTGTGGCCGAGTGTGCACGGCAAGAGGGCCTGGGCTTTTTTGGCACCGAGCTGGCCCCTGTGCGGCAGCAGGAGCTGGCATCTCTGCTGAGAACGTACCTGGTGCGGCTGCCCTGGGCGGGCCAGCTGACCCAGGAGCTGCCCCTCTCATCGGCTTATTTTGGTGAGGATGGTGTCTTCCGACATGACCGCCTCCGCTTCCGGGATTTTGTGGATGCTTTGGAGGACAGCCTGGAGGAGGTGGCTGTGCGAGAGACTGGTGACGATGACGAGGTGGATGACTTCGAGGACTTCATCTTCAGCCACTTCTTTGGGGATAAGGCACTTAAGAGGTAGGCCTTGGGTTGGAGGAAGGTTTGGATCTTGGGGGTAGAGCGGAGAAAGGTATGGTGGAATACGGGTAGGAGTTTTTCCTCTGGGGACGTCTCTCTTTGGTTTTGTGGTCCCCAGCTGGCTTCTTTGCTTACCCTAGGGTGACCCGGAGGAGTTCCTTGTGGGATAGGGTCATGAACCTGCATGGCCCAGGGTGCTGGTTAGGGATCCCCATCATCCCGCCCCTACACCCTCCAGCCGTCTCTGCCATGCTTGGTGGTCAGTAGGAACGGGTTCGTTTACATCCCATGGCCCTGCCCCTTCAAGGACCCCTCCTCCTCTGTGCCTTCCCCTCCCCCAGGTCAGGGAAGAAGGAAAAGCACTGGCGGAAAGACAGGGAGCCGAGGCCCTGGGAGAAGCACGGCCACCCTCGCCACCCCCATCACCACCGCGGCTGAGGCCCAGCCCAAACTCCATAGACACTGTCTAATCCCTGGAGGCCAGACCCCAACCACGCCGCCGGCATCTCTCCTTGGATATCCTTCACTCAGGAGAGCAAAGGATTTCAGCCTGGTGCACCTGTCCTGCTGTTTATGCAAATGAATGCAAATGACAAGGACCCGCCGCAGCCTGAATGTGAAGCCAATATGAAGGGGGTGGGGGCAGGGGCCTGGGAGCCTTTTTGAGGGAGGGGTATCGTTTGGATTCTGAAGGTAAAGAGCTCTTTGATCCTATGGTGTGTGTGTCCCCAGAGTGGGCTCCATACACCGACCCAGCTTCCCCTCCCCCAGGGCCTTGACTAAAGTTGTTGGCTGGGGGCCAGGGGCGTTTTGCTAAATTTGGAAGCAGCTGTTCCCCAGGGAGGGGATCAAGTCCCCTCTTGACCCCTGCTTCTCACGGGGCCTCATCTCCATTGTGAACTGCAAACCCAGATCCTAATAAAGTGCTGTGTGAGCTGAGCTGCTGGGTGTGGCTTTATCACTCACCAGAGTGACCTCTTACCCTTGGGGAGGGGCAGGAACGTGGGGTGGTGAGGGCTGTCCTCACTGGCCACTGGAGTAGATGGGTGCCACCGCAGGAACTGGTCTTTGCACCCCTTCTCCTGAATGTTGCTTCTCCCTTGTTGCTGTCCTGGCAAACCCAGGGCCCCTCTCCCCCTTCCCCTCCCCCTCCCCCTCCCCTGTCCCCTCCCCATGTTCTCACAGGTGCCTTGTTCTGGTTCTGGTGTCTGAGCTGTGGGTGCTCATCCAGGCTGAGTGATCAGGGCAAGTTAGTACCCGGGAACCATGGCTTTCTTATCCTCCAAAGAGAAGCTTGCAGGGCTGAGGAAGAGGTTAACCAGAGAGGATTGTAGGCAAAGTGCCATGCTGAGCACTGCCTGGACAGCAGGTGCAGGAGGTAGGGGAGCCACTAGGTGGCTCTCTGGCTCCACCTTCCCTCCCCGCCTCTGGCTGCCCCCAGATCTGTCCCCAATCCTATCTGGCCCCAGACCTGTTCCCCTGGCTCCATCCCCTAAAGAGGACCAGACTTCCCTTGGCTCTTTTGTGGGAAGTCCTTCTTTTTTTTTTTTTTTTTTAAGATTTATTTTATTTTTTTGTTACAAAGTGAGATATACAGAGAGGAGGAGAAACAGGGAGGAAGATCTTGCGCCTGATGATTCGCTCCCCAAGTGAGCACAACCGCCGGTGCTGAGCAGATCCGGAGCCAGGAGCCAGGAACCTCCTCCAGGTCTCCCACACCAGTGCAGGAAAAGCATTGGGCCGTCCTCAACTGCTTTTCCAGGCCACAAGCAGGGAGCTGGATGGGAAGTGGAGCTGCCGGGATTAGAACCAGCGCCCATATGGGAGCTCAGCAGGTTCAAGGTGAGGACTTTAGCCGCTAGGCCATGCCTCCGGGCCCGGGACATCCTTCTTGAGGTCTAACCTCTGTCTGCAATGTAGCATGCTTCTTCTTCTTTTTTTTTTTTTTTAAGATTTATTTATTTTTATTGCAAAGTCAGATATACACAGAGGAGGAGAGACAAAGATCTTCCGTCCGATGATTTCACTTCCCAAGTGACTGCAACGACCGGTGTTGTGCCGATCCGAAGCCGGCTGGTGCTGTGCTGATCTGAAGCCAGGAGCCAGGAACCTGGTCTATAGCTTCAGTGTCAGGATACTCTTAAATTGCAGAATGATGGATGTATGACTGATGCTGAAGGGCTATACTGCTGTAATAATAAGGGATAAATCAGTGGGAGGGAAGGTAATTGGGGAACGTGGGACGGGTAAACCCTGAGCCTATGGAACTGAATCTTGAAAAAACAAAACAAAACAAAACAAAAAAAGCAACCTCATTTTCTCTCCATTCACTATGTTCACCTTATTCCACAGGTGCTTCAAGTGCTTGCTGCCTACACCTCCTCCTGGCCTCACCTTGCATGCTGGGCTGGGCTGGGCTGGCTGGGTTTCCTCTTAGCCCTCACTCAGACCTCAGTTTCACGGATAGGGCCCATGTCCTTCATTTGCATAATGAACTCTCCACCCAGCAGGAAGGGGGTATGCTGAGCAGCAGGCAGGCTCAGGGGACTGCTGGTTCAAGGATGCCATTAAGCCTGGGTGTGGGCCTGGCACAGTGGCCTAGCAGCTAAAGTCCTCGCCTTGAATATGCCAGGATCCCATATGGGTGCCCATTCTAATCCCAGCAGCAATGCTTCCCATCCAGCTCCCTGCTTGTGGCCTGGGAAAGCAGTGGAGGACAGCCCAAGGCTTGGGACCCTGCATCTATGTGGAAGATCCAGGAGAAAGCTCTCGGCTCCTGGCTTCAGATCGGCTCAGCTGCAGCCGTTACAGCCATTTGGGGAGTGAACCATCGGAGGGAAGATCTTCCTGTCTCTCCTTCTCTCTGTGTATCTGCCTTTCCAATAAAAATAAATGAATCTTAAAAAAAAAAGCCTGGATGGGTTTGGTGGAGTCTTGGGTGACCTATAACTCGGCTGTTCTGGGTACCCTGTCTGCAGGTGTCCTAGGGGGCACTCTTGGCAGCCACCATAGGTCCAGAAGCTTCCTCTCCGTCACACCTGTGCAACTCTGTCTCCTTTAGTGACCAGGGAGGGCCCCAACCTCCAAGTTATAGATGATGTCCTGATCCTTGGGAGCTGGGAGTCAGGCAACAGGAGATGGCCCTGTCCCCTTCCCGCAGTGTGTGGAGATGGCTACTGGCTGGGCAGGGCTCACGTGAACTGTGGAAGTCCTGCTGGACTCTGCCATAAATGCCTTGGCCTCCCAGGGCTTAAACACTTTTTTTTTTAGAGAATTATTTATTTGTATTACAAATAGATAAAAGTGCTGCTAGCTCAAGGATGCCATTAAGCCTGGGTATGGGCCTGGCGGCGTGGCCTAGCGGCTAAAGTCCTCACCTTGAATGCACCAGGATCCCATATGGGCGCCGGTTCTAATCCCGGCAGCTCCTCTTCCCATCCAGCTCCCTGCTTGTGGCCTGGGAAAGCAGTAGAGGACGGCCCAAAGCCTTGGGACCCTCCCTACACCCACGTGGGAGACCCAGAAGAGGTTCCTGGTTCCCGGCATTGGATCGGCGCAGCACCAGCGGTTGTGCTCACTTGGGGAGTGAACCATTGGACGGAAGATCTTCCTCTCAGTCTCTCCTCCTCTCTATACATCTGACTTTCCAGTAAAAATAAACAAATCTTTTTAAAAAGTGTTTATTTGAAAGGCAGATGCCACAGAGACCTTCCATCTGCTGTTACACTCCCAAATGATTGCAAGAGCTGGAGCTCGAGTGGGCTGAAGCTAGGAGCTGGGAGTTTCTCCTGGGTGTCCTACATGGGTGCAGAGACCTAAGCACTTGGGCCATCCTCCGCTGCTTTCGCAGGCACGTTAGCAGGGAGCTGCATGGGAAGTGGAGCAGCCGGGACTGGGTGCAAGCAGTGGCTTAACCTGCTGTGCCACAGCAGCAGCCCTAGCCCTTGACTTTCTGCTCTGCCCTCTGGGAGCACCCCCGAGGAGGGGACCTCTGCCCTGTGGGCTCAGCCCTGGGGTGCTGTGGGGGCTCACTGGAGTTGGGGTGCCCTTCACAGGCCTTCCTGTCTCAAATGGCAAAGTCTGTTTTTTTGTTCCTGTCCCTTGGACTTCCCTATCCCAACCCCTCCTCCTATTGCCTGCACCCCTTTCCCAGCTACATTTTCCCTGGTATCCTCAGCTCAGCCCATGCCACTCCTGCACCCTCCACCCCAACCCATCCCACCTGCCCAGCCTTTCCCCATAGCCTTCCTTGCTCCCTGAGGGTCAGAGGTGGATGCTGCTTGTGAGAGTCACTCCCCGCTGCCTCTGCCAGGCCAGGGCCACCCTGTGCAGGTGCAGAGAGGTCAGCTCTCCCTTGGCCTTGCTGTAGGCCACAGATATTCCTGCTGCACAGCTCCAAACTCCTCACAGGTGCTTGGTGAGGACCCTGGGGCTGTGGTCCTGAACTCGGGGCAACAGGCTCCCCAGCCCCTGCCTCCCCTGTGAGCTGGGTGAGCCACAGGAGATCCTGGCCTCCTGCTTTGTACCAGGGCCCTGGGCTCAGCTTTCTGCCAGTAAAGTGGAGCCTGTAGGGGACCCATCTGGGGAGTAAATGATTCACAGTGAGGGCAAGGAAGCGCTTTGTCAGCTTAGCTACAGTTGGGGCTTCCTGTCTGCACACACACATATCCCTCCTGTGAAATGGGTATTTCCATCCCACCCATGCACATTCTCCCATAGCCTTCATTCTAAAAAAAAAAAAAAAGGGGAGGCTGGGTTGTGGCACAGCAAGTTAAGTTACTGCCTGCAATGTTGGCATCCCATATAGCCATTGGTTAGCAGTCTGGCTGCCCCACTTCCAGTCCAGCTCCCTGCTCTTGCACCTGGGAAAGCAGAAAAAGATGGCCTGAGAGCTTGGGCCTCTGCACCTGGCTGGGCTACTCTAATGGAGTTTCAGGCTCCTGGCTTCAGCCTGGCCCAGCACTGGCCTTTGAACACATTTGGGAAATGAACCAGCAGATACTTCTCCTTCATTTTCTTTCCCCTCTTTCTCTGATTTCTTTCTTTTTTTTTTTTTTAAAGATTTATTTATTTTTATTACCAAGTCAGATGTACTGAGAGGAGGAGAGACAGAGAGGAAGATCTTCTGTCCAATGATTCACTCCCCAAGTGACTGCAACGGCCGGTGCTGCGCCGATCCGAAGCCAGGAACCAGGAACCTCTTCTGGGTCTCCCACAGGGGTGCAGGGTCCCAATGCATTGGGCCGTCCTCAACTGCTTTCTCAGGCCACAAGCAGGGAGCTGGATGGGAAGTGGAGCAGCCGGGATTAGAACCGGCGCCCATATGGGATCCTGGTGCGTTCAAAGCAAGGACTTTAGCCGCGAGGCCACGCCGCCGGGCCCTCTCCTTTCTTTTTAAGCTCTGCTTTCAAATAAATAAAATGAATCTTTTTTGTTCTAATTTTATTTTATTTTTAGTATTGCTTACATAGTACAGAGGGATGCATGTCCATGTGGGCCTCAGATTAGTGTGTGGAGGGTTGAGGTATGGAGGAAGGTGGGTGAGATAAATGCTTTAGTTCTTTTTCTTCCTCCTGTGTCATGTAGGGGACGAGGGAAGGGTGTTTCACTCCTTTCTGTCAAACTACATCAGGACCCCAAGGTGGAGAAGGTCATTTGCTGTCACCTTAAAGTCCCCGGTGTGGGGGAGAATAGTCCAAGGATGCTGCTTGAGTGGTCTTTTTTTTTTTTTTTTTTAAGATTTATGTATTTTTATTGAAAGTCGGATATACAGAGAGGTGGAGAGACAGGGAGGAAGATCTTCCGTCCAATGGTTCACACCCCAAGCGGCCGCAAGGGAGCTGAGCCGATCCGAAGCCAGGAGCCAGGAGTTCTGGTTTCTTTCACGCAGATGCAGTGTCCCAAGGCTTTGGGCCATCCTCGACTGCTTTCCCAGGCCACAAGCAGGGAGCTGGATGGGAAGAGGAGCTGCCGGGATTAGAACCTGTGCCCATATGGGATCTCAGCAGGTTCAAGGTGAGGACTTTAGCCACTACACTGTCACACAGGACCCTCAGTGGTCTTGATAGTTATGTAACATTGGCTTCATTGTGCCAGGACTGAGAAAATCTTTCTGTTTTTTTTTTTTTTTTTTTTTTTTTAAAGATTTATTATTATTGGAAAGCCGGATATACTGAGAGGAGCAGAGACAGAGAGGAAGATCCTCCATCTGATGATTCACTCCCCAAGTGAGCCACAACGGGCCGGTGCGTGCCGATCCGATGCCGGGAACCAGGAACCTCCTCCGGGTCTCCCATGTGGGTGCAGGGTCCCAATGCATTGGGCCGTCCTCTACTGCTTTCCCAGGCCACAAGCAGGGAGCTGGATGGGAAGTGGAGCTGCCGGGATTAGAACCGGCGCCCATATGGGATCCCGGGGCTTTCAAGGCGAGGACTTTAGCCGCTAGGCCACGCCACCGGGCCCAATCTTTCTGTTTTTTAATGAAAGATTGTTTATGTAGTTGAGAGGGATGCATGCCCATGTGGGCCTCTGATTACCGTGGGGACGGTCAAGATATGTAAGAAGGTGCGTGGGATACATGTTTCAGTTCCTTTTTTCTCTGCTGTGTCTGTTGGGTAGGTGGGGGAGGGCTACTCCTTGCTGTCAGACTACATCAGCCCCGCTCCAGGGATGGAGGATGGTCATTTGACAACATCTTAGAAATCCCAATGTGGGGAAAATGTTGTCAGGGTGTTCCTTGAATGGTTTTGATAGTTCTGGGACATCGTTGACTTCCTTGCAGCAGGGCTGAAAAAATCTTCCCAAGGTCTCTCGGCTGACCAAGTCCACCTTAGTGCATCCGCAGACCAGGATACTTGCTTTGAAGCTTGGTCGGAAGAGTTGTCCAACCTATTCTGCTCTCCGTCCTCTGTGAGGCAGACATCTGGTCTAGATGAGCTGGCTGTCATGTCCCCACTGTGCATCTGGGCACGCTGTCCACTGCACGAGCATCAGCAACTGAGGAGGCCAGTCCTGACACATGCATTCCAAGGTTGGACCACACATCCTGTGATTTTCCTTGTGGCTGGGGTTTGAGTACAAGAGGTAGTTGGCGAGTCCTCAGACCTGACTCTTGTGTGCAGCAGCCAGTGCGGGGTCAGCTGTGGTCTGTCACTTGTACCAGTGGATACAGCTCTGCCTGGTCATCTGTGTCAGCCCCAGCCTCATTTCTCAGGTGAGCCGAGCCCAGCTGGCTCACCATGGACCTTGTCTTTTTGTTGTTGTTGTTAAGATTTATTTATTTTTTTGGGAAAGTCAGACGTACAGAGAAGAGGAGAGACAAAAAGGAAGATCTTCTGTCCAATGATTCACTCCCCAAACGGCTGCAATGGCTGGTGCTGAGCCAATCCAAAGCCAGGAGCCAGGAGCTTTTCCGGGTCTCCCACATGGGTGCAGGGTCCCAAAGCTTTGGGCCATCCTTGACTGCTTTCCCAGGCCACAAGCAGGGAGCTGGATGGGAAGTGGAGCAGCTGGGATTAGAACCGGCGCCCATATGAGATCCCAGCACATTCAAGGTGAGGACTTTAACCACTACTCTATCGCACCAGGCCCCACAGACCTGGTCTTAATTCTTAATGTATATCAGCAGGTGCTGTAACCTAGTCAAGGTGAGCCCCAGTCGTCCCCACCAGGTCCACCTTCAGCCCCAGTTTTTACATGTGCTGGCATGTATTAAGGTCTAGCCCAGACCGTTATGTATCTGTCTAGCTCGTTTGTGTTTTATATTTAGTTATTTTTATTGGAAAGGCAAATTTAGAAAGAGAGAAGGAAAGGCAGAAAGATCTTCCATCTGTTGGTTCACTTCCTAAATGGCTGCAATGGTCAGAATTGAACTAATCCAAAGCTAGGAGCTGGGAGTTTCTTCTGGGTCTTCCACATAGATGCAGGGTCCCAAGGCTTTGGGTCATCCTTTGCTGCTTTCCCAGGCAACAGGCAGGGAGCTGGATAAGAAGTGGAGCAGCTGGGACGTGAACCTCACTCATATGGGATGCTGACACTTGCAGGTGGAGGATTAGCCAGTTGAGCCATGTGCACACCCTTGGGCACTGTGTCTCAGTCAAACCTGCCTCTTAATCCAGCCCACACATATGCTGATGGGTTGCTGACTCCTTGTCCAGCCCTACTTGCTCCCACCCCTGGCGTGTACTCAGCAGCAGGAGCTGCAGCTTAGCATTAGATTGCCTATAGTTCTCCTGGTACCTTCTTTTTATTTATTTATTTTTTTTGTTTTAAAGATTTATTTATTTTTATTGGCTAGTCAGATATACAGAAAGAGGAGGAAAGACAGAGATGAAGGTCTTCCATCCTCTGATCACTCCCCAAGTGGCTGCAAAGGTTAGAGCTATGCCGATCCCAAGCCAGGAGCCTCTTCCTTTTCTCCCACACAGGTGCAGGGTCCCAAGGCTTTGGGCCGTCCTCGACTGCTTTCTCAGGCCACAAGTAGGGAGCTGGATGGGAAGCGGGCCCTCTGTGATTAGAACCTGTGCCCATATGGGATCCTGGTGCGTGCAAGGTGAGGATTTTAGTTGCTAGGCTACTGTGCTGGGCCCGGCACTTTCTTTTCTTAGACAAAGATTAATTATCTATTTGAGTGCAGAGTGACAGGGTAGGGAATACGAGAGAGAGAGAGAGAGAGAGAGAGAGAGAGAGAGAGATTGATTCCATCTTCTGGTTCACTTCCAAAATTGGCTGGGCCAGATTGAAGCTAGGGAGCAGAAATTACATTCAGGTCCCCGTGTGGGTGTAGAGTCCAAACACTTGGGCTATCCTCCGCTGCGTTGCCAGGTGCATTAACATGGAGCTGGATGGGAAGTGGAGCAGCCAGGACTGGAACTGGTGCTCTGGTAAGGGATGCTGGCGTAATGATGTCTGGGAGGAGACCTTTGAGCCTGAGGCTCAGAGAGGAAGTGACTAGTCCAAACTTGCTAGGGACAGAGTGGAGTCCGAGCGTCCTTCTGCAGCTCTGCTGGCTTTTCCCCTTGGCTCTTAGGCTTTGGAGTCTTCCTCACCGGGTGGGTTCCCAGCAGTGGCTTCCCAGACTCCTTCTGCGGGGACTTCCGGCAGTGGCCACAGGGGGGCAGCAGCGGGAAGACAGGCGCTGCCCCAGAGCCTTGAGCAGGTGGATGTGGGGTTTCCAGGTCTTAGACACCTGCAAAACGCCCTTCCAACCACAGGCTGAAGTCCTGGACTTCGAGCTTCTCCCCAAAGAGCTTCCACTCACTTGTTCATCTATACATCAGTCATTTATGGGGAACTCCCCTTATGCCTGGCCCTGGGCTGGCATCACCTGTATATAGGGGCTGACTACATGGTGCTGGGACTGGTGGAAGGAAGGGGGATTGACCCAGGGAAACAGGGGAGCAGCCTGCAGAGGTGGAATGTGGTGGGACTGCTTGTCCAGGAGGCTGTCCTGCCCAGAAAATGTCTGGCTCAGGAGCCCCAGCATGTATTTCTTATCTATCTATTTATTATTTTAAAGATTTATTTATTTTTATTGGAAAGTTAGATATACAGAGAAGAGAAACAGAAAGATCTTCCATCTGCTAGTTCACTCCCCAAGTGGCTGCAATGGCCAGAGTTGAGCCAATCCAAAACCAGGGGCCAGGAATTTTTTCTGGGTCTCCCACGTGTGTGCAGGGTTTCAAGACCTTGGGCCATCCTCGACTGCTTTTCCAGGCCACAAACAGGGAGCTGGAAGGGAAGTAGAGCAGCCAGGACTAGAACCAGTGCCGATATGGGATGCTGGAGCCACTGGCATAGGATTAGCTTGCTATGCTACCATGCCATCTTCCACGAGCACTCATGCCCTTACCATTGGGTCCACAGCAATAACTGGCCCAGTTTAGGTCCTACAGTACATGTTGACCCTCAAAAGACTCTGCTTCCCCTTCTCTTGTTGCCCTGTCATCCTCTTTCATCAGCCAGGCTCCGGGCTTCACTGCTCCTGGAGCAGTGGTGGCCACATGCACTTGCAAATCACACCCACATTTGGCAAGGCGGGTCAGTTGGGTGGCCGCTGTGGTGAGCTCATGTAAAGAGAGGCAAGCCACGGGGAGGTGCCGCTGAGCCATGGTGGACAGGCTTGCCTTTGGCGGGACTGACCTTGACTGCCCCTTGCTCAGGACCCTGGCCCCAGGGTGGGGTTGAGGGGACACTGATGGGTCCCCTCAACCGCTCCCCAGCGCTGGAAAAGCTGGTCCATTTCCCCCACCCCCTCTGTCTCCCTGCAGGCACAAGCAATCTCTTGTGCCTGTAGAGTGAGCAAGCGTCCTTCATAGAGGCCTGGACACCTCCATGGAGTAGCCTGCCTCTTCTGTGGCCAGGGACTCTCTGGGCAACTGTGTTCCTGAGTTCTGGGGTCTCCCTAGGGTCCTGAGCTTCCAGATGGAGACCCCAAGGCCTCAGACTCCATGCTGCCCCAGTTTGCCTCTCTGGCCTTGTCCTGTGTGCCCCTCCAGTCACCCCCATCTTCCCGCTTCCCTGCCTTGCCTCCCATTGGCTGGGCACAGGACTCACTCAACAACTTGCCCTGGATGTCTGCATGGTGCCCCATTGGCATTTCCCCTGGGTTATGGAAAGACAGAGTGGGCATCACATGTGCTCAGGAGTTTCGTGGGCTGGTGGTGGACTTGGGAGGGAAGTATCGCTTGGGGGACTATTTGCGCAGGAGAGCTGGAAGGGTGGGGATGGATGATGAGTTGCTTGTGGGGATGACAAGGTGTGTCTCGGGCAGTTGCTGGAGGAGAAAAAAGGCTTGGTATAGTGAGGGCCAAGGAATGGGAGTGAAGCAGAAGGAACCGCCAGCAGCTCAGCCTGGTGCAGGGGAAGGAGTAGCTCAGGCCAGGACCCTTAGGAGGAGCCAGGAGGACGGCCTGGAGACTGAAATGGGAAGGGAGGGAGGGGCGAGGCTCAATGCTTCAGACACCAGGGACCAAAAGCCAGAGGCTGGAGGAAACCTCTGGGGGAGGGGCTTGGATATGGGCAAGTTTGCCATTCACTGCCTAGCCTTGGGGGGTGAGTGGGGGTCTGGATCCCTGGAGGGGAAAGACCCTGTGAGCAAGGCAGCAGGAAAGGGCAAGCTGCAGGCAAGGTCATGCGCTGGCCTCCATGAGTGGAGTCCCAGGTAAAGGGGGAGGATGAGCTGCAAGATCAAATCCTGGGTTGTCTTACAAACTGTAAAACCACCAAGAGCTCAGAGTAAACGATCCCGGTATATTCGGAGGCTGCAAGGTATTTACGCGACCCTCTCTCTCTTCCTTCTTATGGCTGCCCTGTAGGAGGGGCTATTATGGGGATGGCATGTGGCACAGATCCCACATAGACGCCGGTTCATATCCTGGCTGCTCCACTTCCCATCCTCTCTGCTTGTGGCTTGGGAAAGCAACGTTGGATGGCTCAAGTCCGTGGGCCGCTGCGTGCACCACATGGGAGGCCTGAGGGAACTCCTGGCTTCAGACAGCCCAGCTCCGGCGAGTGCTGAGCGGGAAGTCAGCGCGTCCTGGCTAGGCTTAGGTCAGCTCCATTTACTCCACCGGGACCGGGCGTCCGCAGCCCTGGGCTGCGGGGAAAGCTAAGCCATCCCGGCCAAGGAGGCCTCCACGGCCCTGGGACGCCACACTCCGGCTGCCGCTCCCGCCTGCCAAGGGAGGCCGCGGCTCGAAGCGGGAATCTCGGCCGCTCGCAGGGTTCCAAGGAGGGGCGCCTCCACCAACCACACCCGCCCCACCAGCACAGCCCGCGGGCCCGGCAGGACGTCACCAGACACAGCCCCATGGGGTCAGGGTCACATCACCTCTCTGGAACGATCCATTCTCACAGTGGGGAACTCGAGGATTTGCCTTAGCACATGAATTACCATACAGAAGCACAAAGGCAGCTTGAAAAACGTCTTCAACATTCTAGTGCCTGTTAGCTTTTTAGTAATGTTTCTAGGGCCTTGAAGGTGAGAGAATGTAAGGTTCATTTCAGAAAATGTTAAGGTGTCATCCCCTCTAGCGGGAAAGTAGTCGCGCCCGGTCCGCCCCGGGAACCCGCGAGGCGGGGGTCTATGACGTACAGCGCTGGGCGGGGTCTGGACTGTTCCATTTGAGTCCGGGCAGGGGGGCTGCCTCAGAGGTCCAGGCCGTCCTTGGAATGAAGCTTTCTCTGCAGGGTTCTCTCCGTCTTTCTGTCTCTGTTTAGGCGTGAGTGGAAACATGGGGTCGAGGCTTCGGGCTGGTCTGCCCTCTGCATAGGCAGGAGGAGGGCGGGCAGAACCCCTCGGCTGCCCGCGTCCGTGTGGGCTCGGGGAAGCCTCGGCCGTGCTCTCGCCTGGCAGCCCCATGGCCCCGCAGGGAGGCGCCCCGCGGCTGGTGCTGCTGTTCAGCGGGAAGAGGAAATCCGGGAAGGACTTCGTGACCGAGGCTCTGCAGAGCAGGTGTCTGGGGGCGGGAGGAGTGACTCCAGGGGTGAGCTTTGAGTGGGGGGTCCTGGGGGGACAGTGCAGGAGTAGCGCTGGGGATCAGGGAGTGTGGGAGCAGGATTGCCGCCGTGACACACCCACCCCAGACACCAGGCGACCGCCCACCTCTCCAAAACCCCTAGGCTGAAGGTCTTGAAATGGCCCCTAAGAAGCATGGATGACAGCTCCTGGCCGGGAGCGTGCATGATTAACACCACGTTGTCACGAAGAGGAGGGGCCTAGGTTCAGCCAGGCCATTTGCTTTGGAACCACGTCCCAGATGTGGCTCAGCACCCAACACTCAGGGGTATTGAGCCTTTACCATATGTCCAGTGTTGTGCAGGGGTGACCTCCCTGAATCCCACCAGGCTCTTTGTCAGGTGCAGCACAACATTGTTAAAATAGCACAGATGAAGAAAACCAGCCTCTGAAATGGTCAAAAGCAAACCAACGAAACGTGCCCGGGTCACAAAGTATTCAGCAAATCTAGGATTCAGTTCAGCTCCGTCTGAATGCAAGGATTGCTTCAAGCAGCTGTAGCTCATGGCCTCCCCACACGACAACACAGCCAGGCCCTCCATGGTGCGGATTCTATGGTCCACAGTCTTGCCAACTGCAAATCAAAAACCATTCAGTGTGGAGCCTGTGTTGTGGTGTAATGGGTCAGGCCTCTTTTATGGGTGCTGGTTTGAGTCTTGGCTACTCCACTTCCCATCCAGCTCCCTGGTATTGCACCCTGGAAAAGCAGCGGAGGATGGCTCAAGTGCTTAGGCCTCTGTACCCATGTCAGAGACTCAGATGAAGTTCCTGGCTCCTGGCTTCAGCCGGGCCAAACCCTGGTGTTGCTACCAGCTGTGGAATGAATTAGCAGATGGACGATTTCTCTCTAACTCTGATTTCCAAATAAATAAATAAATACATCTTAAAAACACACTTGGCTACTGAGCACGTGTGTGGACTTTCTTCACAATTTTTTTTAAAGATTTATTTTATTTTTATTGGAAAGTCATATATACAGAGAGAAGGAGAGACAGAGAGGAAGATCTTCCATTTACCGATTCACTCCCCAAGTGACTGCAACAGCTGGAACTGAGCTGATCCAAAGCCAGGAGCCAGGAGCCTCTTTTGTGCCTTCCATGCTGGTGCAGGGTCCCAAGGCTTTGGGCCATCCTCGACTGCTTTCCAGGGCCACAAGCAGGGAGCTGGATGGTGCCACCAGGACATGAACTGGCACACATATAGAATCCCAGCGCAGGCAAGGCAAGGACTTTAGCCATTAGGCTATCGTGCCAGGCCCAGATTTATTTACTTATTTATTTGAAAGAGTTACATAGAGAGAGGGAGAAAGATAGATCTTTTGTCTATTAATTCATTCCCCAAATAATGACAGTGGCCAGAGCTGGGCTGATCCAAAGTCTGGAGCCAGGAACTTCTTCCAGATCTCCCAAGGACATAGACCATCCTGTGCTGCTTTCCCAGGCACAACAGCGGGGAGCTGGATCAGAAGTTCGTTCGTCTAGGACTTGAGCTAGGGCCCAAATGATGCTGTCTCCCTCCCACTCTCTCTCTCTCTCTCTCTCTCTCACACACACACACACATACACATGTGCGCGCGCACGGATCTAATTTTATCTGCTGGTTGCTTCCCCTGATGGCTGCAGCAGCACGGGGCAAAGGCTGGGTTAGGCTGAAGCTGGAAGCTTGGAATTACCTCCAGGTCTCTCCATGAATGCAGGGCCCTAAAGACCTGGGCTATCTGCTGCTGCTCTCCTAGGCACATCAGCAGGGAGCTGAGTTGGCTGGGGCTCGAACCATTGCCCATGTGGAGTGCCAGTCACCTCTGTTGGGCCACAGTGCTGATCTCTAGAAGTGCTTTAGAGGATAGGGGAGGATATCTGTAGTTACATGCAAATGAGCCCCCTTTTTTTGGAGAGAGAATGAAAGAGGGAGAGAGAGAAAAACCTTCCATCTTCTATTTGCTGGTTTGCTCCCCAGATGGCTGCCACAGCCACAACTGGGCTGGGCCAAAGTTGCAGAAATTTTATCTGCATCTCCAAGATAGTGAACAGGGACCCAAGTACTTGAGCTGTCTTCTGTTGCCTTCCTAGGTGCATTACGGAAGCTGTTTGGAAGTGGAGCAGCTGGGACTTAAACCAGCACTTGATATTGGCTTGTCTCGCTGTGGCTTATCTTGCTGTGCCACTGTGCTGGTTCTCTATGCTATCTTTTTGTTGTTGTTAAAGATGTATTTCTTCTTTATTTATTCGAGAGAGGGAAGGAGAGAAGAGAGAGTGAGATCTTTCATCTGCTGGTTCACTACTCAAATGGCTACAACAGTTAGAGTTGGGCCAGGCTAGGGCCAGGAGCCAGGAACTTCTTCCGGGTTTCCCACATGGGTTCAGGGTCCCAAGGCTTCTAGCCTCCCTCTGCTGCTTCCCCAGGCCACAAGCAGGGAGCTGGATTAGAAGTGCAGTAGCCTGGTGCGGCTCCGTGGCTAAGCAGCTAAAGTCCTTGCCTTGAACGCACCGGGATCACATATGGACACTGGTTCTAATCCCGGCAGCTCCACTTCCCATCCAGCTCCCTGCTTGTGGCCTGGGAAAGCAGTCAAGGACGGCCCAAAGCCTTGGGACCCTGCACCCATGTGGGAGACCCGGAAGAAGATCTGGGCTCCTGGCTTCGGATTGGTGCAGCACCGGTCATTGCTGTCACTTGGGGAGTGAATCATCAGATGGAAGATCTTCCTCTGTGTCTCTCCTCCTCTCTGTATATATCTGACTTTGTAATAAAAATAAATAAATCTTAAAAAAAAAAAGTGGAGCAGCCAGGACAGGAAGCATTGCTCATGTGGGATAATGTGCTCCAGATGGAGGATTAACTGGCCCTGAGATGTTGGCTGTTTGTCACCAGTGCTGCCTCCAGTACTTGTAGTGTTTGCACCGGGCCAGTGAGTTCTTGTTCTACTTCAGTTTCTTACTGAAGACATGGAATGATAAGGCCATTCATCCCACCATCGTACCACTGTAAGGCCAGAGCCGGGATCAAGTGTCTCGTTCACATTTGTATTGCTTGGGTCCAAATACACCACCCAATAAATGGTTAGTTAAGGACATGGAGTGACAGGATGTAGGAGTTCGGTTGGTGGTGCTAAGTTGGTTGAGACGAGGGCGCCCCCTGGTGGTGACAAGATTAGTTCCGTTTACCTGTAGTCACCTAATCCAGTCCACTGATTTCATTTTGTGCGTTTTACCCCTTAGTCTCTTGCAGTCATTGGAGTTTCACAATAGAAACGGACACAGAAGCTGTTATTTCTATTTTATAGATGAGGAAATAGGATCTGAGAAGCTGAGATCTGTCGCAGAGATCAGTGTCACAGAGCCACTGGTCATAGAAGTGGAACTTCAGCCCTGGCCCCCTGGATTCCACTTGCTTTGGGGGCACGGAAGCCTCTGGATGCTCTTCGTTAACCGTGGTTCTCATCTCCTTGCCCGTAGGCTTGGCGCTGGCGTCTGTGCTATCCTCCGGCTCTCTGGTCCACTGAAGGAACAGTATGCTCAGGTAGCTGGTGACCTGGTGGCACCCTTGGCTGGGGAGGAGGCCTCCCTAGGTGTGGGAACTGTGGCTGCTGCTGGAGTCCTCGGCATGGTCTCGATGACACTGCCCACAAGGGTGGCCACGGCGCTTGGTTTCTGGTGGGTGAATCTTTGGGGTCACTTTCAGCTGAAGGTTAAAGAACCTGAGGTGCCTCACTCATTGGAATGCTCCAGAATGTGTGTCCTGGAGATGCAGGGGGTGGCAGCTTTGATGCTGTGTGGCCCCCGCAGCAGATGTGACAACACAGCTCTGAGATTGTCTGCTTAGAAAGGTAGGGGCTTGGGCTGCACATGGACTGCCAGGATAGGTTATTATGTGAGGGGAATCCAACAGTAAGGTGTAGAACAGAGTGTAGAAAGTGTTGCCTTTGTGTAATTAAAGAGAAAACCTGGGATGACTGGGAACTGTAGACAATGTATAAATATACACTTAGCTGCGCCTGAGTCACCTGAGGGGTACACCTGCGTCACAGCACACGGAGCATCCTGGGTTGACTCCAGGGAGGGGCTTGAGGAGGAGAGAGACTTTTTCCACTGTAAATGACTGTGTGTATATACACATATATATGCCAATATATGCATATATATGTATACACACATACATATATATGACTATAAATAACTATATAAGCATATAATATACATTTATAATATATAAATACATAAAACATATAAATGAACTTATATATACTTATGTTTATTTAAAGATTTATTTGTTTTTATTGGAAAAGCAGATTTACAGAGAGAAGGAGAGACAGAGAAAAAGATCCTCCATCCGCTGGTTCACTCCCCAAGTGGCTGCAATGGCCAGAGCTGAGCTGATCTATAGCCAGGAGCCAGGAATTTCTTCCTGGTCTCCCACACGGGTGCAGGGTCCCAATGCATTGGGCCGTCCTCGACTGCTTTCCCAGGCCACAAGCAGGGAGCTGGATGGGAAGTGGAGCAGCTGGGATGAGAACCGGCGCCCATATGGGATCTCAGAGCATGCAAGACAAGGACTTTAGTCACTAGGCTACCACACCATACCCATATATTCATTTACTTATTTATTTAAAGGATTTATTTATTTATTTATATTTAAAAGATAGATTTTATAGAGAAAGGAGAGACAGAAAGCTCTTTCATCTGCTGGTTTATTACCCCAGTAGCCACAACAGTCAGAGCTGAATTAATCTGAAGATGGGAGCCAGGAGCTGAGACCTTCTTTTGGGTCTTCCGTGTGTGAGGGTCCTAAGGACTTGGGCCTTGCTTTGCCGCCTTCCCAGGCCAGAGCAGGGAGCCGCATCAGACGTAGCACTGCTGGGATATTAACCAATGTCCATAAGGGGTGTTGCTGTCACAGGCAGAGGATTAACTTGCTATGCTACTACGCCAGCTGCCAATGACTATATATTTTTTTACGAGACTGCCGCCTTACCACTTGGCCACCGTGCCTGCTATATGTTTTTTTACACTTTATGTGGATGAAAATGACAGCCTTGTTAAAATAGTTTTTTTTTTCAAAGGTTTATTTATTTTTATTGGAAAGTTAGATATAGGAGAGGAAGAGACACAGAGAGGAAAATCTGCTGTCTGCTGATGCACTCCCCGAGTAGCTGCAGTGGCCGGAGCTAATCTGATCTGAAGCCAGGACAGGAGCCTCTTCCGGGTCTCCCACACGGATGCAGGGTCCCAAGGCTTTGGGCCATCCTTGACTACTTTCCCAGGCCACAAGCAGGGAGCTGGATGGGAAGCGGGGCCGCCAGGACCAGAACTGGCACCCAGATGGGATCCTGGCACTTGCAAGGCAAGGATTTAGCTATTAGGCTACAGCTCCAGGCCCTAAAATAGGGTTTTTTAAAAATAAATAGGAACCCTCCAAATTTCAGAATCTTCCTAGTGACATCAGTTTCCCACATGGTGAAGGCCACCTCCCGCTTGTTACCTGGTTTTCCTCTTGATCATGATGCTTCCCAGGCCCTCACCCTGGGGCCCTGGGGAAGGAGCCCTGTGGCTGTCAGCCCCTGGAGGGCAGCACTCAGGCCTGGGAGCATCCCAGGGTCAGAGCAGCCCTTCTAGCCTGAGATGCCCTCTGCCCGAAGCCGAATGGAAGAGTCCTGTCCCAGCCTGGGACCAGGAACCTGGGGTCTGAAGGAAGGAAGGGGCTGGGGGCTTGGGATGAGCAATGCCAGAAAGGGTGATGGGAGGAGGGGGTGTGCGGCTTTGTCCAGCTTTGCCATTTTTGTTGAGGGCTAAGCCTGCGCCCAGGGGACACAGACTAATTTCAGGATTAGTTTAAGCCAGAAATAATTGGAAAGGCACAACTTGCCAAATAGAAAAACCAAGACTGTATGTTTTGAAGACAAAACCCCTCTGGATTTTCCAGGCCCTTTCCCTTGCTAACTCTGTCTGGGCATTCCACTCCCTTGGGCCTTGGGAGGGGGAGGCAGGCGAGGGCAGGGTACGCAGTGGGTAGGTGCTTCTGGCTTTGAAACACCCGATGCCACAGCTGCCACACCCTGTGCTTTGGACAGGAGCATGGCCTGGACTTTCAGAGACTCCTGGACGCCAGCACTTACAAGGAGGCCTATCGGAGGGACATGATCCGCTGGGGAGAGGAGAAGCGCCAGGCCGACCCAGGCTTCTTCTGCAGGAAGATTGTGGAGGGCGTCTCCCAGCCCATCTGGGTAAGAGAGCTCCTAGGCTGGCAGGCAGCTGAGAGAAGCCTTGTGCCCTGGCCCTCTATGGTGGCCCTGCCCCTCTGCCTCAGCTCGGTTCATGTCCCCCGCATCTCTTTCTGGGACAGCCACGGTAACCTCCACGCTGGCTCTTGCCCACCGTGACCCATTTATTGTGCAACAAGCAGAGTGACCTTTGGAAAAGACAAGCCGAATCTTGGCCCATGGGTTTAGAACACCCAGGTGGCCTCCCTCCTGTTCTCAGGCGCCATATAGAACTCCGTGGCCCTAGTGTTTGGGTTTGCACCCTCAGCACCTGCTACCTGGAGTCACCTTCCACCTCAGCTGCAGCTCCCTCAACCCTGTCCCTCACATAAATCAAGCTTCTTCTGGAAGCAGAGTCTGGGCACATGGACTTGTACCTGCCTGCCTTGCCTTTCTTTTTTAATTTAAAAAAAATTATGATACAATTCTATAGTTTTTTTTTTTTCAGATTTATTTATTTATTTTATTGCAAAGTCAGGTATATAGAGAGGAGGAAAAACAGAGAGGAAGATCTTCCGTCCAATGATTCACTCCCCAAGCGGCTGCAACAGCCGGAGCTGAGCTGATCTGAAGCCAGGAGCCAGGAACTTCCTCCAGGTCTCCCATGCTGGTGCAGAGTCCCAAGGCTTTGGGCCGTCCTTGGCTGCTTTCCCAGGCCGCCAAAGCGGGACTGCCAGGATTAAAACTAGCGCCCATATGGGATCCTGGCACATTCAAGGCAAGGACTTTAGCCACTAGTCCACCATGCCAGGCCCTCCATAGGCTTTTAAAAAATCTATTTATTTTATTTGAAAGGTGGATTTACAGAGAGAAGGGTGGGGGAGAGATACAGATAGAGAGAGAGAGAGAGAGAATATCTCCATCTGTTGGCTCACTCCCCAAATGGCCACAATGTCTGGAGCTGAGCCAATCCAAAGCCAGAAACCAGGAATTTCTGAATCTCCCATGTGGGTGCAAGGCCCAAGGCTTTAGGCCATCCTTTGCTGCTTTCCCAGGCCACAAACAAGGAGCTGGATGAAAAGTAGATAGAAGCAGGACTACAACTGGCACCCATATAGGATGCTGGCTGTTGCAGGTAGAGTATCAGCCTACTGATACTACACTTGATCTTAGCCTAAAGGCCGAGAAGCGATAGGATCAGCCTACTGAGCCACCACACCAGCCCCCTGCCTTGCCCTTTCTTTCCCACTTCCCCAGTTCTGGTTAGAGGGCATCTGCTCAGGGAAGCTGTGATAGCCTGGGCCTAAGCTGATGCCCTGTGACAGGTGCTCTGTGTGTCCCTCTACTCTCCCAATCTCATTCATTCTGCTGGTAAACTCTGTCTCCCTAGGCCGGGCACAGAGCTCTGGGCCTGCAGATCCAGTGGTGCAAAACTGTGATCGAGTCTCTGACCCGAGGGAGCTTTCAGCCTGGCTGGGGCTAGCAACAGGAGGACGCAGATAACAAAAGATGCCACATGGGTACTGTTGAAGGAACAGGCAGCAGCAGGGCAGGGGCTGGGGTGGGTTGAGAGCAGCTTCACAGATAGGGGGAAGCGTGGGGAGAGCAGTTGGCTATTTAGGACATCATTTGCAGAACTTAAAGGCAGGCAGGGGTGCTCTGTGTGCTTGCTGTGGCTGAGGGAGAGGTAGGGCTGGAGTGGGTGAGGGTGAGAGGTAAAGGGTAGAGTTCGAAGAGCTTGGGCTTGGCTGCTCGTGAGATGGGGGTGGCCTGGAGGGCCCTGAGTGGAGGAGAGATGGAAGGTGGAGGAAATGCTTCCCCAGCTGCTGGGAGGAAGGGGAAGTGGAAGGGGAGAGGTTGGGTGGGGAGAGCCTGGTTCTATGACCTGGATGGAACAGAGCCCGCTGGGCTTGGCTGGGAAGGGGTGGGTATTGCACGAACAGTGAAGGTAGAGTTAGTGGGGGGTGCGGATGGCACACATCTGGTGAATGAGTGAATGAATGCTGAGTCTAGCCTTTCCTATCCAGGCTGCTGTTAGGGAAAGAGCTGTCTCATTGCTCCCCCACCTCCCCTCCAGCGGTGTGGTGTCCTGTTGCTCACCTGTCTGTGTCCCTGCTCTGCAGCTGGTGAGTGACGCACGGAGGATATCCGACATCCAGTGGTTTCAGGAGGCCTATGGGGCTGCGACACAGACGGTCCGCGTGGTGGCCTCAGAGCAGAGCCGACAGCAGCGGGGCTGGGTGTTCACGCCGGGTGAGCTGCTCGCAGTGTCTGTCCCCCGGGTTAGGGTCATGGCTCCGTCACCCCATGGGTAGGGCTGTGGGGAGCAGGCACCCACCCTCAAGATCTAAGTCTCCTGCTCTTCCCCAGCACCCCTGAGGGAACCAGTGAGAGGTTATTAGGGTGTCTGAAACTTGGGGCTCAGGATTAGGAAGGCATGGAAAGGAATTGGAGAGAAAAATCAGATTAGGGAGTAGAGTGGCAAGGGTGTGTTTCTGTGGCCTTGGCTTGGTCCCCTTCCCTGGGCCGTCTTCTCAGAGCGAGTGGGCTTCCTTGGAGAGTTGGCCGGGGATGCAGCCCTGTGATCCTTAGCTTTCCAGTCTGCTGGGGGCAATGGTGGCCAGAGGGCAGACTTGGTAAACTGCACTCCTGTTTGATGAACACAGTGGTGGGGGTAGCAGGGGAAGGTCTGCTGGGTATCTCAGTGCCGTCCCCTTGCTGGGCCCTCCTCTGTGGACAGCTCAGAGGCACAACTGTTGCTCTCCCAGGGTCACTGGGACCCCAAGAAGCTCAGAGCCCAGGGGTCCGGACCTCCTAATGGCTGCCCAGCTTCTGGGTACCCAGGCAGGCCACACCTGTGCTCCGCAGCTTCTAAACATGATCTCGCTTTATCATGTACCAGCTCCACCCGGATAGCCGCTGTCATTACCATTTCCATGTGGGCCTGGGTCCAGGAAGCTTCAGTCTCTTTCCCAGGGTCCCTGAGAGTGGGAGGTGGCTGCTAGCCTCTGCCTGTAACCCTGGAACATAGAGGTATCTCGAAGAGGACAGGTCGTATGGGTATGGGGACACAAGTAGACACAGCTAGCCTGGGCGAACTGTGTGGTGGCAAGAGAAGTGGTAAATCCACAGGGACCCCAGAGGGAGGGTTCAGGGGGCCATGGCTTCTCGATGTGCCCCAGAATTTCATGGTGTTAGCATGAACCCAGGGGTGGGAGAGCTTGGCTTGGGGAAGCAGAGGAGAGGCAGGGGTGGGGTGGGAGGTAGGTGTGGATTGCTGGGGCCTGACCTCACCATGTCTCATCCACAGGGGTAGACGATGCTGAGTCAGAATGTGGCCTGGATGACTTTGGGGATTTCGACTGGGTCCTGGAGAACCACGGAGACGCCCAGCACCTGGAGGAGCAGTTGGGGAAGCTGCTGGAGTTTGTCCACTCCAGGCTTTAGGGCTCTGGTATGGTGCTGCAGTGCTGTGGTGCAGGGCGGGGAAAGGCCCCTGATTATTCAGAAAGCCTAAAACTGGGTTTTTGCGAGTGCTGGTGGATGCTGAATATGTTGGGAGATCTGTGGGGACCCTATTTTCTCCACAGAGAGACTACCTCAGCCTCCAAGAGGGGAGACAGCCGTGCATGGAGCTGAAGCATTGGCCTGCAGTGGTCTCGATTCCCTGAGTGGGACTACCCCGTGGGGTTCCAATAAACCTCCCTGAGGCACACAGCCAGAGCTTGGCAGCTCTTATTTCCGACACACACCCTGCAGGTGGCAGGCCTATTCCTGGCAGAGATGGATGGGAGTCCCAGGGCCCCGGCCTTGGCGCTGGCCTGGCAAGGGCCCCTTGGAGGTATGTGAGGCTTTTGGGGTTTCTGCATTTCTTCAAGATTCTTCTTTGTCGCCTCGTGAAATGGGCAGGGAGTGTTGTGTTTCTCTCAGTGACTGGCACATGCCAAGAACTCAGCAAGGTGAAGCAGGGTCAGAGGGTTCCTAAGTGTTCATGCTCAGGGCAGAATGGAAGCTGCCCGATGCTCTGCCATAGCCTACATCCCTGCCACATTCCTGGATATGCGGTGCCAAGGCCCTGGCCCCTTGGCATCTTGAGGCCAAGCCTCTCTGTCCCCTCTCCTAGCTGACCTTATTCTGCTCCCATGCTTTGTGTTTGTTCTCATGTTGAGAACATGATGGGCTTCATGTGACCCCAGCTGAACCTGCCGTGCTCTTGGCCCAGTCTCTTTGTCCTCTGCTGCCACCTCCCCTGCTGGGTGCCAGGCTCCAGGACAGCCAGGTAAACAGGAGACAGGCTGTTCCTCAGAGAGCTCTCCAAGGAAGGAGAGGCTGAGAGGTACCGTGGGAGGCAGAAGCCTGAAGTCAGGGCTGGGGCTGGGATCTGGGGCTGGCCCAGGGCCCGACATATCCGGGGGCAGTCCTGGCACCTTGTCTCAGGTGCTAGCGCTGTGGCTGCTGCCTGGACTTCATACTTTGGGACCCAGCACAGATGGCTTGAGATCAATTTCAGTCATGGAAGTGAGCCCCGAGTCCCTGGGGCCTGTCTGGTGAATGTGGAGGATAATGGCTCCGAGAACCTGGTACAGAATGAGGTAGCCACGGAGGGCAGGATGGGCATCTTGCCTGTCACTCTGAGAGCGGCCCTGGAGCGTGAGCTGTGGCGGTGATGAGGGACCCCTGAGCAGCTGGTGCAGAGGCCCTTAAAGAGTGCCCCCCAACAAAGACACACACTGAGATTTCCACAAGTTAGTGGACAAAGGAATTAAAAGAGGAGTTGGAGTGTATAGCGTTAAGGTGCAGCTAAGGTGTCACCTGGCATGCCTGTATCCTATACTGGGTGTCTGGGATCTCGTCCTTGTCCTGCTCCATATTCCAGCATCCTGCTGATGGATTCCTGGGGAGACAACAGCTGTTGGTTCCGCTGGTTGTGCTCTTGCCACTCATGTTACAGCACTAGATTGGGTTCTGGGTTCCTGGCTTCAGTCTGGCCCAGACCTGGCTCTTGTGGACCTTCTGGGGGATGAGCCAATGGATGGGAGCTCTGTCTCTGCCTTTCAATAAAGACATTAAATTAAAAATTTTAACAAAGAGACATACTGCTTTGCAGCCAAACCTTTTGAAATTGTGCTTAGTTGGAAACTGTAATACACATTTCCCGTGAACTTTTTTAGAAATCCCTAGTATGCATGAATTTTAAGATTTTTTGCACTGAAATTTAAAAATTTTGTTTTTCATGAACTTTTCAAAGTCCAATCAAAGTGAATATTTTTTAAAAAAGATTTATTTATTTTTATTGCAAAGATAGTTTTACAGCGAGAAGAAGAGACAGGTCTCCCATCTGCTGGTTTACTCCCCATATGGCCATAATAGCCAGAGCTGAGCTGATCTGAAGCCAGGGACTAGGAGCTTCTCCAAGGTCTCCCTTGTGGGTGCTCGACTGCTTTCCCAGGCACATTTAGCTGGGAGCTGGATTGGAAGTGGAGCAGCAGGGGCTGGAACCCCGAACATCTGGGGATGTAGCAGCTTAACTCACCTCACCACCCTGCCAGGCCTCAAATGCAGCACACTCCATCCTATGACAAGCAAGGGTTTTGCCTGAGATCACTACTTCCTTCCTGCACCACGCTGATGTGTTATTCACCCGTCCCTAAATAAATATTCCCATTTCAAACATGAGGCAAAAACCCAGGCCATACCACTAGCCCAGCTGGGACCACAGACTGAGGGGTCAGAGCTGACCGAGGATGGAAGACTGAGTGAGCAGTGCCTGACGAGGGAGATGCAGGGAGATACACTGATGACTTTTAGGATGGGTAGTTCACACACACACACTCAAGCTGGGTAGCACTTAGAACCAAGGGGGCCAGCCAGAAGCTGCTGTAGGATTCCAGGCAAGCTGTGTTCGTGAAGGTTGAGGGCAAGCCCGGGTTGCTGGGAAACCGAGGCGTGGTGGCCAGGTGCATTCTCCTGAGAGGCCAGTGCTCCAGGGCCTGTGACAGGCGTGAGGAAACATGGGCGCTGCCAGGTGGGTTCATGTGATGGGACCCTGCATGGCTTCCTCTCACCCTATGTTCAAGGCATCTGTTTTGCAAGGAAGATGCCATCATGGTCTCTGAGAATCCCGGAAGGACTACAGACAGGGCCCTGCCGACAGGTCCTGGGGGACTGATTGGCCACAGAGGCACGGGCAGGTGCTGGAGGCCCCTCACCTCCTACTGTGTATCGCCATCCCCACAGATGCCCCCCATGATGATGGTAGGTCCTTGGCCAGGGTTGGAGCCCAGAGCCATGATAGGGTGTGAGTGGCTCAGACATGGTGCTGAGGCATGCGGGCCTGTGGGTTGGGGATGTCTCATCCTGGGGGTGCTCACCTGCTTTCCTGGCTTGTGATGTTGGGAGGAGTCATGGGGTTGTGATCTGAGGAGCAGCAGGTCCCTGTTACCCATCATGGTGGGGTGTCATGGCTGCCTCTTGAAATGGGAGGGCTTATGGCCAAGTAGAGTCACTTGAGGTTCCTCCATACTTAGTTGTGAACTCCTCTATATCAACATCAGTAATGGGGCTGACTTTTAGCACCTCATGTTAGGACAACCTTAGCAACTTCTGTTTTAAGACATTCTTTTACCTTACTTCTATCAGTCTTGGCTCTCAGAACTGCTAACTGTTTGTAACACCATGTACATATTCTTTTAATGATTGAAGGTTATTTTTTCTAAAGATTTAATTGTTTTTGTTGGAAAGGCAGATATGCAGAGAGAAGGAGAGACAGAAAGATCTTCTGTCCACTGGTTCACTCTCCAAGTGCTGCAATGGCCAGAGCTGAGCTAATCCAAAGCCAGGAGCCAGGAACTTCCTCTGGGTCTCCCACGTGGGTGCAGGGTCCCAAGCTTTGGACTATCCTCCATTGCTTTCCCAGGCCACAGCAGGGAGCTGGATGGCAAATGGAGCAGCCAGGATATGAACTGGCACCCAAATGAGATCCCACCACTAGGCCTTATCATTCCATTTGTCAGCAGCTTTATTGAAGTATAATGAAGTGTAAAATAACTGCATATATTTCAGATGTACATTTTGGTCAGTTTTGACATACGTGTGCATCTAGAAAAATGTCACTGTATTCGCGGTTGACTCATCCACCACTCTAAAAAATATCTTCACATCCCCACTCACCCCCTCCCTGCCTTTCCCGGCTCCCCACCTGCGCAAAGCTGATCGGCTTCTGTCTGTACAGGCTGGTTTGCATTCTCAAGAGTTTTACGTGAAGAATCATATGGTATGCTTTTTTTTTTTAAAGATTTATTTATTTTTATTGGAAAGGCAGATCAGATTTATGGAGAGGAAAGACAAAGATCTTCCATCTGCTGGCCCACTCCCCAAGTGGCTGCAGTGGCTGGAGCTGAGTCAATCCAAAGTCAGAAACCAGGAGCCTCCTTACATGGGTCACTTACATGGGTGCAGGATCCCAAGGCCTTGGTCCATCCTCTGTTGCCCTCCCAGGCCATAAACATGGAGCTGGATGGAAAGTGAATTAGCTGGGACATGAACTGGTGCCCACATGGGATTCTGGCATACGCAAGGTGAGGATTTAGCCATTGAGCCATCATGCCCTTTTATCTGCCATCGGACCCTTTTATCTGCTTTAAGAAAAAAATCTTTAAAAAAATTATTTGGGGCTAGCACTGTGAGTCAACTGGCTAACCTTTGCCTGCAAGTGCCAGCATCCTGTATGGGTGCCAGTTCATGTCCCAGCTGCTGCAGTTCTATGCAGCTCCCTGCTTACCCTGAGCAAACAGTGAGGATTGTGTAAAGCCTTGGTACCCTGCACCCACATGGGAGACCTAGAAGAGGCTCCTGGCTTTGGGTCAGGTCACCTCGGGCTATTTTGGCCATTTGGGGAGTGAACCAGCAAATGGAAAATCTTTCTTCCTGTCTCTCCTTCTTTCTGTAAAGCTGCCTTTTTGGTAAAAAATAAAATGAATCTTTTTTAAAAAAATGATTTGGGGTAGACATTGTGGCCAAAGAGTTAATCCATTGTTTGGGGCGCCTGTATCCCCTGCTGGAGTTGTGGTTTGAATCCCTGCTCTTCTGCTTCCGGTGTGATTCCTTGCTGATGTGCCTGGGTACCAGGGCATGGCAGCTCCAGTGCTTGTACTCCTGCCCTACATGTGGACATCTGAATGGAGTTTCCAGACCCTGGCTTCATCCTGGCTTACCCCCAGATGTTTGGGCAGTGAACCACCGGATGGGAGATTGATCTGTCCCTCTATATATCCGTCATTATCTATTTTGTTCCTATCACTCTGACTTTCAAATAAAAAATTTTTCAGTAATTGTTAATTTATTTGAAAGGCAGATTTTTCAGAAGTCCAGAGGGAAAGTGTGTGTGTGGGGGAGAGCACTTCCATGTTTTATTCTCTTGTTGGGCCGGGCAAAAGCCAGGAGCCTGGAATCCCATCTGGCTCTTCCACCTGGATGGCAGGGGCTTGAGCATTTGAGCCATCGCTTGTTGGCTACCACCTAAGGCATGTGTCAGCTGGAAGCTGGAATGAGGAGCAGAGCTGGGGCTTGAACCCAGGCCTTCTGATGAGTGATGTAAAGCCCTCAGCGGCAGCCTCACTGCCACACCAGTGTTGACTCCACCTGCTTGTACTGAGGGTCGCCCACGGCATTGCAGCTATCAGCGGCCACTTTTCTGCAGACATTAGCTATGAATATACCACGTAGCACATTCACCTGTTGATAAGGATTTGAGTTGTTTTCAGTGTTTGCATTCAACAAATAAAGCGACCTTGAGCATCTGTTTGTGCACAGGTCTTTGTGTGGACATGTGCTTTGATGTCTGTTGGATAAAACACTTTCCTAATTTCACAGGAAACCACCCAACTGCCTTCCAGAGTAGTTGCAACACATTGCCACCAGTTGTCAGGGAGCGAGCCAGGTGCCCTGCAGTCCTACCACTGCTTCTAGTCTTACATTTTAGCCTTCCAAGTAGGGATGTTGTGCTCTCTCACCAACTGCTTATTTGCATTTCCCTAATGGTAAAGCTGGTGCAAATCTTATGTTCTTATTTGATACAATCAGCAAGCCAGGACAAGAACAGAATGTTCTCAGCCTGGTAGAGAACAGCTCCAGGGGCGGGTGTTGTGACACAGCAGGTGAAGGCGCTGCTTGGGTGCCTGCATCCCGGCCTGGAGGGTCACTTGGAGTCCTGGCTGCTTTGCTGCCTCTCCAGCCTCTGGCTCTTGTATGCTGAGAGGCCGTATGTGTTGGCTCAGGTGCTTGGGCTCCTGCTGTTCACATGAGACATCCACATGGAGGTTGGTCTCCTGATCTTAACCTGGTCTGGCCCTGGCTGTTGTGAACACTTGGGGAGGACCAGCAGTTGGAAGATCCCATTCTCGCTAGCTCTGCCATTCACATATATGATAAATAAATAAACAGACACTTAAAAAAAGTAAGAACATCTAGGGCCCGGCACGGTGGCCTAGCGGCTAAAGTCCTTGCCTTGAACGCTCCAGGATCCCAGATGGGTGCTGATTCTCATCCTGGCAGCTCCACTTCCATCCAGCTCCCTGCTTGTGGCCTGGGAAAGCAGTCGAGGATGGCCCAAAGCCTTGGGACCCTGCACTGGTGTGGGAGACCTGGAGGAGGTTTCTGGCTCCTGGCTCTGGATTAGTTCAGCACTGGCTGTTGCGGTCACTTGGGGAGTGAATCATTGGATGGAAGATCTTCCTCTCTGTCTCTCCTCCTTTCTGTATATCTGACTTTGTAATAGAAATAAACAAATCTTAAAAAAATAAGAACATCTAGGAACCCACCCTGGGATGTGTCTGCCTATGGCACCTATATCCCTTATGTGTGCTAGTTGGAGTCCAGGGAGCTCCACGTTCAATCCAGTTCTCTGCTTGTGGTCTGGAAAAGCAGCGAAGGATGGCTCAGGTCCTTGGGTCCCTGTACCCTATGTGAGAGACCCAAGACACTGCCTTTCAAATAAATTAAAAAAAAATTGAAATTGGGAAGCAAGAAACAAAGCTTTACATATAGATAATGTGATCATCTATATAGAACATCTGATGCGATCTCAAAAAAAACCCTACTTGAATTGATGCATAAGCTTAATAATATGAAATATAAGGTTGATATACAAAAATCTATTGTGTTGCTATTTGTATGGATGGATAATAAAAATGAAAATAATATAAAAATTGAAATAGGTAAATGTGACAAAAAAGGCAGGGTCTACACATAAGAGTCACACAGCAGTTAAGATGGCCCTTGGGATGGAGCTAGGCTGCAGTACAGGCCGATACAGTTAAAAATTAGGGCTAGGGGTGTACCTGGTTATTTGGGTTCACCCTGATTGGGCTGCAGAACCTGCTGGTGTGTGTGAGGATTTGGGCCTGTGGTCAGCTGGGTTGAGTTAGGCCACAGTCCCCATTGGTTCATATGAGAGATGGTGCTGAGGCAGAACTGACCAGGCAGCTGTATTCACTGATATGTGTTGGCTTGTATGGGAGAAAGAACATGGCACTGCAACAGCTGTGCACACAAGAATCAAATCTGAAGTCACCCAGGTGAGGTTTCTTGGGAGACTCCTCGACTAAGCTGTGGGACTCAAATCTCGTCCAAAGGGAAAACTACAAGATATGTGACCTGATCTTGGAGTGTATATATTGGGATTGGACCTCAAGCAGCAACCTTTTCCATTTTATTTATTCATTTTTAGAAATAGCTGTTTTCAAATTTTATTAATTTTTATTGGAAAGGCAGATGTACAGAGAGGAGAGACGAAGAGAAAGAGACCCCAATATGGGAAAGACACAACAAGAGTGTTATTTGAATGGTTTTGACAGTTCTGAGATGTCTTCTGTTTCGTTGCTCCATGATTGAGAAAATCTTTCCAAGGTCTAATGGCTGACCAATGCCACCTTAGTGCATCCACAGACTCATACACTTGCTGCAAAGCTTGGCCAGGAGAGCAGTCCAACCTGTTCTTTCCTCTGGCAAGGCATTCAACATCCTCTGTTGGCCTAGGTGAGTTGGCTATCTTGTCCCCCATGCTGTCCACTGCACAGGTATTAGCAACTGAGGAGCCAGGACTTGAACTAGCACTTACATGGGGTTCTGGTGTTACAGGCAGCAGCTTAACCCATTATGCCACAATGCCGACTCCAATGCAGTGAATTTTGTCTCAGATGTGTTCATCTGTGTAACCCAAACTCATGTGAAGACAGAGGTGGTTTCCATCCTTTTAAAAGTTTCCTCTTGACCCTTGCCACGCCATCCCTGTCCTTCCCGAAACAAATGCTGCATTAATGTCTGGATGGTAGATAAGTTTTCCTTTTCTTGAAGTTCACCTAAGTGGTTAACAACCAACCGTAAACCTCATTTACAATCTGTATCCCTGTTTTTGACTTCCTGGGTGTATGGCTCACGCCCAACCTTTGGGTGGTAGCTCAGCTTCCCCTCTTTCGAATCTTGCATTTTGCTTTTTTTCCAGATAGGGGTTGTGTCTTCAAATGTATGTCACAGAGAGTGCGTGGGTGATCTGTGTTTTGAAGTCGTGTGTGGGAGAGGGTGACCCGGGTGGCCACTGCTCACCCACAGGAGCCTGGCGGGGATGGGCTGGTGGCCGGCTTCCCCCAGCTGCCCCGCTCCAGCCTCAGTCTCAGGTCACCTTGACTTTGTTCCTTTGAAGGTAACCTCCTTTCTCGGCCTGGATGTTTTTGGATTGTTTCTTGTCTTTTTTTTTTTTTTCTCATTTCCCCTTCATTTTTTGAAATTCAAATTCTGGCATTTTCCAAGGCAGAGGATGTGTGTCTTCTGAGAAAAAAAAAAAGTTGGCAGCTTTATTGTTCCCTGTAAAGCATTCTTGAGTGATGAGCAGGAGATCTCAATGGCCCTGCACCTGCTGCCACCCAATATGGTCACCTTGGGTGTTTGGGGCTTTTCTGTCTGGCTCCGTGCTGCTGCCTTGGCTCTGTGTCTCTTGGGGGTCTTCTCTGTGCTTGGTGGGCCTGGCTTCAGGGATGCCCACATCTCATTCCCTGAGGGTACAAGGTGAAGGTGGCACCGGTGATATAACTTCTCTAGGGGCTTGCTCGGAGTGGATTCTTCTAGAAGTTTTCAAGGCTTGCCTCAGCATTCCCACTTCTCTCTCCCTACTTCTACTATTTGCTCTACCCAAGCTGCCCTTCCCCTCTGGTTGCTAGAGGTTGCTCCCTACCCCTTCATCGGTCATTGTGGGAATCTTTACACTTCAGAAGTGGGCAAGCACTACAAATCAGAGATTTCTTTCCCAAAGAAATGGCTGTTGAGCACACGCCAGAATCCTGGAATACAAATAAGAGTGACCCAACAGGAGGCTGTTTTGCCAGGCATTTTAGAAGCGAGCTGGGATTTGAACCGGCACCTAAATGCCATGGTCCAGATCCTGTGGCTGCATGGCGTCCACAACTAGGCGGTCTACAACGTGCTGTATGAGCTGGCCCTCTGGCAAGGCATTAAAGACTATTCCAACTGGCCCACCATTCCCCAAGTGTAACTTTGTGGGAGCTGTGACATTCTGCAGCTGCACCAGAACTGGGACCTGGTAGAAGAACTGAAAAAGCTAGGGATCTGCTTTGCCCTCCTTGATGAAAGCAAAACCCAAGACTCCCAGTGAAGAGCTGGGCAGTCGCCACGACCACCAGGGACTCGCTGCTAAGGGAGCCTTAGCCACGCTGGCCCTTGCTGCCTGGGCCTCTGCTTGCACTCCTTCTTCAACTTGCAAGCAGCCAGGTGGCTTTAGTTGGTCTGGTGTTTGGGCTCAGAGTGTTGTGATGTGAATTGAGCTAACAGCCTCTGTGCTGTCGTGGTACAACGCCGGCCGCCAGCCACCTTGCCGTGAGCAGGGTCTGCTCCCCGAGCGGCCTCACCTGGTCCAGCAGGCCAACCAGCAGTGTTTCAATCACTGTTGTTCATGATTCCTCTGCAGGTGTGTCTGTCTGCAAAGATAATACCCCCTGTCCTTTGGTACCTTCTGTCAGGAAAAGTGGTGGGAAAAGAAAATGTGATGACTGGGGTCTTGTATTTTTTAAATAAACTGCTGGCCCTGGGACACTGGAAAAAAAAAAAAAAAAAAAGGAACCAGCTCCCCATACACCATGGTGTAGTGCGGGAAATATGTTCTTTTTTTTTTTTTTTTTAAAGCTTTATTTATTTTTTATTTCTTATTTTTTATTTTTTTTTAAAGATTTATTTTATTTTTATTACAAAGTCAGATATACTGAGAGGAGGAGAGAGAGAGGAAGTGGAGCTGCTGGGATTAGAACCAGCGGCCATGGGCCCAGCGGCGTGGCCTAGCGGCTAAAGTCCTCGCCTTGAAAGCCCCGGGATCCCATATGGGCGCCTGTTCTAATCCCGGCAGCTCCACTTCCCATCCAGCTCCCTGCTTGTGGCCTGGGAAAGCAGTTGAGGACGGCCCAATGCATTGGGACACTGCACCCACGTGGGAGACCCGGAAGAGGTTCCAGGTTCCCGGCATCGGATCGGCGGGCATCGGCCCGTTGCGGCTCACTTGGGGAGTGAATCATCGGACGGAAGATCTTCCTCTCTGTCTCTCCTCTGTATATATCTGGCTGTAATAAAATGAATAAATCTTTAAAAAAAAAAAAAAAAAAAAAAAAGAACCAGCGGCCATATGGGATCAAGGCGAGGGCCTTAGCCACTAGGCCACACTGCCGAGCCCAAGCTTTATTTATTTTTATTGGAAAATCTGATATGTAGAGAAGAGGAGAGGCAGAGAGGAAGATCTTTCGTCCACTGACTTACTCCCCAGGTGGCCACAACGGCTGGTGCTGAGTCAACCTGAAGCCAGGAGCCAGGAGCTTCTTCTGGGTCTCTGACACGGGTACATGGTTCCAAGACTTTGTCCTCAACTGCTTTTCCAGGCCACAAACAAGGAGCTAGATGAGAATCAGGGCTGCCAGGATTAGAACCAGTGCCCATATGGGATCCCGGTGCATGCAAGGCAAGGACGAGCCCGGCAAATATGTTATTATAACTGTCTATATGTAATATATGAACTTTGTTACCTTTATTTATTTACTTCAAGATTTTTTTTTTTTTTTTGGAAAGGCAGATATACAGAAAGGAGGAGAGATAGAGAGGAAGATCTTCTGTCCACTAATTTACTTCCTAAGGGGCCGCAACAGCTGGAGCTGAGCCAATCTGAAGCCAGGAACACAGAGCTTCTCCTGGGTCTCGCATGTAGGTGCAGGCCAAGGTCCTCGGCCGTTCTCTACTGCTTTCTCAGGCCACAAGCAGGCAGCTGGGATTATATGGGATCCTGGCACGTGCAAGGGAGGACTTTAGCCACTAGGCCACAGAGCCGGGCCCAATTTTGTTCCCTTCATAAAAGATTTTTAAAAGTGGTAATAAAATAAGGGGTGGGAGGAAGGAGCAATAAATGCTTACTAAATGGAAAACAAATGTAAAAATGAAGTATAAAAGTGAAAAGTAAAAGTAAAGATAACATGAGATTGTTCTTTTTTAAGAGCTACAGAGGTCAAAGTAAAAACAATATGGAGTTGCTATTGTTCAAGCTTACCATTGTTTTGAGGAAATAGGCTGTAACTAGGACAGGAACAATGTGATTTAATTTGCTTTGCTTTTGCTTCTGTGAATGCTTCTGCTAATAGAGTTAGTTAAGATGGACCCACAGAATGAGATATTAATCATTAAAGGAGTGGGCCCCCTGTACCAGGAATTTCTGAGATTAATTCCTACCTTGTACCAGGAACTTTTGTAATTAAGTGGGGTCTCATCAACCTGATAAACATCCAATATCTGGGAATGAGTTGTCTGGGAAATGCATTCTGTATTGATGGGATCACGCTGTATAAAAACATTGTATATGTGCTGTTTGGGGCCACACTCTGGCAAGGAATATCTATTGCCTTACCTCTCATTGTAATAAGGCTTTGTTGTGACTGGCACTGGTTTATGTAACATTCTGATTTAGTGGTTGAGTGGATGCAACAAAATAAAAAAACAAGAAAAGCAAAAACCGATGCCCACGGGCTAAGAACTCTTCCGGGCTGGCAGAACTTCCTGCCTCCACCTGAAGAAGTTGTTCTAGGTCTGGGGCTCTCAGCTCTGTGCCCCGTGAGGCTGGAGAGGTGTCTGCTTGGCCCCGGGTGTCCGGGTAGGGCCCCAGGACCCTGTGCGTGGGCCATCGGCTCACTGGCTTGCCCAAGAGGCCCAAACACTCCTGCTGAGCTGCGGACACTGCTGGCGTGTGTCTAGCTTGTCTGTGATCTGATAAAGTGACGACAGGGATTGAGCAACTTTTCTTGTCTGGTGATCAGTGGCTTTCATTTGCATGGCCTCTTTCAGAGCCTGGGGAGGGCCTTGCTGTCTGCTGAGTTTGTGGAGCATCCAGTCTCGGCCAAGGCCAAGAGGGACGGCTATGCCAGGAGGGGAGAGTGACTTTGAGTTGGATGGTTTCCAGTTTCAGGGCACATGGAAGGTGCATGTTAGGGACAATGTGAAACCTCCAGAGATTAATGGGGGCGGGGATGCTAAGGACCCCAGGAATCCAGCTCTAAGCCCTCTCAATACACATGAGGAAGCCGAAGTGTTTTGCTTAAGGTCATCTGGTGGCAATGCCAGCACCTGGCGCAAGGGCTCCTGACTCCCAAGATGGCAGAGGAGGAGGCTTGACCTGGGGCTGGGGACAAAGAGGGGCTGGCTTGTCCCAGTTCTCCACCTCCTGGGTTTTTTTCAGTTTTCCATAAAGAGGCCAGGCCACCTGCCGATGTCACTTGGCGCGTCTTAGGTGGATCAAGTTATCCTAGGACGAAGAAGACACAGAGGTACTTCCCAGAAGGGAATGTTTCAGGGTGCCAAGGGCTGAAGGGTGAGAGAGACGGGTGCAGACCTAGACCTGCTGTTCCTGGAGCTGAGTCTGTGGTGGGGGGTGGGGGGAGGTACCCGATTTGGTGGGCCCTGCCCTTCACCGTGGCTGCCTGCCATCTGCTGAAGACAGTGTCTGCTGAGTGGAGACATTCCCAGCAATGGGATGCCTCTGGTCCATTTCCAGGCACCAAGCGAGCCCATAGTTGCTTTGGCACCTCCTGCTGCAGTGACAAGACAGTCAGGACAGCGGCCTGGGATTGGACACTGCTCTAGCAGATCTGGGATGTTCCAGGAATCAGGCTATAAATTCTGCCTGCAGATCGGCCACGCAAGCCAGGAAGGGCAGCGTGCCAAGGCCAAGAGTCCATTTGGCAAAGTCATTCCTGGCACTGGCTCTCTGGAAGATGGCTGCGGGAGAGAGGGGCTCAGACCCTTGCCCAAGGCAGACCCACATATTATTCCATCTGATTTTCACACCAGCACCATGTGAAATGATTTAAATCATTCCCCTCTTAAAACCCAAGAAAGGGGCATTGTCTCTGCCCAGCAGTCAGATTGGCACTGTACCCATTGCTTTCAACCTGTCTGAGCTTGAGCTCTTGAGCCAGCTAGCTCACCTTTCTGAGTTTGATCACCACGTGTGAGTGGGGAAAATGCTACTCACTGACACACCTGTAGGTCGCCAGCCCAGGGCCAGCCAGGAGTGAGAGTTCAGTGATTGTCACTTTTTCCTTTTTTTTTCTCGCTTCTGCCCCTCGCTCTCGAGTCACAAGGGCAGAAGCGGCCAAGTTGGGCTTGGAATTGAACATCTAGCTTCATGTTGGTGCTTTTGTTTGCTTCCCATCATATTTTTAAAGATTTATTTATTTTTATTGGAAAGTCAGATATACAGAGGAGGAGAGATAGAGAGGAAGATCTTCTGTCCTACAATTCACTCCCCAAGTGATTGCAATGGTTGGAGCTGCGCTGATCCGAAGCTAGGAGCCAGGAGCTTCCTCCAGGTCTCCATGCAGGTGCAGGGTCCCAAGGCTTTGGGTTGTCCTTGACTGCTTTCCCAAGCCACGAGCAGAGAGCTGGATGGGAAGTGTGACTGCCGGGATTAGAATCAGCACCCATATGGGATTCCGGCGCTTTCAAGGCAAGGACTTTAGCCGCTAGGCCACCGCACTGGGCCATGCTTCCCATCTTTACTCTTCGGTTACAGGTGTGACGAGGCTGGTGTTTTTGGAGAAGGTTGGTGTTTTCTGAGAAAAGAGGGAGACAAATGTGGATCTGGTGTGTGAGTGGAGGGAGGGAAGGTGTGGTGTTCAGGCTGAGCTGCCTGGGGCTCTGCCCCTGTTCTTTTGTCCCTTTTCAGTGTATCTGGATGTCCACACTTGCAAGTGCCCTAAAGTCCAGTCCTCTAGCTCCCTGGATGTAGCTTCTGCTGTTCTGCTGTGGGGCAGGGCCTGGCATATGGGCTCTCTGATGGGTGACAGCCAAGCTGGGAGGGAGCAGTTGGCCACGGTGCTCCCCGGAGCAGGCTCAGCCCGTGCTTCACACCCGGCAGGTATAGATCATGCATCCCCCAATTAGGTGCAGTTCAACTCTTGCTTACACCTGGCTTTGTCTTGTCTGTCATTTTTCAGGGGCCATACTTGCTTTTTAAAATTTATTTTAAAAATTTTAATATTGATTGCATAGTTGAGAGGGCTGTATACCCATGTAGGCCTCTGATTAAGATGGGAGGGTTGATGTATGGAGGAAGGTGGGTGAGATTAATGTTCTAGTTTCTTTTCTCCTCCTGTGTCCGCAAGGGAAGAAAGGGAGATGGAGCTGTGTCTTGCTGTCAAACTACATCAGCACCTGGGGATGGGAGATAGTCATTTGATGATGCTTAGAAACTCCAATGTGGGGAACAGTATTTTAAAGATGTTGCTTGAGTGGTTTTGAGAGTTCAAAGCCGTTGTTGGCTTTGTTGCACCACAGTTGAGAAACTCTTCCCAAGGTCTGTTGGCTGATCAGGTCGACCTCAGTGTGCATCTGTAGACCCAGACACTTGCTGCAAAGCTTGATCAGGAAAGTTGTCCAACCTGTTTTGCTTTCCATCCTCTGATGAGGCACTCCATGTTCTCTGCTGATGGTCATGTCCCCTGTGTGCGTCTGGTCATTCTGTCCACTGCATAGGCATTAGCAACTGAGGGGGCACAGTCCCACTACATGCACCCCAAGGTCGGGCCATATATCTTGTGGTTTTCCCTGAGGATGGGGTTTGAGTCCTGCAGTCTAGTTGGGGAATCTCCCAAGAAACCTCACCTGGGTGATTTCAGACTTGATTCTTGTGTGCGGTAGTTACTGCAGTGTCATGTTCTGTCTGATTTCCACATGGGCCAACTCACATACCAGTGGATGCAGCTGCCTGGTCAGTTCTGCCCCAGCCCCATCTCTCACGTGAACCAGCAGGTGCTGTGATCTAGCGCAGCCTAGCCCACCCCAGGTCCAGAGCTCATGCACACTGGTGGGTACTGCAGCTTAGTTGTGGGTGAGTATGAATAACTCCCACCAGGCTCTCCCACAGCCTTGATTCTTGTGCATGTCACCGGATGCTGTAGCCCCGCCTGGCAATGGAAGGCAGGGCACCCTACTTCTGTGATAGCTGATGGGACTGAACTCGGCCAGCTCAAAAGTGGGGGGGGCTCATTCATTTATTCACTCATTCAACAAGCATCCAACCCCCCTGTACATAATCCACGGTGGATTAGGGCTGAACAAAACCAAGTTTCTGATTTGGGGCAACTCGCAAGCCGGATCTGGAGCTCTGTTGGGATGGTACCCATCGAAACACATACAGTGACAGTTTCAGCAGGAGGAAGGGCGAGGTGACGGGGTGGTAACTTGCAGCATCTACAGAATTTGGGGTGCTGAGTCATGATGACTTGCCCCTGCCACAGCTGCTGCCACTGCTGGGCCCCACCCGGGCAGAAGAGGAGAGGCAGGGAGCTGGGGCAGGTGGTGGCATCTCCTCAGACTGGGTTGTATCTTGGTGTACATTCTGGGAGAGGGAGGGGACAGTCACCTTTATGTCTCAACACTGTGGCCTTCTGGGAATCATCTTTGCTTTCAGGGATCTGTTTTGTTTTTTAAATTTATTTATTGGAAAGGTAGAGTTAGAGAGAAGGAGAGATAGAGAGATCTTCCATCTGCTAGCTCATCCCCCAAACAGCCCTGGTCTAAAATCAGGAGCCAGGAACTTCTTCAGGCTCTCCCACGTGTGTGCAGGGGCCCAAACATTCAGGCCATCCTTTGCTGCTTTTACAGGTGCCTTAGCAGGGAGCTCAATCAGAAGAGTGGCAGCCAGTCTTTGAAGCGGTGCCTATAGGGTGCCGACACTGTAGGCAGTGGCTTTACCTAGCTCTTCCACAGCACTGGTCCCACAGATTTTTTTTTCTCCAGCAGCTGTCTACCTCGGGCAGGCCTGAGGGTGACCCTGCTGAACCCTGTCTCCAGCCTGCTGAACTTTTTGATCCCAGTTTCTGCAACTTGCAGGCTCCCACTCACCTTCACATCTCGGAGTGTGCTGGGCTTTCTGCCCAGAACACTCTAGCACCTTCTGTTCTGGCTTCGGCTCTGGCTTCAGGGCCACTTCCTTTCTCAGATTCCCTCTGCCTCAGGTCCTCCCCAGACAAGGTGTCCTTGCTCTGGAATCCCATCAGGCCCTCCTTCATGTAAGCTTCCCCTCCCCCAACACCCCTCCCATCCCAACCTCCTCTAGCTCTGTTCCCTCGTGTTGATGTAACTCCTGGGACTCAGCACATAGTAGGTGTGCAGACAATATGAATGCATGAAGGAGGAAGTGACTCTGTGTCTTGGCATGGATTATGAAAATGATTGGGCCCCTGCAACCAAGACCCCAGGCCACTTTGCTGTTGTCTTTTCCTAGGCATCTGGAAGTTGAGCAGGTGCCAGAAAGTGGGGTAGCCCAGCCTTAACTGCACATCTCTTCCCCACCACTTCCTCAACTCCGTTCCTCTTGTCCTGTCCCTCCCTTCTGCCTCGGTGGTGGACAGTGTGGGCCTCCAGCCAGGCCGCCCTTCCCACAAGCGTCCTAACCCCCATCTAACACCTACTGTGCCAATTCGCTGCCCTCTCTGGCTTATCCGGCTTTTCCACCCTCCTCTGCCTGAGAAACTTGCCTTCTGCTAATGCCTCAAGGGCCAGCTTAGTCCTCCTCCAGCTGGACCCCCCCCCCCACCTGCCAGGGGCTGTCTAGTGAAGCTGCACCTGCCCTGCCCCCAGCTTCCCCTAGTTCTCCTTCATGCCCTGTCTGCAGCAACCTGTCTCGCCTGCTCCCTTTTCTCAAATAAACGGTTATTCAGTTTTCAATTTCATTGAAAGTAGTCTGGGAGACAGAGAAGTAAGAGTGAGAGCGAGTGAGTGAGAGAGAAATCTTCCATCCATTGGCTCACTGCTCCAGTGCCGGCATCAGCCAGGGTGGAGTTAGGCTGAAGCCGTAAGCCCAGAGCTCCTAAGGGGATGCAAGCAGCTGCCGGCCACAGTGTGCATTAGCAGGAAGCTGCAAGTCTCAAACCCCGGACTTGTGATATGGGATATGTGATATGGGATAAGATCCAGGGACATCTTCACCCCTGTGCCATGCCTCCATTGCACGCTGTTTCTTGATCCCACGCACTCCGTGTTCCTGCCCTTGGTTTCAGTCCCTTCCCTCTTTCTGTCCTAGATGTGCAGTTGTGCCGACCTGCTGTGCCTCCTTGCCCGTCAAGCTCCCCTCCACGTGCAGGACTCCATGTGGACGTGCTGTGTTGGCCCTGTGAGTTAGCCACCCTGTCACTATCTCCACAAAGCCCATACCTTCCCTTTTGTACCCCACGTCCTGCTCGGACTGAGACAGGGAGACTCCAATTTCAGAAACCGGAGTGACTTGGAAAGCGGGGAGAAGCTTCCACTGGAGAGGTGTAAGACTTGGTTTGGAAGTGGTGACTGTTAGATGAAAACCTCACCAAAACAGCAGGACTATGAGACCAGCATGATGGTAAAACCAGGTTTATTGAGATCTGCTCCTGGGTGAGGTTCATTGGCCCACAAGGTAGCAGGCGCTGAAGTCACGCAGGACTGAGCCGCGCATTCCTTAAGTAGTGGTGATGAAGGGGCTGAGGTAAAGGTATGTGTTGTCTTCCGACTGGTCGGCTCCACTTAAATGAGTCCAGGGTGACTATTCTCGGCGGGAACTTTTGGCACCGTCTAGGGGCTTTCTGCTTGCCCCGAGCCTTCCAGGCTAACAGTGACTTTAATTTCCTTCTGTTGAGAAATACCGCCCAAGGGGTCCTGTCATTATACACATACTTGGTGAGTTGGACCCTGTGTTCCGGCGGGGAGCAGTGCCAGGCCACCTGATCACACTCACTCTGACCCAACCATTCTGTTGGGTGACATCGGCTTGTGTCATCCTTGGTTGAGCCTGCCCTGTCTCCAAGATGCTGCTCTCACTAAGATGTTGCTCTCTCTCTCTTTTTTTTTTTAAAGATTTATTTACTTTATTACAAAGTCAGATATACAGAGAGGAGGAGAGACACAGAGGAAGATCTTCCGTCCGATGATTCACTCCCCAAGTGACAGCAATGACCGGTGCTATGCCGATCCGAAGCCGGGAACCAGGAACCTCTTCCGGGTCTCCCACGCGGGCGCAGGGTCCCAAGTCTTTGGGCCGTCCTCAACTGCTTTCCCAGGCCACAAGCAGGGAGCTGGATGGGAAGTGGAGCTGCTGGGAGTAGAACCAGCGCCCATATGGGATCCCGGGGCATTCAAGGCGAGGACTTTAGCCGCTAGGCCACGCTGCCGGGCCCTAAGATGTTGCTCTCTTGATGGATGGTGGGGAGAAGAACTTTTCTCTCTCTCCTTACTTCCTTTAGATTTATTTATTATTATTTGAAAGGCAGAGTTCCATTGGTTCACTCCTCCAAATGTCTGCAATGGCTGGAGTTGACCTGGTTCGAAGCCAGGAGCCAGAAACTTCATTCATGTCTCCCACATGGGTGCAAAGACCCAAGCACTTGGGCCAACGTCTGCTGATTTCCCAGGCACAATAATAGGGAGCTGGATTGGAAGTGCAGCAGCTGGGACTTGAACTAGTGCCAGTATGGGATGCTGGTGTTGCAGATGGGAGCCTTAAAGGCTACACCACAACACTGGCCCCCTGAGACCATTGACTGAGTCTGTGGGAACCCAGAATCATTGAGGTGCAGGCTGTTACTTGTTCTTGTTAGGCTGCTGCCAACTGGTGGGGTGTACAGGACCGAGGTGGAGGGGGCTGCTTGCAAGACCCCACAGGTGTGCTGCAGTGCACCTTGGAGGAGAAACTGAAGCCAGGGCCTTGGGCACCCAGCACAGCCCCATGTGGACAGCTGGTGGTGGTGGTCTTTCTGCGCTCCAGGGGTGGGTGGCCCCCCACTGCAGGAAGCCCGGAATAGGAGCGCCCTCTTTTGGTAGGGTTGGGGTTTCCCCTCCACAGACCGCCATCCTGGGTAGAGGGTGTTGTAGGTGGGGAGGCAGGTTCTCTCTGGTGGGAGTCTCTACCTCCCCGGGAATTAGTTGGGAGTGCTGGGGTGCAGCCCCTCCAGCAGCCTGGGGGTCTCTCCCCTGTGCTGCATTGTCCTTCTGCGACCTTCAGTCAGAGTCTGCAGGCATAGCCTGGGGACCTGCCCCGGGCACCTGCGGGCCTACATAGTAAATGTCTAACATTTACACATTAGAAATGATACTACCGAACTGCAGAATGAAATATGCCCTTCGTCTTTTTTGTGAACTGTTTGAAGTACCCTTGTATACCTAATTGACAACATTGGAAAAGATATAACTCGAAGTTGCTGACATATCAATATTAAATGTGTTGAATTATTAGTGGGTCTATCTGTTCTGCTACTAGACCACAGATAGATGAGTAATAAAGACAGATATCATTCATCATTATTATGTAGTTTTCCGTAAAATCCATTTTATTGCTTTTCTTTTAGCAAAATTACAATGTTTTATAAAGCACTCTGACTTAAAAATATCTGTTCAATTACTTAAATTTATTTTTAAAAGGAATTGGTTGATCCATTTTTGTTTTATTATTTTTGAAGATGTCTTCATTTTTGTTTGAGAAGCAGATTTGCAGAGAAGGAGAGACAGCAAGCAAGATCTTCTACCCACTGCTTCACAACCTAAAGGACTTGTGACAGCTGGAGCTGAGCCGATTCATAGCCAGGAGCCAGGAGCTTTTTCTGTGTCTCCCCTGTGTGTGCAGGGTCCCAGGGACTTAAAGCATCTTCTGCTGCTTTCCCAGGCCTTAGGTGAAGGAGAGAAGCAGGCTTGCATGTAGGTCATGTAGAGAACAGCTTGCATGGTGGACATGGGAGATGCGCTTGCTCTGTGTCAAGAGGGACAAGGCTGGTACGGCAGGACACTAAGATAAAATACTGACAAACCGACACAAAGTGCTGGGAACTGTGTTGTATTTTGACAGCCCAAGGCTCACAGCTGTCTTTGCTTCTATGTCTCCCTGCCTGCTTGCTCTGCACTCCATGAAAGCGTGTGACAAGGAACATTTGGGGCTGAGCCTCTTAGGGGTGACCCCAGCTGACCCTCTCTGGCTCAAATAAAGGTTATTTCCTCTCTCACAAGTGACTATTAGCTCCTAAATGGTCTTATTTCTATAACATAGTCAGATTGCTGGATTGGAAGTGGAGTAGCCAGGACTAGAACAGGCGCAAATGTGGAATGCCAGTGTTGCAGGTGGAGGATTAGCCTGTAAGCCACCAAACTGGTCCTTTTCTCTTCTCTTCTCTTCTCTTCTCTTCTCTTCTCTTCTCTTCTCTTCTCTTCTCTTCTCTTCTCTTCTTTCTTTTGTTTACTCATTGTTTCTAAAAGATTCATTTATTTTCATTGGAAAGTCAGATATACAGAGAGGAGGAGAGACAGAAAGGAAGATCTTCTGTCTGCTGCTTTGCTCCCCAAGCAGCTGGGATGGCCGGAGCTGAGCTGATCCGAAGCCAGGAGCTTCTTCTGTGTCTCTCACATGAGTGTAGGATTCCAAGGCCCGGGCATCCTCAACTGTTTTCCCAGGCCACAAGCAGGGAGCTGGATGGAAAACAGGGCCGCTGGGATTAGAACTGGCACCCATATGGGATCCTGGGTGTGCAAGGTGAGGACTTTAGCCACTAGGCTACCATGCCAGGTCCCATTTTTTTTTTTTTTTTTTTTATTGTATTGTTGTTGACAATCTTTACATAGTTAACTATAGTTGAAGGAAAATCAAGAAAGAGAAGAAAAAAAAAAAAAGGTTCAGGGGGATAGGGAGGTGGGCAATGCTATTATGTCCATATTGTTTCCATCATGTATCTGAGGTAAAAGGGGATATTGAGGGAGAAGCCCCACCCGGTTTCCCGCCCACCCCAAGTCCCGGATGTGGGGCATGCTCTGAGATATGTGCTCAAGTGGAGTTAATAGTTCTCCAGTTATGAGTCACTGCCAGTTTCGCTCGATGAGGTGGTCCACTGATTGATATGGTCCATCATGAAGTCTCCATTTGTCCCATATTTCGCTGCCAACATGTAGCTGAGATGAATGATTGTCCTATTCTGTCTTCTGTCTTTTCTTGGTTAGAATTCTGAGTCCAGCAGTTCAAGTGGGGAGATCTCCAAAGATACTTTGAGGTATTCCCAGACCAGATTCTTGTATGTTCTAGCAAGCACAGGGCCCGGCACAGTCCATCACCCTGATCAGCTGGTGGTTGCAATTGCTGTGTTGGTTCTGTTTTCAGTCCCGAGTTGCACTGGAACCAATGGGTGTTGCAGTCCAGTCTGGTTCGGCCCTTACATCAACCAGTGGGAGCTGTAGCCTAGTTGGGGCGACCCACAATAACCCCCACCAGGCCCGCCCCCTACCCTGGTTTGCCAGTATGCGTAGCAGAAGACCAATCTGTCCCCCATCCCATTTGGCTCTGGTACTTGTCAATGGGTATTAAAGCTTGGTTTTATCTAACCAACTCAACCATCCAGCCCTCACAGATATTGTTGAGTACCTCTCTATCTAGCCATCCCAGCCCCCGTCCTAGTTTTCATGCCCTCCCACGGGAATAGTGACCCAAGAAGGGGGAACCCACTTTTTCCCTCCCAGGTCTCTCTGTCCCGGTTTATGCACTCTTTAGGTGGTCCTGTGATTTGACTCGACAGAATTAGTCCCCAGTGCCAGCTTCTGCCAGCTGATGCTGTGGCCCTGATCTTGTCCACATGCAGCGCACAGGTGTTGTAGCCTTGCTTAGTCGTGTCTGTCTCTATCCCAGCCAACACTCTCCAGTGGGAGTGGTTGTCCAGCGAGGGGACCAGCCCCTTAACCCCCCCGCCAGCTCTGCCCCTCCCTTCCTGGATCTCACGTGTGCTGGATGGGTGCTGCATTCATATCCAGTACAGGCAACCACGCCCTGGCGTTCCATAATGTGTACTGGTTTTGTCGCAACCAAACCCGGCCCATTCCACACTCTGTTCTGGTGATCGGATTTGCCAGAGGATGACATGAACTGATTCAGCCTGGTCTGCTCCTGACCCATGCCGAATGCATACCAGTGGGAAACTTTCCATGGCCTATTCTGGGCTGTTTCCAATCATGCTTCTCGCGCTTACCCGCAGGGACTGTGTCCTGCCAGAGGAGTTGCCCAGGCTCCTCCATCAGAACCCCTCCCAATGCCAGATTTTGCGCTTGCCAGGGGGTTCTTGAGCCAACCCTACTCAGTTCACCTCCTGTCCTAGCAGGAACAGTGGCTTTTCCTGGCTGGCTTTCACCCCATTCTGACTCTTGTTGTCCATTTTCTTTTTAAAACAACTATTTCTTACTTATTTTGTTTGAAAGGTAGAGACACAGAGAGAAAGATTGTCCACCCACTGGTTCACTCTCCAAATGCCGACAGCAGCCAGGACTGGGAGAACTAGAGCCAGGAGCCAGGAGCCAGGAGCCGGGAGCCAGGAGCCAGGAGCCAGGAGCCGGGAGCCAGGAGCCGGGAGCCAGGAGCCAGGAGCCAGGAGCAGGGAGCAGGGAGCCAGGAGCAGGGAGCCAGGAGCAGGGAGCCAGGAGCCAGGAGCCAGGAGCCAGGAGCCAGGAGCCAGGAGCCAGGAGCCGGGAGCTGGGAGCTCTATCCAGTTCTCTCAGGAGGCAGGAAACTCAATCTGGGTCTAACCATCACCTGTTGTGCCCCAGGGCAGGAAGCTGAATGGAAGCACCAGCCAATACTCAAATCACACAGCCTGAGATGGATTGTGGAGGTCCCTAGAGGCATCTGAACTGTTGTGCCAAATGCCTGTTCCTGGCTTTTATCTTGTTGCCTTTTATTATTATTATTAATTATTATTTGAGAGGTAGAGAACCTATCTGCCAGTTCCTGCCCGCAGTGAGGGGACCAAAGCTTAGAGCAAGAACTCAATCTAGGTCTCTTGTGTGTGTGGCACGGGTCCAGGGAGCTGGGCCATTGCCTGTTGCCTCCCAGGGTGTGTGCATGAGTGGATCTGGTGCTCAGGCGGATTATTTCTACTGGTGCAAGCATAAATTAGAGTGGGTGAGGGTTGTTTGGGCTTGGCCGCAGCATCAGCTGGCAGAAGCTGGCATTGGGGGGCTAGTTCTGTTAGGTTAAACCACAGAACCACCCGAAGAGTTCATAATCCGGGAGTGGGAGAAGCCTGGGAGGGAAATAGCGGACTCCTCCTTCTTGAGTTACCACTGCTGCGGGAGGGCACAAAAACTAGGACAGGGGCTGGGGTGGCTAGACAGAGAGGCACTCAACAACATTCATGAGGGCTGGTTAGTTGAGCTGGTTAGATGGAACAAGGTTTTAATACCCATTGACATGTACAAGAGCAGAAGGGGATGTGGGACAGACTGGACTAGACTGCTACACATACTGGCAAACCAGGGTAGGGAGAGGGCCTGGTGGGGGTTATTGTGGGTCGCTCTGACTAGGCTGCAGCTCCCCCTGGTTTATGTGATGTCAAGTATGTGCTGGGCAGAACCAGGCTGCAACACCCATTGGTTCCAGTGGAAGACAGGGATGGAAACAGAACCAACCCAGCAATTACAACCACCAGCTGATAGGGCAATGGACTGTGCCGGACCCTGTGCTTGCTAGAACATACAAGAATCTGGTCTGGGAACACCTCAGACAAAGTTTCTTTGGGGATCCCCCCAATCGAGTTTCCGGATTCAGAACCCTAACCAAGAAAAGACAAAAGACAGAACAAGTCAATCAACCACCTCAGCTAAATGTTGGCAGCGAAATACTGGACAGACGGAGACTCTATGATGGACCATGTCAATCAGTGGATTCTTCAACGACCTCATCGTGCTTGGAGTGGCGAGAGTGGCAGTGATTCATAACTGGTGAACTATTAAATCCACTTGACCAAGTATCTCAGAGCATGTCCCACATCTGGGACCTGGGGTGGGTGGGAGACTGGGTGGGGCTTCTCCCTCAATATCTCTCTTTACCTCAGATACATTAAGGAAACAATATGGAAATAATAGTCTAACCCACTTTCCTATAGCCCTTCAACCTTTTTACCCTAATGAACTATGTAAAGATTGTCAAAAATATAATTTAAAAAAATGAATAAAAAAAAAACTATGAATGGGCCTGGCACAATAGCCTAGTGGCTAAATCCTCACCTTGCACATGCCGAGATCCTATATGGGTGCCAGTTCCTGTCCTGACTGCTATACTTCCCATCCATTTCCCTGCTTGTGGGAAAGCAGTAAAGGATGGCCCAAAGCCTTGGGGCCCTGCACCCACATGAGAGACCTTGAGGAAGCTCCTGGCTTTAGATGGCTCAGCTCCAGCCATTGCAATCACTTGGGTGGACCAGTGGATAGAAAATCTTTGTTTCTGCTTCTCTCTGTAAATCTGCCTTTCCAGTAAACATAAATAAACCTTAAAAAAAAAAAGATTCATGATGAGCCCAGTGTGATGGCTCAATTGGCTGATCCTTCCTTGCAAGTGCTTTCATCCCATATGGATGCTGATTCATGTCCTGACTGCTCCACTTCCCATCCAGCTCCCTGCTTGTGGCCTGGGAAAGCAGTCGAGGATGGTCCAAAGCCTTGGGACCATGCACCCACATCGATGGGAGACCTAGAAGAAACTTCTGGCTCCTAGCTTTAGATAAGCTCAGCTCCAGGCTTTAAAGCCATTTGGGGAGTGATCTAGTGAATGGAAGAGCTGTCTCTCCTTCTCTCTGTACATCTACCTTCCAATACAAATAAGTAAAAAATAAACAAAACAAAACAACAACCTCCTCCAAAACAACAAACAACAACAGCAAACTATCTGACAGTGTGAGACGAGCATGAAAGTGAACACCAAGGCCTGCTGGCAGGGTCGTGTTCTTGCACTGCGCAAAAGGATTTGACGGATGAGAGGATGCGTTTGTCTCTGACCTAAGCCCTTCTCCATTGAAATCTGCCTTGCGCCCTAAAGCAGCCTTAGCTCCAGTGTTGCCCGAGCCACCACCTGCATACCGGTTGGCACAGATTTCGTTGTCTTTGGAAGATGTAGAGCCAAGAGGGATGGAGAGACTCAAATCGCAAAAGAGGATCCTGGGGTCACGTGGCATCCTCTGCTGGCCCTGAACCAGGGTCTCGGAGAGCGGAGCTCCTCTGTGTCCACGTGTGTGTTTTGTTGTAAGAGTTTTGTTAGTGTTCACAGATCATACAATCCGAACATTTAAAGTGAGCCACTCAGTGGTTTTTAGTGTACCTGCAGATTTGGGCAACCCTCCCCTCTGCCTGTGGACATTGTTGTCCCCCCAGGAGCAATCCTGTTCCCACTCATGGTCACCTCTGTTTCCTCCCTCCCCTAAGCCCCTCAGAGCCATTAACCCACTTTCTCTGTCTAAGGATTTGGCCCTCTTGGGCACTTAACATTAATGAAATTGTAATCGGTGGCTTTGTGACTTATTTCTTCCATTTAGCATAATGTTATTTCTTTTAGAGATGAATTTATTTAAAAGCCAGAATGACAGAGAGAGGTAGAGAAAGAATATTTCAGTTGCTGGTTCATTCTTCAAATGGTCTCAACAGCTGAGGCTGGGCCAAGCTGAATTCCAGGAGCCTGGAATTCCATCGGGGTCTCCCACATGGGGGCCAGGGACGCACCTACTCAGTCCATCCTCTACCCTTTCCCAGATGTGTTACCAGGGAGCTGGGTTGAAAGTGGAGCTGCCAGGACTAGATTCCATGCTGTGATATGTAGTGCCGGCATCACAGGCAGTGACTTAACACACTGTGCCACCATGCCGGCGCCTAGTGGAGTGTTTGTAGGGTTTATATGTATCGTAGCAGATTCCAGCACTTTTGTTTTCATGAATGCATCAGATTCCAGTGTATGGAAAGACCACATTTACACATTCATTGGTCAGCTGGTGGACAGCAGGGGTGTTCTCACTTTCTGGCACTTTTGAGTAATGCTGCTATGAATATTCATGTCCGTGTGTTTGGTGGACATGTGTTCAGTTCTTTGGGGGCATCTGACTGCTGTGAAATTGCTGGGCCACCAAGTTCTTTATCCAAGTTGTATGTGTGTGTGTGTGAAGGTCTCAGAGCAGGGACCTTGTGCTCCCTGGGCTCAGCCACGCACTGAGGGGTGAAGGGGAAGGGCTTTTGTCACACTGGGACTGAGCCAGACAAGGGCAGACAAGGGCAGTCTCCAGATCGTGCAAACTGAAGCTGCAGGCCATGGCCCGTGTCGGTTCGCTCTCCCCTCCACCGCTTTCCCTCTGCCATTGCTTTGGTTTGGCCTCTGGTGATTCATTGCCTTTGGGTGCTGCTGGTGCTGACCCAACCATGAGTCACAGACAGTCACACACAGTGTGTTCCAAAGATCACTGGAACATACAATGTAGCAGGTAGAAGCCCCAGCCCAATTCCCCCAGAAGTAACAGTCCCATATATGTTTTTTATTTGAAGTGCAGAATTATGGAGAGAGGAGGAGACACAGAGAGACAGAGACACACAGAGAGAGAGAGGGAAAGAGAGAGAGGGAAAGAAAGAGAAGGAGAGAGAGGGAGGGAGAGTGAAAGAGGGAGAAAGAGAGAGAGAGAGAGAGAGAGAGAGAGAGAGCGAGCTTTCATCTGCTGGTTCACTCCCCAAATGGTTATAATGGCCAGAGCTGGGCTGGTCTGAAGCCAGGAGTCAGGAGCTTTTTCTGGATCTGCCACATCATAGGCAGTGACTTAACACACTGTGCCATCATGCCGGCGCCTAGTGGAGTGTGTGCAGGGGCCCACTGCTGTATTAGCAGGGAGCTATATTGCCAGTGCAGCAGTTGGGACTTGAACTGGTACTCATATATATGGAAGAATGGTGCCACAGGCAGAGATTTATCCTGATACAAACCCATGGGGCCAGCTCCTATACTTATATTTTAAAAGTCTAAAATGTCGGGCCCGGTGGCATGGCCTAGCGGCTAAAGTCCTCACCTTTAACGTGCCTGGATCCCATATGGGCGCCGGTTCTAATCCCGGCAGCTCCACTTCCCATCCAGCTCCCTGCCTGTGGCCTGGGAAAGCAGTCGAGGACGGTCCAATGCATTGGGACCCTGCACCTGAGTGGGAGACCCGGAGGAGGTTCCAGGTTCCCGGCTTCGGATCGGCACAGCACCGGCCGTTGCGGCTCATTTGGGGAGTGAATCATCGGACAGAAGATCTTCCTCTCTGTCTCTCCTCCTCTCTATATATCTGATTTTGTAATAAAAATAAATAAATCTTTAAAAAAAGTCTATAAAATGTCTAAATTTTTAAATAGTACTAGTCTCAATAATTTCAGAAAAGGCATACTGAGCCTGTAATACTTTTCCTGCAAAAGCAGTTTGTACAGTTTCTTCTTTTTTTAAAAAAATGTTAATTTTATTTGAAAGGTAGAGAGAGAGCTACAGTAAACCATCTGCTGGTTTACTTTCCCAGTGACCTCAATGGCTAGGCTGAAGCCAGGAGGTAGGAACCAGCACTCCACTGGGGTCTCCCACACTTGGGCCAGCCTCCACTGCTTTCCCAGGCCTATTCGCAGGGAGCTGGATGGAAAGGGGAACAACTGGAATTCCAACCGGTGCCCATATGGGATGTCAGCATCACAGCTGTGGACGTTCAACCCACTGTGACACAATGCCAACCCCAGGAAAAGAATTTCTAAGGGGAAAACAAACCAAGCTCTGAATGCTGGCGGTAAAGGTTCAGGGATGGACAAGCAAGGCAGGGAAAACAGTTCATGCAAAGGCCAGAAAGTAGCAAGGCAACTGGCCCATCCAGGAGATGAAAGGGGTTGGGCTGGCGAGCATGGGGAGGGTGCTGAGCAGCAGTGGGGATGCGAGGAGAGGAGTGGTCTTTCCGGGGTCTGGAGTCTGCAGTCTGGGTGGGAAGAGGAGCTGTGGAGGTTCTAAACACTGGGTGAGCTGAGATCTGAGCTGTGCTTGCAGGGTTGTTCCCCTGGGTGTGGAACATGGATTGTCCCTGGGCCAGAGGCCCCTGGGTTTGAAAGGCTATGGTGAACGCAGAGAGATATGGTTGGGGATGGGGTAACTAGGTCAATGGTGTTGTTAGGAGCTGGGGAAGACAAAGGAAGGCACAGACTTACAGGTGGGAAAACCCAGGATCCGGCTCTGCCCAAGGTAGAGTTTAGGATGTTTATGAACTGTTCCCATGGAGACGGAGCAGAGGTGGGTAGTGAAGGCTGGGGTTTCGGGGAAGCGCAAGGTGCTGTGGAGTTACTGGGGGTTTGGGAGCTGTCAGTGTGTAGTTGGCATTTGGCGCAGGAAGTGACCACCTTGTAAGACTGTAGTGACAGAGGGGAGAAGGGATCCTGGGACTGGGCTCTGGGGCCCTCCAAGTTCAAAAATCCTAAGAGGAGGAAGTCATGGAGGAGAGGTGGCGGAGAGGGAGCATCTCAGGGGTGGAAGGAAGTCCAGGTGGGGAGAATGTGTGGTCCCAGGAGGGAACAGCCGAGCAGGGAATATTTTAAGGGGACGGGGCCGCTAGGCTTGGTGATACGAGGGACAGAGGACCCTTTGGCTGAGCAGCGTCCTAAGTGAGACAGACAGGGTGGGGAGGCAGTATGGGGAGGGCGGGCAGGGGACAACTAGCCTGGCCTCTCCACTGGCCACAGCCTGACATGCTGCCCTCTCCATCCCCGACCCCACCCCTGTGTCCCACAGCCACCTGCCTCAGCCATGGCAGCAGTGTGGCACAGCACACTTTGTGCTTGGCACCCAAGCTAACAGCAGGAGCATTCTGGAAGGCCTCCAGTCCATCTTGCTGGAGTAGGGGATGGCAGCATCACTGTCCGGCCCGGCCACAGCTATTTGGCCACCTACACTGACCAAAACGGCAACTTTGCCAATCTGAGAATTTGCCCACACATATTGATGTTGCTGGACTTCCAGAGTTAGGAGGATGATGCACAGGACCAAGATGTGATGGACAAGTTTCTGAACAAGGTGGGAGAGAGAATAAAAGAACTGAGTCAGGACAGCCCTGGGCAGGTGAAGCACCTACTGCCCCTTGTCTGAGGAGGGGCCATCAACAGATACTGGCCCTCTGCCAACAGGAGTACGGCAGAGGAGGAGTGCAGTGTAGATAGACTCAAGTGGTGTGTGACCAATGCTCGCCTTAGCAGAACACTGAGATTCTACACTCTAGACTGTTTGGGGACATCAGTTTGGTAGAGTGATTAGGTGTCCACGCCGGGCTGTTATGGGCAGCGGGAGGGAGGACTACACAGTCAAAAACGCACTGACTCTGGGAAGGCATTGTAGAGGCATGCTATGTGAGCCAGTCAAGCTGCAACCCGAGATGGAGATGAACCAGACAGTGATCGATGGGTGTTGCAAGTACATGAGGAAGACATGTGGACCGCCTCCTTGGAGACCACTACCGGGTGCTGGTAGAGGACCCGCGTCCTGGTCCTCCAAAGTTATATGGGAGAAGGGCGGGAGTTTGCGTGATTCAGGATGTGACAGCTGGCCCAATCTCCGTGTCCTCCCCAGAGAGTTCTCAAGCTGATCCTAGACTTCTCCATGGACGTGTTGGGATGGGAAGTACTTCACTTAGGGGAACTTTACGGAAGCCCTGGTATTCTACGAAGCCCAGTTGGGGCACCTGTCCTGCCTGTGGAGTCCTTCAAGGAGACCATCTGTGTCTCTTTGTCCTTGGAATTGTGGGCATTTCATGCTGTTTGGAAGAAAGTGACACCTTGAAGACAAGCAAACATCGCCTCCCTGTGTGTGTTGGCAGCTGGCCATCCTGACTGCCACTCAGTGGACACGCCCTTGGCCACTGACTGGAATGGGACTTCCTTCAAGTTCTTTTTCTTAAAATTATTTTTAATTAAAACAAACAGTGGAAAACATATTTTGACTAGTGCTTGTGTCATTTTTGGGAAAGTTGGCTGAAGCGGGATTAGGTAGCACAGTTGCAGACTGTGCAATGTATTGACCTCCTAAAAGGCGAGTTCTGTTATTTTATTTCTGTGTGTGCTTTTATTATTTTGTTTTAATTTGGGTTTGGTAGATCTTCCATTGTGATACTTAGAGAAAAGAGTATCATTGTTTTATTTTGGAGGGAATTTATTTAGAGATTTATTTTTATTGGAAAGGTAGATTTCACAGAGAGGAGAGACAGAGGGAGGTCTTTGTCCGCTGATTCCCCAAGTGGCCGCAACAGTGGAGTTGAGCTGATCTGAAGTCAGGAGTCAGAAGTTCAACTGCAAGAAGTTTCCCATGTGGATATAGGGGCCTAAGGACTTGGGGTGTCCTCTGCTGCTTTTCCCAGGCCACAAGCAGAGAGCTGTAAATAGAGCAGTTTGGATATGAACTTGTGCCCATTTGGGATACCAGTGCCACAAGAAGGAAGGTTATCCTGGTATGTCACAACAATGGCCCCTGATGGTGTTTATTTCCCACCAAATTGATCTAGATGTTAAAATTTGATGCTTATAGGAGAGACTTTGGGGACCTGGTGCAATAGTCTAGTGGCTGGGTCCTTGCTTTGTATGCGCTAGAATCCTATGTGGAGGCCAGTTCATGTCCTGGCTACTCCACTTCCCATCCAGCTCCTTGCTTGTGGGCTGGCAGAGTAGTGGAGAATGGCCCAAAGCCTTGTGACCCTGCACCTGTGTAGAGACCTAGTCCTGGCTCTGGATAGGCTCTGCTTTGTGTGGCTGCTTGGGGGAGCAAATCAGTAGGCGGAAGATCTTTGTCTCTGTAAATCTGCCTTTCCAAGAGAGAGCGAGACAGAGAGATCCTTTCAGGAGACATTTCATCTCCTGGGAAGTGCTCTCCCCTTCCTCCTTCTTGTCACATTCTCTTTGGCAAATAAGACCTCTCTGAAGAGAGACAGAGGGAAAGACAGGCTCTGGATGGGCTCAGCTCCGGCCGTTGCAGCCACTTGGGAAGTAGACCAGTGGATGGAAGATCTTTCTGTCTCTCCTTCTGTCTGTAAGTCTGCCTTCCAATAAAAATTAATAAAAACGTTTTTAAAAAATGAGTAGCAATGCTTCAGTTAAAATTACAAAAGAGGAAAAGAAAAAACAAACCAATGAGGACAGGGGACTAGCACAGGAGGATACATGAAGGGACTCAGCAGGAAGGGAGACAGAGTGGAGGAGAGTGGGTATGGGGTAGGGTCCCAGAGCCGCTAGCCCCTCCCAGGGGGGCAGGCCAGGTGGTCTCCATGTGTGTGGGCTGAAGGGCTTCTTCCTGGGGAATGCAGAAGCAGGTCTCTGGTGTGGTGGTGGTGGGGGGTAGGGGAAGGAATGGGCCATCTCTGGGTCCCAGGCCATGTGCCTTCCAGGTAGCCTGATGGCTTTCCTGGGAGGTGGCTCAAGATGGACCTATAGTTGCCCCAGCTGGTCACCCAGAGAACAGCCATCCACCTTTCCCCAGATCACATTTGTTTCTTCCCCTGTGGTAGAGGAGCTGGCTCAGAACCCGAGGGACCAAGGCAGGAGAGGGTCAGAAGAGAGGACACACACACACACACACACACACACACACACACACACACGATGGGCTAGACCCAGCAGGTGCCTGTCCCAGCTCAGGAAGTTCCTGTAGCCCTTGGCAGAGGTAGGACACCCAGGAGACCTGGCTGGTGGGACTGGGTACAGTGCTGGTCTGTTTTCCAGGGGCCTCCAGGGTTCTATTGTTTGGACCAGGCTGGGCAGGAGGGGGTGGTGGCTGTGGGTGGCTGGCAGAGGACCCTGTGTGGGAAAGGAAGTGGGAAGGCCTGCCGGTTGCCCAGAGACCAGAATGGGATGGAAACTGTGAGCTTGCTGTGGGGGTTCTGGCCCTGGGGAGGTCCGGGCTCTCGGCTTCTCACGAGCAGGTAGGAAGCTGCCCTTCCCCTGACCCCTGGCTGCCTCCGGGGGCTGTCCATTGTCCTGGAGGCCAAGCCAGGAGCGTGGGGTTGGCTGGGGTCCTCAGCTCCCATGCATGGGTGGGAGGGGGGCTCAGGCCAGGAGGAGGCTCTCAGCCCAGGGGGAATACAGTGGGGCTTACACACCGGCCAGGGATTGCCCAAGACCTCCTGCCTGCAGCTGAGTTCTCGCCTGATCCTCAGGGGACCCTCGCGCTTCCAAAAGGGCAGATGTATTTGTTGCACTTGCAGGAATTGCCTTGTTCCCTTGCAAGTTGCAGGAGGTCACTGGGAGCTTTTTTTTTTTTTTTTTTTTTTTTTTTTTTTCCCTAGGAAAATAATAGTGGCAGGGCAGGGGTCCAGAAATGGGTTTCCTAGGTCTGGTTTCCAAATCTGGCCCTTTCTGAGATGCTGGCTGTGGGACCTTGACCTTGGCCAGCCCAGTCAACCATGCCTGGGGCTCAGGCAGCCAGGAGAGATGAGAATGCTGGAAGAGTGCTCAGGAGGATAGACTAAGAGGGCAATGATGATGTTAGGTCTGATTCGTCTGAGGGGAAAAGGGCTGGTTTCTGAAAGCAGAGAAGGTTCCCTGGGAACCCCAGGACTCTAGGGTGCTGCTATTCAAGACCAGTGGCTAGCGGAGAAGAGAGACCACCCTGGGAGATAGATGCAATGAGCTACCCAGGGAAGGGAAAACTCTAAACCTCCTTGTTCCCCCGGGCAGAGCCACTGCAAGGCAAAACCTGTGTGATTGAAAATTACAAAGAGAACCTGACAGCTGGTTGTGTCTTTCTGGCTTCGTAGTTTTTCACCAGCGAATTCTCCTGGGTTCATTCTGCTTCCTCGACAGAAGTCGGCTTTAATATCACCTCTCCTTGGCAGTGAGCTGCTGCCGACTGCATTGAGAAGGGGGTCAGGGTGGGCTGGGTCAGGGGATCCCAGAAATTGAAGGGATGCTGCCCAGATGGGGCTGCCTTCAAGGTCGCCCAGGATTGGGGGGGGGGTGGAGGCTCAGGGAAGGCCTCCCCAGCCACCTGCTGGAGTCAGCCCTGTTTGCTGTTACCACTCTCACTTGCTAGTGGACTGCTGACGCAACCTCTACATCACACCTCTGGCTTCTCCGCTTCACCAGCTCCCACTGGGCCCCACCTCCTGAGTACCAGAATTTGGTTAAACATCCACTCTCCTAGCACCACCCCCAGCTCATAACTTTGGAGTTTGAATATCTGCACGACTTAGCAACCAAATTCCACTCAAGTAGCAGCAGGCTCCTATATCCTCATGGATCTTTTTGTTATCCTATTCCTTCTTCCACCTACTTCTGGGTCACTGTAATAATCCCATTTTCTTCCCCTTTTCTGACTATCCCCCGACTGCAGTGCGTCTCATTCCCTTGTGTTGATACATACATCAATCTCTGATTATTTTTCCCTCGCTTGAAGGACTTTCTGTACCATGACTAGTTCAGGTCTCTTGGTGATGCATTATTCTAACTCTTGTATGTTTGAAAAAGCTTTATTTTATCTCAATTTTTATAAATTTTATATTTATTTATTCTTATTAGAAAGGCAGATTTACAGAAAGAGAGAAAATTTTTCCATCTGATGGTTCATTCCCCAAGTGGCTACAACGGCCAGAGCTGAGTCGATCTGAAGCCAGGAGCCCAGAGCTTCTGGGTCTCCCATACGGGTGCAGGGTCCCAAGGTTTTGAGCCATCCTCCACTGCTGTCCCAGGCCTTAGAAGGGAGCTGGATGGGAATTGGGCTGCTGGGACACGAACCACTGTTCATATGCTATCCTGGTGTTTGCAAGAGGTGGATTAGCTAACTGAACCATCACGCTGGGCCCTGTTTTGTCTCTTTTTTTTCCCCAAAGATTTATTTTATTTTTGATCAGAAAGTCAGATATACAGAAAGGAGGAAAGACAGAGAGGAAGATCTTCTGTTTGTTGATTTGCTCCCAAGTGGCCTTTTTGACGGGTGTTGCGCCGATCCGAAGCCAGGAGCCAGGAACTTCTTCTAGGTCTCCCATGCAGATGCAGGTCCTAAGGCTTCGGGCTGTCCTTGACTGCTTTCCCAGGCCACAAGCAGGGAGCTGGATGGGAAGCAGACTGCCAGGATTAGAACCGGTGCCCATATGGGATCCTGGTGCATTCAAGGCGAGGACTTTAGCCGCTAGGCCACCACACTGTGCCCTGTCTCCATTTTTAAAAAAGGTTTGGTTATTTTTATTTATTTTTAAATTTAACTTTCACTAATTTTTAAATTTCATTTTATGACACAATTTCATAGGCTCTGGGATTCCCCCAACCCATCCAAAAAGCCCTCCCCCATATTGAATTCCTCCATATTGTTGCAGTAGTATAGTTCATGTCCAGTCCTTATTCCTTCTTTGCAGGCATGGACCATGTAGAAAGTCTGGCATCCTATTGTCCAGATAAACTCAACAGTTTCATTGAGAGACCATTCCTGGTCTGAAAGTAGAGCTGGCGGAATAGCATCCCCTCCAATGAAAAGCCACTACACAACTTCAACAACAATTTACAACATCATAAAGTTAGTTGATGTGGTATTGAGTGACCAATATGTTAGAAAATGCAAGTTCTTAACCACATCCTGTGACTGCTTCATTGAAATTTCAATTTTAGTTTATACACAACTGGCTGCTATACAACTTAAAATAGTTATAGGGTACTATTCGGCTGTCTTATGTCTATTTTCATTTTTATATTTAGCAGCTTATAGTATTCAAGCATGATTTCTACTGAATTTTGCGAATTTTAGGCTAGTCTAAACAGGCTTATAACTCAAATATGCCAAATATTAATAATTGAGGAGCAGAACAGTTTTAGGAGGGGTGTGCAGAGAAATCTTCAGTACCTTAGTGAGGAGTAACTAATCTTGGTGTCCTACCTAGTAAGGATATGGGAGTCCAAGCTGACTGCTTCTTGTCTGTTCTAAGCTTTCCTTATTGGTCTCTGTTTATCTGATCTAATTTTTTTTTTTTTGGGGGGGACTGGCTCCAGAACAACCCTGATGGTCATTGCAAGAGAGGCTGGGGAGCCAAAGTTGGAACTAAATAAGGACAAGAGAAAGCTCCTCTCCCGAGTCCCGAAAGAAGTTTATTGGAAAGTCAGATATACAGAGAGGAGGAGAGACAGAGAGGAAGATCTTCCGTCCAATGGTTCACTCCTCAAGTGGCAGCAATGGCTAGAGCTGAGCCAATCTGAATCCAGGAGCTTCTTCTGGGTCTCCCAACAGGTGCAGGTCCCAAAGCTTTGGGCTGTCCTCAACTGCTTTCCCAGGCCACAAGCAGGGAGCTGGCTGGGAAGTGGAGCTGCCGGGATTAGAACCGGCGCCCATATGGGATCCCAGGGCGTTCAAGGCGAGGACTTTAGCTGCTAGGCCACGCCGCCGGGCCCTGTCATGCTAATTTAATAAAGTATTTTAAAACATTTAAAAAATCTTTAAGAAATAGATTAAGGGGCCAAGCACGATAGCATAGTGGTTAAGGTCCTTGCCTTGCACGCCCGGGATCCCACATGGGCGCCAGTTCTAATCTTGGCAGCCCCGCTTCCCACCCAGCTCCCTGCTTGTGGCCTGGGAAAGCAGTCGAGGATGGCCCAAGGCTTTGGGACACTGCATCCGCGTGGGAGACCCGGAAGAGGTTCCTGGTCCCGGCTTCGGATCGGCGTGTACCGGCCCATTGCGGCTCACTTGGGGAGTGAAACATCGGATGGAAGATCTTCCTCTCTGTCTCTCCTCCTCTCTGTATATCCGGCTTTCCAATAATAATAAAATCTTAAAAAAAAAAAAAATTAGCATGACAAAGTTGCCTAATGTTTTATCCAAAATTATTTATCAGAAAAGCAAGACAATTAGCTTGATTAATGTTTCGTGCAATTAATATGATAATCCTAGCATCTGTATGCACATACATCGAATAACTTTTTTTAACAAAAATATTTACTTTTATTGGAAATGTGAATTTTACAGAGAAAAGGAGAGAGTGAGCGAGAGATGTTTCAACTGCCGATTTACTCCCTAGATATTCACCACTGCCATTGCTGAGCCAATCTGAATCCAGGAGCCTCTTCTGGTTCTCCCAAGCAGTTGCAGAGTCCCAAGGACTTGGGCCATAAGTAAGGAACTGGATCAAAAGTGGATCTGCTGGGACTTTACTTCTTAAAAATTTATTGACTTGAAAGATTTTTTTGACTTGAAAGGCAGAGTTACTGAAAGAGGGAGAAGGATTTTCAATCCATTGTTTCACTTGACAAATGCCTGTAACGGCTGGGCCTGGATCAAAGCGAAACCTGCAACCAGGTGTTTCTTCTAGGCTTACTACGTCATTCAAAGCACTTGGGCTTTCCCAGGTGCATTAGCAGGGAGCTGGATGGAAAATGGAGCAGCTGGGACTCAAACCTGTGCCCAAATGGGATGTTAGTGTTGCAGGTGGCAGCTTAACCTGTTGTGCTATAATGCTGGCCTATCTTTAAATACATTTTAAAAATTCCTTACTTATGTATTATGGCAGGCTGTGTGTGTGTCTGTGTGTAGAGAGAGAGAGAGAGAGAAAGAGGGAAGCAAGAAAGCTTATTTACAGTTGCTGATTCACTATGCATATGTTCACAACAGCTTGAGCTGGGCCACGTCAGAGTGCAGGGTTCTATCCTGGTATTCCACATGTATGTGCATTAGCAGTAAGTAAGAATTGAGAGCAGAGCCAGAACTTGAACCTGGGCATTGCAATATAGGATGCAGGTGCCTCAACTGGCATCTTAAATGCCAAGCCAAATGCCCATCCCCTCCAAGCTTTTTTTTTGTTTGTTTGTTTACTGAGACCTTAATAATACCTTGAAGTTCACTGCTTGCTGTGAGTAAAGTATATTTGGTGGGCTTAACAGCAGATTAGGAAGCTACAGCACAGTAGAAGATATTAGTGAATCTGAAGAGAACGTGAAACAGAGAAAAAGACTTAAACATAAACCCAGCTGACATTTCGACTGCAACTTCATGACATCAGAACCATCCAGAATTCCTGACCGTCAAATGCAGTGATTGTAAATGTTAGTTGTTTCAACCAACATTTTTGGGGTAAGTTATTATGCATCCCCTTTACATTTTCTTCTCACTTTCCCAGGTGTAATCCTGAGAGTCAGGAACGCCCTGTCAGCTCTACTTAACTTCTGATTGTCTCTGTCCTACTTCAGTCAAGTTCCCGCCCCTCTCCCTTTCACCCACTCTACTGGTTCAGCTTCTGAGAATGTCTTTGGTGAGCTCTTGCGGCGAAGGGAGCTCTGGCGTCCTTATCTTCCTCTCTCTGGGATTGGGGTGCGGTTGATCACCCCTTGTCCTTGGGCTTTTGATGCTCTTTTCCTGTCCTTTTTTGTTTGTAGCTACTCTAGGTCTCCTATGTTAGTTTCTCCTCTTTGGCTTACTCTTTGTTGCTTTTCCTAGAACCCTGTGCTGCCTTCCTCTTCGAATCCCGCTCTCCCCGTGTCATGCACTTTATCCCCCGGGCATCTCAGCCACACCTGTATCTTCCACAAGATGCACGCTGTTGCAGTCTTTCCTATGGCTCTCCTGACAGGTATCAGGATGTCCCTTCTTGTCCTCTGGGTTGATGATGGTGATGTTGCCTGCAAATAAGAGACCCAACCCAAGCTGGCTGAGCACACGGGTCAGCCATTGAGAAAGTCCACAGAAGCAGAAGATGGGAAGGAGGGCAGCTCCGGAGTTGTCTAACAACCCAGTGAAGGTATGAAACACTGCCTCTTTCCATCTTTCTGCTGTCACCTTCATGCAGCTTTACATATTTATTTGCTTCAAAGGCAGTCAGTCTGAGAGAAAGAGGGGGGACGACAGTGGGACAATGCTTTTCTGGGGAGCACTGTGCTTTTCTGGAGCTTCCAGGGGGAGGAGCTGGTGACCCAGGAAAGACAAGAGTGGGGGGTGTTGGTGATCTTCCTGGCAGATGACTTTCTTTTTTTTTTTTTTTTTTTTTTTTGATGCTCATAATGGACAACTCAGAAAAGTTGCCTTCTTTATTTATACACAAATCATCACAAGCTTTGGCACAATATCCAATTATTTCATTTTTACTTCATGGTTAAGAGAATACAAAAAAACAATCCTAAAGAAAACATTTTCAACAAACCATTGCTCATTGAAAGTTGCAGTCACCTGGCTGAAGCCAGGAACTCCATGGTTGGCGGTGCAAGCGGTTACATAGTGAGGCAGATGACTTTCATGGCCGAGTTTCCTAGGGTAGCTGAGAGGAACCAGCAGGAGCCACAAGGAGCCAGAGTGGATGATGCAGACAGGCAGTGGGGTCAATCCCTTCAGCGTTTGGAGCCAAATGGAGCAGGACTTGGAGTTCATTCTGAGAGCTCTGGGATGTCATTCTGGGATTAAAAAAAAATTATTTATTTTTATTGGAAAGTCAAATATACAGAGAGGAGGAGAGACAGAAAGGAAGATCCTCTGTCTACTGATTGACTCTCTAAGCGGCTGCAATGGCCGGTGCTGAGCTGATCTGAAGCCAGGAGTCAGGAGCTTTTTCCAGGTCTCCCACATGGGTGTAGGGTCCCAAGGCCTTGGGCTGTCCTCAACTGCTTTTCCAAGCCACAAGCAGGGAGCTGGATTGGAAGTGGGGTGCCGGGATGAGAACCGGTGCCCGTATGGGATCTTGGTACATTCAAGGAAAGGACTTTAGCCACTATGCTATCATGCCAGGCGGGTCATTCTGGGATTTTAAGCAGCAGTATCAGAACTGCACCTTGCAAGGGTCACCGTGAAGGGTGAATTTGAGGGCTGTGGAGTCCGTTGGAAGGAGTGGGGCATGCTTTTGCAAAGAGAGATGGAAAGTAAAGGGGGTGGAGTTGTTGTGGACAAATGGGGACTCTGATGAGGGCAGAGGCACATGCAGGTTGAGGACACTGAGAGACTTGAGTCCTTGCCCTCCTGTCACCCATCTGGGAGACCTGGATGGAGTTCCCACCCTTCCCCACTTGCCACCTCTACTGTTGGCATTTTCAGAGTGATTGGGAAGCTCTCTCTTTTTCTTTCTTTGCCTCTCCAATAAATAAAATAAAAATATATTTTAAAATGTGGAAATATGTCGATGTGTTAATAAGATGCTTTATTGTGTCTGTGATAACTTTAATAAGGACGTAAAATTAGGTGCACATGAACTGTAGTTGCACAAGAACCCATGTACATAATTGTAATCTCAATTGTGTAAGGAAAATACAATGCATTGTTAGATTGGGATGCATTGAATTTTTTAAAAATTTATTTATTTTAAAGGCAGAATGTCAGAAAGGAGAGGGAGAGACAGAAAGACTTTCCATCCACTGATTCACTCCCCAAGTGGGAGCATGACCAGGGATGAGCCAGGCTGAAGCCAGGAGCCTGGAACTCCACCCAGGTCTTTCACGTGGATGGCAGGGGCCCAAGCACCTAAGCCATCTTCAGCTGCTTTCCTAGGCTCATCAACAGGGAGCTGGATCAGAAGTGGAGCAACCGGGATTCCAACCTGTATTCCACTATGGGAGGCCAGCATTGCAGATTGTGGCTTAATGTGCTGTGTCACAGCACTGCCCCTATACCTTGAATATTGACAATACCTAGTGTAGGGGATTGTATGAAATCTTTGTTTCTCTGTGTGTGTGTTTTAAATTTCAGACTTTTGGTATGAGTAAGTACTGTGACAATTCAGAAAAGTACATACATGAACGCTGCCTGTTCCTGTAAGAGCCTGGTGGCAGAGCAGTTATGTCCCTACCTGTGCACCTTGCACTGATGGGCACGAGCTAGACTGAAGCGCCCTGTGCTCTTTTGCACCCAAGCGCTGTGGGTCAAATGGATTCCACACAAGCCGAGCAGTTCCTGGTCCAGGGAGGTAGATTCATTTATCTCTCACTGGTTCATCATAGGAGCTGACAAAGATTTCTGGAGCTCCTACTATGTTCCCGGCCTGGGTCCAGATAGTAGTTGCCAGTTGGGGGTGGAAGGGATTGGGGCACAAGTGTATCAGTTTGGATGACATAACAATGACCAGAAAAGGCCTCCCATTGGAGGACCCTTTGAACAGTGGCCACCAAGGACTGTGAATGAGTCCTCAAGGCTAAGCAGATCGAGGGGAGAGGAGCCCATGCCCTTGAGGGCCTTCTGTTTGGAGAGGCTGGCCTGCGTGCCACCAGGGAAGTCAACGGGTTCTTTATAGATCCGGCCAGGAAAGTGGGACAAGGTGCTGAGTGCGCAGAACTGAACTCACCATGCCGGAAGAACGCCTGGGAGCCCTGCTGCCCTTAAGACCCCTTGGAACAGGGACCCCTTTGACCTGTGCCACCCGATCCAGGAACTGGAAACATCTGGATCCTGTTGAGCTGGGAGAACAAGCAAGAGCCCTAGCGCTCTGTCCTCCCACAGACGCTGGGATGCTGGCCCGGGGGGATTGGTACCTGGAAGCGGTCACGTGAGCTTGGAAAAGTGAGTGTGGGGGGGCGTCCCTTGTGTCCTGCTCTGCTGCGCCTCCTTCCACCCCATCTCTCCTTCCTGCTTCTCCTCTCTCTCTCTCTGTTTCCCTGTCTGTCCATCTCTTTCCTTCTCTCTAATCACTTGGTCTCCTTCTCTGCCTCTCTCTGCCCTTTGGAATGTTCCTCTGTGGTTCTGCTTTCTCTGTCTCTCTCCCTGTCTCCCCACCCTTACAATCCCATCTCTTGTCTATCTTGAAGTCACCCCTGGTGTCTCTCATGCCTTTGTGGGTATTTGGGAGGGCACGGTAAGTGGGAGGCTTTGAACTTGACTCGCCTCGTTCAATGACAAGGATCTGGGTCTGCAGTGTGAGAACACAAAGGCCTCTCTCTGTCTGGCTTGCACACGTGGTCCCTCCTCAAGCTGAAACTGCTCCTGCCAGATAGTCATCAGGCTTCCTGCAGGAAATGAACAGCCCTGGCAGTGCTGTGTTGGGCATTGGCAGCACCGGCGTCACCTGCTAAGGTTCACCGGAGCACCCGCTGCTCTGGTATGGGAAGGAACCAATCTGTAATAAGATTTCTGTCCCGAATCTCTGTAATGAAGTCAGTGATGTGTGTCCTTCTGATAAGCTCACAATAAGGCCAGCAGGTTCCCATTATGATGTGAGCCAGGGCCTCAATCCATCTCAGATAAGATGGGCCACAGGGCAAGGGTGGGGCTGGCTCCCAACCACCTTGGGTCCACACTGGGGCAGGAACCCTTGGGGTGAGGCGCATTTGCATTCTGGCTGCCTTGATGGGTGCTGTAGGTGCAGCTCCAGTTTTCGCAGGTGCTAACAACTACCCCCCAAATCCGTCTTTCTTTAGGTTCCTCCCTGCCCATCCCCATGCTCCTTTCTTTGGACTGCATTTGTTTCTAAGGAGGCCAAGTTCCAATGCAGCCCACATGGTGCTCCCAGTCCCTTGGTAGTGCTTGGTGTAAGTCTGAGCATGTATTATATATTATATAATATACATCATGTATTATGTATATATAATATTATGTATTATATATAAATATAATGGGATCAGTGTTGTGGTTAAGCTGCCACCTGCAATGCGCATCTCATGTAGGCACTGGTTGCTCCACTTCCAATCCAGCTCTCGGCTTATACATCTTGAAGTGAAGATGGCTGAAGTCCTTGGACTCCTGGGTCCCTGTGGGAGATTTGAAAGAAGCTCCTGGGCCCCAGCTTCAGCCTGACCCAGTCCCATTCATTGCAGCCATTGCGGGAGTAATATCAGTGGATGGAAGATCTTTTTCTCTCTGTCTATCCTCTCTGTTTAGCTCTGCCTTTCAAATAAATACATCTGGAATAAGTTTTGTATTTGAAAGAGAGAGAGAGAGAACGCCCATCTTCTGGTTCCCTTCCCAAGTGCTTGCAACAGCCAGGGACAAGGCCAGGCCAAATGCGGGAGCTGAGAATTTGTCTGGATCTCCCACGTGGGTGGCAGGGACCCAGGCACATGAGCTGTCACCTACTGCCCCTTTGAGTGCACACCAACAAGGAAGCTGGAATGGCAAGTGGAACAGAGACTGGAACCCAGGCCACTCCTCTGTGGGGTGCAGGCAGCCCAAACAGCATTTTAACCAGTGCATCAAACGCTCACCCCTGACCTAGTAACCTTGACCGGGGTGATATGAGGCAGGTCCAGCGACAGGGCCCCTAATTGTCACAGAGCCAGGACAGGGGTGCAGCCCCCTGGGTTTGGAAGGGGTGACAGGGAGTGTGTAAGTGCGGCCTCTGGTGGCCAGCACGCTGAGGGTAAGTAGAGAGAACGAACCCTTGTTTCTGGCACTGAATCCGGGAGCTGCTCTACCCCAGCATGGGGGCTGACACCTATCCTTGCCTTTGAGCTCTTGAGCTGGGATTTCTTTACTGGCAACTGGGGCGTGTCTTGAGTCTCGGCAGGTAGAGACGGGGAGGCCTGGGATGGGCAGGTCTGAGATCTCAGAACAAAAGCTGGGGACTAACTGCTGGGACAGGAGCCTCAGCTGTGCACCCGGCATCTGCATCATGGCGAGGACTAGCCGTGGGCAGGCATCTCCTAGTCTGCCAGGCTGGAGGGAGTCCTGGTTGTGATATGGGTGCCCAGGAGGTAGCAGTGGCTCCCTTCTGCTTGGATGTGTTTATCTGGCCACTATTTTTACAGGGATCCAGGGGTGCCAGGCACGGAGAACTGTTTAGTGACATTTGGGGGCTGGGGGAGTTTACACTAAGTCCTTTTACCCACAGTTGCTCTGAGAACAAATCATGTCTCTCATGTCAGCAGCAGCAGCAGCATTGAGGGGGAGGCGAAGACACCCAATTCCCCATTCTCCATGGTGATGAGGGCTGTGGATAATTGAAAACAGCAGAGAATCCTGAACCTGCTTTGAATCATTGACTTTCTGAGCCTCCCCCAGTGTCACTTTCCTGGAGTGGCTGACAGACTGCCACGTGGAGACCCGTGTCTCACCGTTCCTGCTGGTGCACTCCTTGGCAAAGCTGCTTGCCCGCTTCCGAATGGCCAGGGCAGAACGTCACCTCCCACCCTCAGGGCAGCCTGGGCTAAGCACGACTGAGACACTTTGAGGGCATTGTGTGATTTTGAATTCTCACTAGGGACCTTTCAAGTGGGAGTGAGCTGCAGAGATGCTGGGGCCTGTCCAGGCTGGACAGGGTACCCTTGAACTTCACCTGTGCCCAGAACTCCTAGCACAGGCTGCTTGGAAGCAGGTGGCACGGGCTGAGATCATTGGATTCAGAGCATCTGGCATCTCGATCCCTACCACCCTTCTGAGTCAGCGGAACACCTTCATGTCAGAGGGATGAAAAGTAAAGGTAGCGGGCTGGGATGTGCCACAGTGAATTAAACACCCCATATCAGGGTGATGGTTCAGGACCAGGCTGCTCTACTTCCTATCCAGCTCCCTGCCAATGCACCTGGGGAGCCAACAGAAGCTGGCCCAGGATAGCTTGGGTCCCTGTCCTCCATGTGGGAGAGCTCCCTGTGGAGTTTTTGGCTCCTGGCTTGAACTTGGTCCAGATCTGGCTATTGTGGCCATTAACAGGGGGTGGAGGGGAGGGGGGTGAGCCAACAGGCAGAAGGTCTCTCTCTCCCAATCTCTCTATAACTTGGCCTCTCCCAGGGTACCTCCTAGTGTCCAGTTCTGTGCCAATCATGGCACCAGGGGCCCAGCTCTTCCTGAAGCAGGAGCTGCTGGCTGCTTGCTTGTCCATGGCAATCTGTTCTGGAAAGTTCCCACCTTTTGTACTAGTGCCTCCTTGAGATTTCCCACAGCCTCTCAGGTCTCCTACAACCTCGGTGCCATCAGCAAAGATGGGTGGGACTGAGGCAGGGACCATGGAATGGGCGAGAGTGGGCTCTCACCTCCCCTGGAAGGATACAGAGCTTATCACCCTCCCCATGAGAGTCAAAGCTAGCACTGCCGCAGCAGCTGTCGCAGGGTATCGGGCCTGCCCCCAGCCTTGTGTGTGTGTGTTCCCTCTCCTCCAGCCCTCCTGATGGGCCCGGGGCTCTGGTAAGAGAAGCAGTTAGCCATCGGCAGGTACCTGCAGCCTTTTCTCCCTGGCTGTTTTGCCAGCCACGAGGAGGCTTAATGCCTGGTTTGCAGAGGGACCCAAGACGCTGCGTGAAGAAAGGAAGGTCAACATTTGTCACCAAAGCCCCTGAGGAGGCCTGTCTGGGAAGAGGGAGGGGGCTGCTGGAGCAGCCACTGGTCCTAAAATTGGCCTTGAGAACAGCCTTGGAAGCTGTTCGAAGCAGCACAGGGCAGGGCAGAGGGGAGCAGGAGGGAGGGGAGGGGGCAGGGGAGGGGTAGGCAGGAGGAGGGGGACCGGAGGGGAGAGCTCCCTGCTGGAGTAGCAGCTTGCATCTGGCAAGCAGGCTTCTAGAGATGACTGGCCTCCAACGGAAACCTCCATTCAGAGGCATGATTTGCAAACGCCCTGCTGGCACACAGCCAAGAAGGGGGTCGGAGGCAAAGCCCTGGGTCCTTGGGCAAGTGTCCAGGCCTGTCTGGGTCTGTTTCTCTTTGTGAAATGGAACACACACACACACACACACACACACACACACACACACACACACAGATGCGTACATGGGCGAGGAGCTTAGAAATGTTTCCCTCCATGTTTTTCCCAGCCCTGTTACAGTTAGCACATACAGGTGAGTGCACACAGGTGCGCAGGCATACCTGCACTGTGTGTCTGTTTCAACATGCAGTTGGCCTTTGCACCTCTGCGTCTGTGGGTCCAACAAGCCTCAGATTGAAAATATTCAAAGAGAGATTGGTGTGGTGCTGTAACAGGCTAATCCTCTGCCTGCCCGCATCGGCATCCCATGTGGGTGCTGATTTGTACACCGGCAGCTCCGCTTCTAATCCAGCTCCCTGCTTGTGGCCTGGGAAAGCAGTCAAGGACTGCCCAAAGCCTTGGGACCCTGCACCTACTTTGGAGACCTGGAAGAAGCTCCTGGCTCCTGGCTTCCAATCAGCTTAGCTCCCACTGTTACAGCCTTAAGGGGAATGAAACAGCGGATAAAGATTTCTCTCTCTCTCTCTCTCTCTGTAACTAGAGAGAGAGATCCTTTAAAAAATAGTCAAAAAAGAAAAAAATAATTAAAAAAGGAGAAATAGTGCCTGCATGGCACAGGTAGCCACCCTCCCCCTTGTTTGCTGCTCCCTAAACAGCACAGTGGTCATAGCTCTCTCTGTGATGTCACTCTGTACCAGGCGTTTGTTCTCTAGTGATTCTGTATTTATTATTTTCCATGGTGCAGTTTTATAAGAATAGGGATTCCATGCCCCATGCATAGGGAGGGGTTGGGGGAACCTCAGAGCCTATGAAATGATGTCATACAATGAAATGCAATAATTTTCCCTTTCCCCGTGTTAGCACAATAGTATAGTCAGTCCCTCAGTGCAGGTTACAAATGTAACCTTCTTTTTTTTTTTTTTTTTTTAAAGATTTACTCATTTTATTACAGCCAGATATACACAGAGGAGGAGAGACAGAGAGGAAGATCTTCCGTCCGATGATTCACTCCCCAAGTGAGCCGCAACAGGCCGATGCGCGCCGATCTGAAGCCGGGAACCTGGAACCTCTTCCAGGTCTCCCACGCGGGTGCAGTGTCCCAGTGCATTGGGCCATCCTCGACTGCTTTCCCAGGCCACAAGCAGGGAGCTGGATGGGAAGTGGAGCTGTCGGGATTAGAACCGGCGCCCATATGGGATCCCGGGGTTTTCAAGGCGAGGACTTTAGCCGCTAGGCCATGCCACCTGGCCCAAATGTAACCTTCTTATAGTTAACTGTCATGGCCTGCGAAGTATAGGCAAAGTTAGAAAATCTAGTATTGTCACGTGGAGGTCCTGTTTTTATTTGGGGATAGAGACACTTATTTGCTGATATGCTAATCTCCCTTGTATAGTTCACATATATGTATATACATAACAAATATAAATTTACATATTCATGTACATGTGTATATATGTTGTACTTCACTTACTGGTTGTCTTACAGCAGAGACGACATATTAAAATTGTCCTTCTGAAACTGGTTTATTTCACTAAGCATAATGATATCCAACAGGGAGCATTCTGTTGCCAACAGTAATATTTCATTCTTTTTAATGGCTGAGTAATATTCCATGGGGTAGATGTACCACAGTTTCTTTATCCATTCCTTTGTTGATGGGCATCTGGGTTGTTTCTATGTCTTCACTATTGTGAATTGTGCTGCTAAACACAGGGTTGTAGGTCGCTTTCTCTGTAAAGTAGATTTCTTTTCATTGCACCACATAGTTCGTCAGCTAGAAGAGATGGAAAGGCCTTGGGTGGGGGGCGGGTGGGGAGGGACTGTCTAGGTTGTATGCAAGCCCTGTGTGAGTTTGGATACCACAGTCAAAGATGAGAGCACACACCCAGACACACACGTGTGCATACACGTATGTGCACATCTAGCTCCTGAGTCTTGTGACAGGGGCTGACCCTCCCCGTGGCTGTTCATCCCTTCCTCCAGGGTGGGCGTGAGATGCACAGCTTGCCCTGCCTTCCTGAGGGCTGCGCCCTGGCACCTCCAGGCGGTAGGTGCCCAGTGAGTCGGGCGCCACCTCCAAAGGGCCTTGGCAGCCACCAGGCCCAGCGTGCTCTCCTCTCTGCCCACTCTGTGCGGGTCTGTGGTGACCACCGGGCCCAGGAGGGCAAAACCAGCAGTGTGGGCTCATGGTTTGGGATGATCCACACGGGCCTTCCCATGTGCTGGGATCCACAGCTAGAGCTGTGTGGGGGATCCTCTGATTCCAGGGACCTTGTGTGTAGATGGGCAACCATAGCATCAGGTGACTAATCCCCAAGTGGGACAGAGCTGCAGTGACAATGTCCCAGTCCCTCTGAGTGGGTGTTCCTGAAGGTACTAAGGTTCTGGGAGGTGAGGAGACCAGCAGGGGTGGTACCAACCTGGTTGGCGGTGGCCAGCAAAGCTGCTGGAGTCCAGCTCAGAGTGGCTGGGGAGGGGCACGTTCTCTCTTCCCCATGCTGTTATGTAAGAGTGAGAGTGAGGCAGGCTTCTCCCGTAGGCACTGCTTACGTGTAGGGGGCCAGGCAGCATCCCATGCCCAGGGACGCTGGTCCAGTGATTAAGTGTCTGATGGGACAGGGAGCTCGTTAGGGTGCCCTTGTTCTTCCTCGTGCTGTTCCAATCGACGTTGGTTTTGTCAATCAACTGACTCAGGTCGAGCTTGTGGCTTCCAACTGTAGATGATTTCCATCTTGTCACTCTCTCCTTCCCCTCCCCCGCTTCTGCTCCTGTAATCCTCGGGCGGTGGACTCCTGCGCCTGCCTTCTGCACCGCACCCTGGCTGTTTCAGAGGCTTAGCAATTAGGGTTTGGACTCCAGCAGGGAGGGTCAGCTCCGGCTTATTGCTGAGGAGGGAGAGCGCGCGGCAGTGTCCATAGCAACCCTCCGATTTCACCTGCATGGAGAGAGCTGGAAGGCAGGGAGGAGGCAGGGCCGCCCTCTGCATTATTGATAGCAGGCCTGGGGTTCCGGGCCTTGGGGCTTCTGTGCACGTGGTGAGGAGAGCCAGCTTCTATCCTCCTGTGGGTGTGGGGTGAGTCTAGAGGGAGGAAACATGGGCCTGAAAGATCTTTAGGAGCGGCCAAGGGGGTGGGATCCCAGTGTTGACTTTAACTCACTCGGGCAGGTCACCTCCCACGCTGGCAGATCTCCTGTCAGCAGGATGAACCCTGAGGCCGCCCTGGGGCTCCTGGCCGACCCCTCCCTCAACAGCTTATCACCTCACACCACACAACAGGGTTAGGACAACCCAACGCAGCCAGCCATACGCAGGCGGCTCTGTCCAGCATCCACAAGGCCTGGTCCTGCGAGACAGAGACAGAAGGTCCAGGCCCCAGGATAAGGTTGGGCTGAGCGGGGTTGGGGAAGCAGGGCGGGGAGTGGGGTGGATCTCCCTTTGCGTTTGCAAAGCGATGCGCATGTGCGGCCAGCAGAGGGCGCCACACTCCTCGCAAACCCGCATCTGCCCTTCTGCCCCTGCTGGGGGCGCAATGTTGGAGGCGGAGGTGGGGGTGCAGGGTCCTGGAACCTGGAGGCCCTCTCTATCCCTGGGCGGTGGTGATGGCGGCGGCGGCAGGCTGCAAACGCAGGAGGGTCTCGTGTCCTGGCCTCTGTGAGTCTTGTCCTTCTATGAGGGTCCGGGCTCCTGGCTTGGGCAGTTGCAGGTGCCTGTCTGGGTTTGGAGAGCTGCTAGAGACTTTTCTTCTCTGAGTTTTTTGGGTCCGTGTCCAGGAAGCCTGTTGTGTCCCACAGACTTGATTGAGAACATGCTGTGTGGCAGGTGCTGCGTCAGGCCCTGGGGACAGAGCAAAATAGGCAAAAATCCTGCAGAGGGAAGCTGAGTGTCTGAGGGCTGGTGCCCTGCAGTGCAGGCCTGGGAGAGAGTATACTCCCTCCCTGACACCCGAACCCAGGGCCCACTGGCCCAAGTGCACAGACCTGGAGACCTCCCCATACCCTGGAGCCTGGCTACTGGGCGTGTGTGTGTGTATGGGTGGGTGCGTGGTGGTTGTAGGGACCTTCCCTGGGCACAGACCCTGGTGCTTGCCTGGTCTGCCCAGGCAGTGCCTCAGAGCTTGCAAAATGTGTACCCCTCCTCCCGCTCCCTGGGAGCCTGGCAGGTGTGGTGGTGCAGACCACGGGCACCCAGGGCTCCTTTCCCAGGTCTTTTTGTGGACACATTCTGAGCATCTGTCATTTAAAACCTTGCCAGACAGCAAGTCCCCACTGGGAAGCCATGGAAGGGGCACAGGGGTGGGGGGCGTTGACAGGGCCGTGGAGAGGCTGCTTGGAATGCCCACTTCCTGCATTGGAGTGCCTGGATGCCACTCCCAGCTCAGCTTCCGGTGTCAGCTTCTTGCTGACGAGCTAGCAGGTGATGGCTCAAGTATCTGGTTCCTTGCACACCCACCTGGCTGACCCAACTGGAGTTCTAGGATGCTGGCATTGGCCTGGCCCAGGTGCTGGCCGTTGGGGACATTTGGGGAATGACCCAGTGGATGAGAGATGTGCCTCTGATTTTGCAGTAGGTAAAAATCAAATGAATGAAAAAAATAAAAACCTGGTAGTGTTGTTGTGGTGGGGGAGCCATGAAGCCATGTGACTTGCTGGGTGTTGGGGTCTCTGGACACCCTCCCTGTTGTTGGTGTGTTCTAAGCAGCCCAGCTGGCTTGGCTCATGGTGTGGCCCCAGCAAACAAGAGCAACCCAACCACCTTCCTGAAATACGACTTAGTTTTTTATCAGTAGAAATGGGAAGTTTTTTCATCTGATCCCCAGAGCCACCTACACAGCGTAGGCCCTCTGGAAGTGGTCTGGGCAGGGAAGAGGTGCGGGGAAGGCAAGGTGCCAGAATTGCTGTTCATCCCCGGCAGCACAGCGGGGTTCTGTGAGGCCCTGGAGAATCACCCGCACCCCCAGGTGTCTGCAGGGGCTGCTGGTGTGTGGCCTGGAGGCAGGAAGGAACTGCTGAGGCCCCGGCCCACTGCTTGGATGGCAAAGGCTCGGCCAGTGCTAGACGCGTGTCAGTTGGAAGAGACCTCGCCCAGTGTCCAGACACACAGGGGTTCAGAGAGAGAAAGAGAGAGGAGGGACCTACACCTGCCAGTCGGCCTCCCAGGTGGCCAGGGAGCAGGTGAGGAGCAAGTGATGTGTCCATGGCGTCAAAGGATGCTGAAAGGTCACCTCCGTTCTCAGGGATCGTGCTTATAGCATGGGTGCAGGTGCACGTGTGTCGTGTGTAGAATATGTGCTCTGTGTATGTGTATGTGTATGTGTGTGTGTGCTATGGTTTACACCAGAGCTCCTGTCATCAAGGAGCTGATGGCTTGTATTGGAAGCAAGGAGAAGAGACTGCATGCAACAGAAAGAGACAATTGTGTTCCTAGAGAGACATACTTACGTGGTCGGGGGGCTGCAGGCCGGGATGCCAACATGGGACCAGAGCACAGGAGCAGAGGTGGGAGGGCTAGAGCAGCAGGACCCACGCTGGGCACCCTAGTAGGGCTGGACACACAGTAGGCCCTCCAGAAATGGAAGGGGATGGCTGGCAAGGCCCTCGAGGCAGCATGCTTAGGCAAAGAGCACAGACGCCTCCCCCCCCCCCCGCAAATCCATGGCCCACTGGTGACCTTGAACGAATCTCTGCTCCTTCCTCTCCACTTTCTTCTTCTTCCCTCGCTCCCTTCCTCCCACCGTCTCACCCTCCTCCTCTCCCGCTCCCCTTCCTGCTTCTCTTCCCCTCCCTCCTCCCGTCCTTCATCTTCCTCTCCCTCCCTTTATTCCCCCTTCCTCCCTCTCCCTTTCTCTCTGCCCCCTCCCTCTTTCCCTCCCCTCCCTATTTTCCCAGGAACAGATTCCACATGTCCCATAAGTACGGTTTTAAGAACACAGTGATCCTTTCCACTCTCCTTGCTCCTCCCTTGCTTGTTTTTCATTTTTTGATTTTTTACGATGACATGCTTTCGGGTATCTTTATAGCCAGAAGCTTACCCCTCCACTAAGTAAAATAATTCATCAAGTAATAAGGATTTCCTCAGAAATAAACAACAATCAAACCTCAGGGTGCCCACTTCACTCAGATACATTATAGTTCTTGTACTCTCTCTATTGATTATCTCAGATCAGGAAACACATAGGACATTTGTCTTTTGGGACTGGTTTATTGCACTCAGCATAACGATCTCCACCTGCGTTCATTTTGTTGTGAAAGACAGGATTTCCTTCTTTTTTATGGCTGCATAGTATTCCATCATGTATATACATCACGGCCTCTTTATTCAGTTATCAGCTGATGGATGTCTGGGTTGGTTTCGTATCTTAGCTATAAACATGGGTGGTTCTCACGTGCTGTTCCCTTTCTCTTGGGTACATTCCCAGGAGCGGGCTGGGGTCATATGATGTCTGAGGACTTTCCCTTCCATTCTCTATAAGGATTCATAAGCTTTTCTCATACTTGCTTGATGAGGGTGGAGCAGCGGACCCTCCCCAGCCCGCCTTCCAGGGCTGCCTGGAGGTACCAGGAGGTGTTTTACCTGAGAGCAATGGAGAGACTAGAAAGTGCCATGCAGATGCGGCTTTTTAAATTCTTAGAGTACTGATGAACTAGGTAAGGACCCAGCAACCGCTGGACCTGGGTGGGCTACTGAACTGCCCAGCCCACAGCTGCTGCTGACCAGCTGGGATCTGTGGAACAATGTGGTTCATATTTTTTAAAAAATTATTTTAGAGGCCTGTGTTGTGGTGTGGTGGGTAAAGCTGCCACCTGTGACTCCGGCATACCCTATGGGTGCCATTCTAGTCCCAGCTGCTGTTCTGCTGATCTGCTCCCACTAGTGACCTGAGAAAGCTGCAGAGGATGGATGGCTCAAGAGTTTGCACCCATGTGGAAGATCCAGAAGAGGTTCCTGGGTCCTGGTGTTTGGCCTGGCCCAGTCCTGGCTGTTGCAGCCATCTGGAGAGTGAATTAACAGGTGGAAGATCTCTCTGTCTCTGTCTCTCTCTCTATGTCTCCCTTTCTGTCTGTCTGTAACTCTGATTTGCAAATAAATAAATTTTAAAAAGGATTTATTTGAGAGGCAAGAAAACAGAGAAGGCGTGAGCTCCCATGGTTTGTTTCATTCTCCACATGTTTAAAGTTGGAGTCAGGGATCTCAGGGCGGGTCTCCCATGTGGGTGGTAGGAACTCAGTCACTTAAGCCACCACTCCTGCCTCGCAGGGTCTGCCTTAGCAGGAAGTTGGAGTCAGGAGCTGGTACTAGGACACAATCCCAAGTAACTGCACATGGAGTGTGGGCATCTTAACCACTAGGCTAAACACCTGCTGCAGAGTGGATCATCTGATACTATCCCTAGAAGGTTAAAGGTAGCCCTAAAACACCACAGAGCTTTCCAGAAAACCCACATCCACCCATCCATGGGCCCACCCACCCATCTACCATTTGTCTAGCCCCACACTCGTCCACCCATCCATCCATCCATTTACCCATGCACTCATCCACTCACTCACACATCCACCTCCCACCCATCCATCCACCCACCCACCCATCCACCCACCACCATCCATCCACTCCCATGTCCATCAACCCACTATCCATTCACCTGCCCATCTGAGAAGCCTAACATGAGCATGTGCATGGCCAATCATCCTGCTCGGTGCTTGGATTTCCCCTTTCTGCTTTCAAGGGTACACCATGTGTGGGAAAGACAGCAGATCAACCACGAATCATTACCTTTCCTGAACCTATTTCCAGCCAATTATACCTTTTGGGGACAGCACATTCCATGGACCATAGATTATGGCATTTTAAAGTTGCTATCTTAGAAATCACCTCTTCTCCTTCAACGATTTTCCTGACAGGCACATTTACTTTTTTGTTGTGAAAAGGACCATGACTTTGTCTGACCCGCCTCCAAATGACCCCTCACAGTTCTCCAGTCCAGTCAGTTCTGTTCAACACATGAAGCCAGGCTTACTATTCATTTTGCACCTTGCATGGCACAGCTGCAGATCGTGTGACCAGGAAGACACCACTGTCCTCCGGGAGGGTGCTCTTTTGGGCAAAGGCAAAGACGGCCATGCTACCAACCAGAGACGCATCTCTGGCTAAGGTGTGGGGCAAGCAGAAGAACCCCCAGCCTACCCTGGGCGGGGGGTTAGGGGAGGTTTCTTAGAAAGAAGAGCTGTGGACTTCTAGTGCAAAGGGGAACACAGGTGTAAAAGTGTCAGGGAAGGGTGTACCTGGAGGAAGGAATGGACTGAGCGAGGGCACGGAGCTGTGAAGCAGCGTGGTTTATGGGCGACCTGTGAGAGGCTGGTGAGACTGGGACCTTAACAGAGAGGTGGTGTGGATGAGGCTGGGAGGAGGGTACAGCCATAGCGAGGGCCACCCCAGCTGGCATGCCCTTGGTTTCCATCTTGGCAGCCTGCAGAGGACTAATGTGTCTTTCACCTGAGGGTGGTCTGGGGAGCTGCCGCTCCTTCCTCCAGGAATCCTCCCCTCCCCTGACTGCACTCGTCTTCAGAGGGTTTCGGAGGGTTGACTCTGTGAGTCATGTGGTAGGCTCAAGAAGAAACAGGAAGACTGATTTCTGCCCATCCACGTCTAGGGACACAGAGTCTGAGCTTGGCAGCTGTGTGGATGTGGGTCTAAGTCCAGCTATTCCCCCTGGCGACTAGTTAGTGATTGTAGGGCAAGACTTTTAAAGGATTTTCTGGGTTTTACTTTTTAAAGTGTATTTGAAATACAGAGAGTGAGCAAGAGAGAAATCTTCCATCTATCCAGTCACTCCCTGATTGGCTGCAACAGCAAGGGCTGGGCCACATTGAAGCCAAGAATCAGGAGTGTCTTTAGGGTCTCTCACACAGATGCAGGGGCTCAAGGCCTTGGGCTGTCCTCCACTGCTTTCCAAGGTGCATTAGCGGGGAGCTGAATGGGAAAGTAGAGCAGCTGGAATTCAAGTCAGCCCCCAGAGGGGATACTGGTGTTATAGGCAGCAGCTTCACTTGCTGTGCTACAACACCAGCCCTACAAATGATGTCTGAGTTGCTGGACCAAACACCTGCCCCATTCATTGCAGGTAGGTTTTCTAAGGCCTCCATCTTCTCCTCTGTAAAAGGGATGATGGCTCCCATGTAGTCGTGGTTGGTTGTAGCCGAGGCTTAGGGGAAGCCTCGGTGCTTCCTGACAATGGGTGCTGAAGATGGCAGTGGTGGAGGGGAGGGGCGATGTTGGGTCTGCAAATCAGGGTGGAAAAGCTGAAGTCATTGGCCCCCCGTGTTGGAGCGGTTCCCAGCCAACTCAGTTCCCAGGGACCAAGACCTTGACCTGTGCTGCCTCACTGGAGCCCAGGAAATCAAAGGCCTTGGGGGCTTGGCAGCTGCCCCCAAGGTCCCGCAGTGAGCAAATGGCACTGTTGACGCAGGTGAGAGGGCGGGAGGAGAATGCAGGCCTGGCGGGTGTGTGGAAGGGGGTGGTGGGCCCATGGCCAGAGAGGACCATGGATGCTGCCGCAGCCACGTGTGGTGTGTGGCTGACAGCCCACGTTTGCGATCTGCCCCCTGTGCCGACTTCTGTGGTGTAAACACTCTGGCCGTGGCTGGCTTGCAGCTCTCCGTGTGGACTTGGGGACAGACATTCCCTGAGGGCTGTCACAAGCTGTGCAGCCAGTCTAAGGCAAACCACAGAGGGGCTCAGGGCTGTGTGTACAAGGTGTGGGTGGGGGAGGGGCCGGCCAGGCCCCTGACAGACACAAGCATCAAGTTTCCCCCCAAGCCTCTGAAGGTAGGACCCCCATTGCTTCCATTTTGAAGAGTAGGGAGTCAAGGATTGGGGTGGGGGATGTGTTATCTCTGGTCACACAGCTATCCCAGGGCACCAACCTGGCCCTGGCTCCGTCATCCATGCTCCACCCAGGGGCACCGACCTCCCCCTGCTTGAGGGAGGAGGTAGCTGTGATGAGGGGGTGTGAGCTTCAGCCCATGTGGTCCTCAGCTCCAGCTGCATCTCAGGTGGCTCCCCTCCCAGGGTGGCCCCTTTGGGCTATTTGGCACTAGCAGGAGGACCAGCCGAGGCAGGAGGTAGACCCTGGGTGGTGGTGGTAGCGGTGGAGGGTGGGTAGAGAAGGAGATGGGGCTGCAGTGAGCACAGAAGTGCCCAGGCCTTGGAGTCTCTACCTCTAAGCTGAGTTTTCACAGCCCAGGAAGCTAAATCCAGCACCGGACACGAATGCTGACAGCTCACCTCGGCTAACGACGTATTAATGCTAATTTATGAGGAAATCATGAAGCCCACATTGTGATCTGGAGCCTTGAACCAAAGGGGAGGCAGGGAGTCAGGACGACAGAAAGGGAGATCGAGTGTGCTGGGCTGTGTGGCCTTTGGGCGATCTGGGGAGGGGCCCAGGCTTGCACTGTGTGTGTGTGTATGGGGGGGCGGCGGTGACTCCATTGCTGGAGATGGTCAGTCAATATCAACTGAGCTGCGCATTGGGACAGGTGCTTCTGGAGCTCGCTGGGTGAGTGTGCATGAGCCGGTGGGTGCTCACGCCATGCCCACATGCACACACACACACACACACACACACACACACACGAGGCATCCATATCCATGTTTCTATGTGTGTGTGCATGGCTCGCCCCTGTTCCCTCTTCCATCTAGGGCAGGCACTGGATAGAGACCAGGGGGTGATGGGGACTCCAGAACTGGACAGAGAGACACCTGCCACTTACAGTCCTGGGATAGGTGGGGGAGGTCCTCTTCTCTGATCGCTGAAGTTAAAAATGGAAACATCCGAGTCTTGCCCCATCCCTTTGGAACCTCCTGTGCACACAGTGGGAGCTTAATAAATACTTGATGGTGATGATTCCGCACCTGAGGCCAGCAGCTGTTCCTAGCTGACTCTTGGAGCTCCCTGGGAGCAAACCAGGCCAGGAGGACCCTGTTGGGGGGGTCTCTTCCTGCCAGACTTTGGTGACCCCACCTCCAGCAGCTGGAAGTGGGGGCTGGGCCATGGTCCTCTGTGTACATCTTGCCTTGAGGAGCCTGTTTTTTTCCCAAACACCTTCTCTTTGGCTCTTTTCTACCCATTTCTTCAGTGATATTTGTTGAATGACTACTTTGCGCTGAACTGCTAGGTGAGAGTGTAGGAGAGATAGTGGCCTAAACTGAAGTCAAGTCAGCACGTTTGACCACAAGCTGGACAACATCTGGCAAGCTCCTCAGGCTTGAGCGTTGCATTAAAAAAAAAAGATAGTGCTTCATCTGTAAGAGGATAATGGTGACATCATTTTCATAGGGCGGATGTGAGGGTTGGAAATCACAGGCACCTGCTCGCATGTATCGCAAGCACCCTGTCGAGTTTTACCCACCCAGCGTCGGCAGGAGTGGATTCCTTGGCGGCCCTGACCTGCCTGGACAACGGTGATCTGAGTAAAGTGGGCACGCACTGCTCAGCTCCTTGGGTGCCTGTAGGGTCTACCTACCTGGATGACACGTGTGCCGCTGCCGAGTGGATGCTGCCATTAATATAACCGGTTTTTCCTCATCCCGAGGCATAGCACCCCTTCCTTAGGAAAGACCCTCTGTGCCTCCTTCTCACCGCCCTGCCCGAGTGTGCATCCCTGACCGTCGGGGGGCTGGCGGTTTGAAGCGGTACCTGCCATAAGGGGCTACGGCGGCTCCGCCAGGGGGCTGCGGGAGGTGTCGGGGAACAGAAACTACACTTCCCAGGCTTCATTGCGGCGGCCATGGGGGGCCGGGCCGAGGGCGGCAAGTCCCACCCCTGGGGGAGGGGCCTAGGAGGGGGCGGAGCTAGGAGGTGGTTGGAGAGCCAAGCCAAACCAATGAGAGCAGCCGCTAATAAGTGGGCGTGGCTTACGCTATAACAGTGGCAGGAGGAGGAGAGCAAAGCTACCCAGCCAGCGAGGAGTGAAGCAGAGCCCGGCCTCACGCGCGCTGGAGGACCACCTCTTGCGAGCCAGAGTTCTTTCCCCTTCTTCTCGCCCTGCTCCCCTCCTGCCCTGCCCTGCCGGCCCACTACGATGCATTCTTGAGTGGCAACGTCTGGACTCCAGGCAGCCCCAGAGAAGCGAAGCAAGCCCAGGAGAGAGAGAGAGAGAGAGAAAGAAAGAGAGAGAGATTGAGGACTGGAGCCGAGACACAGTGGTGGCGGAGCTTGGATGCCTGGCTTTCTTTGAGGACATCTTTGGAGTGAGGGTGGCTTTGGGGTGGGGGGTTGTGCTGCAGGGAAACCAGCCAGGCCCCAAGATGGACACTTCTGGGCACTTCCATGACTCCGGGGTGGGAGACCTGGATGAAGACCCCAAGTGCCCCTGTCCATCTTCTGGAGATGAACAGCAGCAACAGCAGCAGCAACTGCCCCCGCCACCGCCTGCGCCCCCAGCAGCCCCCCAGCAGCCCCTGGGACCCTCGCTGCAACCCCAGCCTCCTCAGGTCCAGCAGCAGCAGCAGCCACCGCAGCAGCCGCCGGCACCACCACCACCACCACCACCGCCGTCGCATCCCCTGTCTCAGCTCACTCAACTCCAGAGCCAGCCCGTCCACCCCGGCCTGCTGCACTCCTCTCCCACGGCTTTCAAGGCCCCCCCTTCGGCCAACTCCACCGCCACCCTCCACCCTTCCTCCAGGCAAGGCAGCCAGCTCAATCTCAATGACCACTTGCTTGGCCACTCTCCAAGTTCCACAGCCACAAGTGTGCCTGGTGGAGGCAGCCGGCACCGGCAGGCCAGCCCCCTGGTGCACCGGAGGGACAGCAACCCCTTCACGGAGATTGCCATGAGCTCCTGCAAGTACAGCGGCGGGGTCATGAAACCCCTCAGCCGTCTGAGCGCCTCCCGGAGGAACCTCATTGAGGCTGAGCCCGAGGGTCAACCCCTGCAACTCCTCAGCCCCGGCAACCCCCCGGAGATCATCATCTCCTCCCGGGAGGACAACCATGCCCAGCAAACCCTGCTCCACCACCCCAACGCCACCCACAACCACCAGCATGCCGGCCCCGCTGCTGGCAGCACCACCTTCCCCAAAGCCAACAAGCGGAAAAACCAAAACATTGGCTATAAGCTGGGACACAGGAGGGCCCTGTTTGAAAAGAGGAAGAGACTGAGTGACTATGCTCTGATTTTTGGGATGTTTGGAATTGTTGTTATGGTGATAGAGACCGAGCTCTCTTGGGGTTTGTACTCAAAGGTAGGGACCCTGGCTTCTCTTTATACCTTGAACAAAAGGCATATGTAAGTAGCAAGAGGGAGAGAGAGAGAGAAAGAGAGAGAGGAGGTGGTGGTGGGAGCGGCATTGGCTCAGTCAAATTGAACACTCTCTCTTAACTTCCCCATGGTTTTCCATCTGGATCCTGGGAGAATTCATTCCTCACCTCCTTCTGGTTGGGGTGGGGGGTGGGGTGGGGAGGGACATCCCATACACCGTGTCTAATTTGCAGACAGTGGTAGGGACGCTGACAGAAGCCCTTTCTGAGAAACCACTTTTCCTCCTGGCTCACTTGTACTGAAGCATAACCCAGCAGCTTAACGCACCAATTAATTACACTCGGCCTTGACACGCTTGCCAGTTCCCGGCGGCTTCCCCCTGCCTGTCCCCTGCTCCCTACTCAACTCCATTTTCCCCAGGATGAAAAAGAAATAGATGACTGGCTGGAGGGTGGGGGGATTCTGAGCCATTGCCCTAGGTTCCTTCCCTTCCTGCCTGTCTTCTCCCTCTTCCCAAGTTTTCTATTTCCTCTGTTCTTCCTGGACGAAGCAAGCGAGCCAGGGAGCCCCAAGTGTCTGGGGGTGGAAATCCAGGTGGAGGAAACGAGCGGTCCATTTCCCTCAGGGAAGAGACTCGGCACAGACCTGGCGCTGCCTTGTAAACATGTTAGGATAAAAATGGCTACAGGTGTTACCCCGGCCGAGCAGATGGGCGCCGTCTTGGCATGGGTGGGGAGGTTGGTGGGAGGGGAGTGCCCTCCTTGGGGTGGGATGGCAGGGCTTCCCCCGCATGCCTGTGCCCCCAGTTCAGTCCTGGCTCTTCCTCCCACGCCAGTACCTTCTCCTCAGGATAAATAAAGATGAGGGAGTGTGTGTGTGTGTGTGTGTGTGACACACAGAAAGAGAGCGTGAGAACCCAGGTGGGGAGCGGCAGGCACTGGCTGTAGGGGGAAACTGGCCCCTCCGCTCCAGTCTGTTAGTGCAGCCCCAGGATGACCGGGGACACGGGGCTTCCCTCCCAGAGGGAGTGCAGATGAAGGAAGGTGGGTTTCCGTGAGTGTGATGCTTGCTCGGAGCCCTCCCGTTGTGAGCTGGATGGCTTGGAGACCTGCGGAATCACAGGACAAGTGGCCTTTGCGTGTGTGCGTGTGTGTGTGTGTGCACACACATGTGGCTTGTTGCTTGGCTTTCTCTATTTATTTGTCATTTGGAGCAGGGGCTGGTAGGGTTGGCCGGCGGGTAGCAGGGAGGGATTCAGCTGTTGAGGTTTCAAATAGAGCTTGTTCAGGCTGGGCGCAGCTGCCGCGAGGCTGTCACATTCCTCGTTGAAATCCAGCCGCAAAAACCTGGGAGGTGCTGATCGGATTTCCCCCATTCCCGCATCTCACTGGAACCCTGGGCATGGGCGGGGCGGGCCAGGCGGGAGACCCGTGGAGCGGAACACGGGTTTTCCAGGCAGGGAGAATCCTCCAAGGGTCCTCCACTGCCTGGAGGAGAAGGGGGCTGTCCCAGCTGGGGGGTGGGGGAAGGGCGGGCAGAAGCGCGGGGGTTTCCCCTGGCAGCCCAGCTCACTTAGTCATTCCCTATAATGAGAGCTGTTGTGCCGGCGGCCGCCTTCTCAGAACGGGCACTCCTGAGAGTGTCCAGTCATCCCCCGGGGTCTTGAGTGCTGGTGGCACAACAGGGAAGGGATGACAGCAGCACCTGCAACTGCAGGGGTCCCCATGCTCACAGTGCTTGGGAAGCTTCTTGCAGGTGGGGGCGGGGAGTGGAGCAGCGCATGTGAGATTCCTTCAGGGCTTCCATATAGCTCACTGCTGGGCAGGTGTTACCCCTGATGGAATACTTGGGCCAAGTCTTTCCCCAAGGCTGGGAGAGGCCAATTCCACATAAACCAAGGGCCTAGGCCACCACGGTACTGGCACCCCCCTTTGCCCAGCACCATCAGGCGAGGTGGCCACCTCCCGTGCGCCTTGCTCCAGGGCTCCCTTGAGCTTGCTCACCTGTGGGTCTGTGATTTGAGTCATTGACTTGCGTGGGTGTTACCTGGGGTAGAGGGTGGGGGGTCTTCCACATGCCAGGCCCTGTGGACATGGGCTGGGAAAAGTCCAGCCCTGCCACTCCCAGCTGTGTGATTGTGGACAAACCTTGTAGCGTCTGCAAAGCTTGGCTCCTGAGCTCAGTGAGAAGTGCATTAGCCGAGGACCGAGGGTTGGGCACCTCTCCCCCATCTCCACCCCAAACTACCGCACTTGGTTCTGCTGTGATTGGAATCAGTGATGGTGACTGAGGAGAGGAAAAGGGACAGTTTGTGCCTCTGTGCCCTAACTCTAGACCTGCCCGGGGCCTTGACAGATTGCGACTAGGACTTGACAGTGGAGTGAGAAGTCCTGTATGTTGGAAGGGAGAGGGTCTGAGCCAGGGTTGGGTCTCAGCAGTGACCTTCCTTGGGCCATGGGTCTGACCCAGTGGAGATAAGCATCGGTTCCCCAGCCTCCTGGAGGCCACAGACTTGGTGGCTGTTGAGTTTGGGTCAGAAGGGAAAGAGTTGCCAGCTGGGAGAGCGCGGGGACAGGTGGCCCATGGGAAGAACTTGGTGTGCCAGCTTGGTGTTATTCACCCGTCTGGAGGTGACAGCAGGCACCACGTCAGGCTGGGTAAGTCTGCCCGCATGCTGGCAGTTCCCACTCCAAGCCTCCCCTATCTCTGCTGGGGGATAGGGAGGGTCTTGTCTCTCCCCCAGCCACGGGAGACCACTATTGCCCTTGGGTTCCCCAGCAGCTGCCTGAAGGCTTCCTCTTATTCCCCAGGCTGGTGGCCTGTCACTGAGGAGCCTACCCACACTCTTAAGAAGGAGCATAGTGTCCCCTGAGTGTGCATGCAAAATCCAGGCAGCACGGAGCCTTGTGTGAGCACCATCTTGGCTCCTACCCTCGTGTGCTGTAGGCCATGGAAGTACTGAAGGTAGTAAGGGGGCCAGAGTAGGAGGTTGGGGCTGGCTTCCCAAAGTGATTCAGAGGAGAGTGGTTCAGTGTAGGTTTAGGCCTGGGCTGTGGGCACAGGTAGAAGGATGCCGTAGGGGACTCCTGGGTTCCCCCTGAGCTGAGTCTGGTTTGAAACAAGTGTATTTGGCTTGCAGGCTCAGACACTGGGTGGTACAGGGCAGGACCGGGCTTGGGACCCTGCCTGTGGGTACCACTAGGCATGGAGCCAGGAGGCTCGCTATTCTCTTCTGGGACACTTCCCCATGGTTGTGCCCTTGCCCTACATGTTCCTTCCTGTTGCCCTTCCATGGTAGACTGGTGTTTCTGGCCATTCGCCAGTGGGCCTATGTCCCGAGGACCTCAGGTTTCGGGCTAGTTGGGTATCCCCCCTCCCCTCAAGCTGGGTTGGCCGGAATGGGTGGGTACAGTCTGGCAACTCCCTTCTCTTCTGCAGGCTCCAATCACTTGCGCTGCAGCCTCAAGACCCACATGTGGTCACCTGCCAGGCACAGCCTATGCTCCATGTGCCCTCCTTGTGTCCCGCCAACTTCCTCCCCCCTCTTCCCCTCCCTGCCACCATGATCTGCTGCTGGGATAAGCCAGGCATAGACAGCAGAGCTGGTGTGAAGGTGCTGGCTGTTTCTGGGGAGCCATTCTCCTCTCATTGTCCTGCTTTTGAGCACCTGGTGGGAGGCTACACTCCTTACAGAGGATGGTGTTCCTCAGGGTCAGGGCCAGCTTGGTGCCCATCTCTTTGATGACTCGAGAGAGGCCAGTGAACTGCCCCCTCAAGTCCCCTGGTCAAATCATTTTTGAAGATTTTGTTTAAAGATTTATTTATTTTTTTATTGGAAAGGCAGATTTTACAGAGAGGAGAGACGCAGAGATCGTCTATCAGCTGGTTTACTCCCTAAATGGCCATAATGGCCAGAGCTCAGCTGATCTGAAGCCAGGAGCTTCTTCTGGTCTCTCATCTGGGTGCAGGGTCCCAAGACTTTGGGCCATCCTCCGCTGCTTTCCCAGGCCACAGACAGGGAGCTGGATGGGAACTGGAGCAGCTGGGACATAAACTAGCACCCATGCGGGATGCCAGTGTCACAGGATGGAGGATTAGCCTATTGAGCCATGGTACTGGCCCTGAAGATTTAGTATTAATATTGGAAAGGCAAAGTGAGAAACAGGGAAAGAGAGGAAGGGAGAACTGTCTGCTGGCTCACTCCCCAAATGCCCACAACTACGAGGGCTGGGCCAGGCTGAAGCCAGGAATTTTTCCATGTGGGTATAGGGGCCCAATCATTCAGGCCATCCTCTGTTGCTTTCCCGTGCACATAAGTAGGAAGCTGGATGGGAAGCGGAGCAATTTGGACTCAAACTATTGCCCATATGGGATGCAAGAGTCATGAGTGACGACTTAACATGCTATGCTCTAATGCTGGTGCCTCCCATTTCATTTGAACTTTGCCCCTCCCTGAAGCAAGACAGACCCCTTTCCAGGGACTCTTCCTGTGAGATGAGCTACTAGGTCTGAGCCACAGGTGGTTGGAGCCTGAGCCTGCTAGTGGGTGACTAGGCTGTGTGTGGGAGCCAGAGTGCTAGCCAGCTGCCCAGAGGAGGTGAGTGCTGCCCTTCTCCCTGCGAACAAGCAGGTGGCCGCTGATTCATTAGGCATGTGGACAGTATGCAGATGTGCCAGGTGTCTGTGGCACCCAAGGGCCCAGAGCCCATGAGCCACACACTCCTTGGTGGGGCGCACATTACTTATAACTCTCCCTCACCAGGGTGCTGGCATCACGGGCTGGGCACTCATCTCCTGCCCTGGGTTCATTCGGAAGCTGTGGGGTAGCAGTGGGTCCCCTTGAGTCAGCTCTCAGGAAGAGGGTTTTAGGAGGCTGCCAACGGAAGATCTGCGTTTCAAGATACCAGACAAAGCCAGCCAGAATGGAAGGACAGTACAGGGAGCTGTGTAGTGAATGGGGAACCTGGGGAGGGACAGAGAATCAGAAAGGAGAGTGTAGGCTCTGTGACGATTGTTGGTGTAACACATTTAGAGGAGAAAATGTGTGGGCATGTGCACATGCGTGTGTACACACATGTACATGCGTACCTATGTCACATGTATTTCTGCACATGTGTGCCCTTGCATGTGCCCCTCAGTGTATATGCATGTGTGTGTACTTATACACATGTGGGTGCCCAGGTGTGGCTATGTATTTGTACATGCGTGTGCCTGCATGTGCACGTATGCCGCTGTGTGCCCAAGTGTTTGTACAAATGTGTGTCCATGTGTGTCTGTGAGTGCATGTATCCACGTGTTTGCACGTGTGTGTGTGTGGTGGGGGTGGCCGTGTGCTGTGGAACACCACCTTACTCAGCTCCATGACAGGCAGATCAGCATGTTCATTCGTAGCTGCTTTTTCTTCTCTTTCTTTCAAAGCCCCAATGGGAGTGAGCGCGAGAGAAAAGCAAGCCACCTATTCCTCTTGAAATAATGAGTGTGGGGGATTCTAAGACTGCGCTGTTCTCAGGCGCCATGGGGAGGAACATTCTAGTGCTTGTTCTGGTGAGGAGAGAGCCTGGAGGAGGCTGATGGTTGTGGATACCCCTCCCCCACCACGCTGCCATTCTTCCCCTACTCTCCCATCCTCCGCCAGGAGCTCAACTGGAATCTGGGAAACAGGAGGTCAAAGTGTGGGGTGGGGGGTTGCTGGCATATTGACCACACTGCTTTTGCTCTGTACCCAGGAGACTGCAGTGTTGGGATGTTCCGGCAGAGAAGGTATGTGCTGATCAGCACCTGACAGGTCAGGCTGTTGCTGCTGGTAGGGGGTCAGCACTGAGACCAGAGTTGCAGCCCCTTGGGTTACCAGGTTTAGCCCTTTCCCTTGCTTTCAGCCGGTTTATGCTCTTCACAAAGAGTCACATCAAGGCTTATAGCTCTTAGACTTCTTGATGCAAATGTTGACATGGAGAGATGGGCAGGAAAACTCTCAGTGGGCTGCACAGCGGGGCGAACAGATGCAGGTGTTCAGAGCAGAAGTGTTGGGACGCTGGCCAGGGCAGGGGTGGGCCCATGGTGGATGGAACCTCCAGAAGGTTCTAGAACTCCTGGGATCAGATGCAATTATTGACGAGCTGGGAGTGGGGGGAAGGGTCTGGTGATCTTGCCCTTGAAGGGGTCACTGGGTGTGGGGAGAGCTGACAGGAACCACAAACCCACTGCTCTCTCCCATCTTCCTTTCCTTCACTTCTTACTAAGCTCTCTTACCACCCTCACCAGCCCTCACTATGAGGTCCCTCACTAGGGGTGCTACTCACATTTGACACAGCATTTGCATGCCTCTGGTCTCACTTGGTTCCCCATAGTGGCCCCAGGAGTCTTCACCACCAACTGAATCTCATGTATGGGAAAGCTGAACTGCATTCTTGTGTCTTAGCCAGTGCCTTTCTAGAGGGAAGGTTCTAGAACAGTGCTTGTCCCAGGATAGAAGATTCTAGAACAAGAGCTCAACTTTCCTAGGGCGCAGCTGGTCTCCAATTCCAAATCCCATCATGCTGCTTTGTTAGAATCTGAGTTCTAGAATGTTCTAGAAGGTTCTGCTTCACCCCAATGTCCCAGACGTCTTTGCTTTTGCCTCCTGCCTTTGTTTTGCTCTGGCAGCTCTGCTGTCAGTTCTGTGGGCCCAGCTCTGCTTTGAAGGCACTTTAAGGAGGTGTTTTTGCATCTTGCTTCTGGCTCCCATGTGCTCTTGGTCCTTCTGCTTGCCTCTCTGGGCCTCCAGAGTTGAACTCCTTTCTTGCCCCAAGGCTTTAATGTAGCCTGACTCCAGATCTTGCTGTACCCCAGGACAGGTGACTGTGGCCCCTTGGACTCCTGTTCTTGCAGGGTGCCAGGTGAGCACCAGACACTACCTGGAGCTGGGCTGGTTTGTGGTGTTGGCACTCGGGAGCCTGAGGAGCTGGGGGAGAGAAGAGGGTGGAGGGGGGTTGGGAGGGTAGCTTGGCCACTCTGCCGCTGGCCTGTGCAGAGGCCAGAAAGGGGAGACGGAGCAAGTCACTGGGGGCTGCGTCTCGTTCTGAGATGTTCTCAGCATGGTCAAGGTCAAGGATATGGTGTGGACCTGATGATGTGTGGCTGGCCCCTGGAAGTGCACTCAGGCCCTGGATACCTGGCGTTTTTTCTGCAGAGGTGGTCTTCAGTGGGCCAGGTGGCCTGATGTGAGTAGTTAAGCACTTGGGTGACCATGTCCTTGTGAGCTCATGGGTTGAATACTCTGGGAGGTGGAGTCATAGGTGATGGCTTAACCTGCTATGCTACAGTGCTGAGCACTGAATTGTGCCTGTGGGACTTGTGACTCCCTTGGGTGGTAAACCATGCAGGCTTGTTTCTGGATGGGTCTCAAGGGGGTGGGGCAGCAGGTTGCTCCCTGGAAGGTGAACCCTGGGCCATGACAAAGCACATCTGGAGCTTTCTTAACCCTAGGAGGCTCAGTTACCCTACCCTCAGAGCCAGCAGGCTAAGACCTGGACGTAGCTTATTTGGTGTGGACCTGCACATAAGACAGGTGGAAGCAGAGCAAAAATAAACCAATGGGGCCAGGCCAGAAGTCGAGAGGCCTGGAGGGAGGTCAGAGAACACATGATGACCAGACAGAAAGAGGCAGGAAGGGCAGGGCCTGGGGAGACAACGCCTGGTGTAGGGGTGGCTGGGTACGAGAGCAGCCATGAATAAAGAAGTCCCCCACTTGCCTGGCATGTCATTAGGAGAACACTTTTTTTTTGTTGTTGTTCACGAGACAGGGTGCCCTTTCTGTCCTTTTTGCCCAACTTCGAGTCCCGGGCTGATGGTAGTTGATAACTTTCCCAGCTGGGTGCCGGAGGGCCACAAAGAGGAGGGGTGTGCTGGGGACCTGGGACTTGTCCTGCAGAGAAGCCATTTTTTGTTCCCTCAGAAGGCCTGGTAGCAGGTAGAGTGAGCTGTGTTCTGAGCAGATCCTTGCTGATATGAAATGAACAGTATGCAAATGATGTGTGAAATAATATGCAAATTGGCATCTGTGATTTTTTTTTTTGAGTCATCTTGTTGGGGCGTTTTCCTTAAAAGATGAGAGCGGGGCTTACTGTCACGTGAGTGGGAGAGCCAGCTCGCAGGGGCTGCGTGAGCAGGTACCGCCCTCTTGGAGCTCCCAGATCGCTCCCTGCCAGCTCTGCACTAGAGCTGCACCAAGCTCGCAGCAGGGCAGGTGCTGCCCAGCAGACTGTACCACTTGTCCTTGCTAAGCTGCAGGTAGCCATGACCTGAGGGAGGGTTTGTTGGAGAGGTGGGATGAGTCTGCCCCAACTCACCCCAAAATGTTGGGTGACTATGGGACTTGGTCCTCAACAAATCTGTGGGTCTTTGTAAGCTCCGGATCCCGGCTGACCTTTCTTAACCTGGTGATATTTACACTTGACAGTGACCAGTAGGTGGCCAGCCAGGGGCAAATGGCCATCGCAGGCTATTGACATATGGCCACTCCTCTCTGCGTCTCTCTGACATGCCAGCAGTGCTTTCTGCCAAGTCCTTTATCTTATAAGAAGTTGGGGCTCAGCTATTTTCCTCCCTGGCCGCTTCTGGTGGGTCGGAGGTTGGCTGCCGTGCATGGGAATGTCTGGAGCAGCTGGCAAAGGGGAGGACACAGGGTAGATGTATTGCTTGGGGTCAGGCCACCATCTTTCAGGGGCTGAGTTGGATGTCGTAGGAGGGATGGTTCAAGGGAGGCAGTATCTGCCCGCTGTGTAGTGCCATACTGTTGGTCCTGAATGGCTAACTAGGTGTGCCCTAAGGCCCGGTGACTTGTCCGAGACTGCCCAGTCTTGTGAGTGGCAAAGGCACAGCAAGCATCCAGGATGCCTGGGCTGTAGGGCTGTAGGTGGCAGTCATGATGCCTTCTCCCTTGTGGGGGTGGGGCTGCGCAGTTAATGAGCGAGGACATGGGTACATGCCAGCACTGGTGGCATTGATCTTCTCATCCTACAACTCTAAAGATTCTAGGTGTAGGCCTAATTGTCAACACCCAGGAGGTTGGAGTGAGCCCTGCGCTGGTCCCCTCTGTGCAGGCCCCACGTCTCTGGTTCTCATCTGGCTGTGCTGCAGGTGCTTCAGGCGCTCAGACCTTCTGTCCCTTCAGTCCTCAGCAGGTTCCTCTTGTTGTTTCTCCTAGGACCAATTTCCCCACCTCACCGCACCCCAAGTCCTAGGTCTCAAGTTGCTAGCTACAGCAGTTGGCTTGCTCTCTGTTTCCCTTCTCGCTTCTCTAAATGTGTCCCAGATGTCTGCTGTGTGACAGGCCCTATCCTAGGTTCTGAGAGTGCAAAGAACTTGTGTTTTTAAGGGTGCCAGCCAGCCACGGGACCCTCTTCAACCACTTGTGTTGGTTGCTGCTGTCTCTTGAAGGAGCTACAGCTTTCAACATAGACCTGGGTGCAAACCTGGGCGGTTGAGCTGGGTGGTCTGCAACAGCAGCCTGCGCATCTGGAAGGTCGCATTTTATTTGCTCTCACAGCAGGTGCAGGTGAGGATTTAGTGTGGGCTGCAGTGGAGGACTTGCCCTGGTGGTTCTCCCCTCTCTGCCCGAGAGTTCAGTGCCCTTGAGGTCACCCGAGGCCCTCTGTCGCTGGGACCTGCTGCTCCGGGCCCTGATCTTGGGTTTGGTTCTGTCCAGGTGCCTTCCCCCATTCCTGGGAAGTCTTGATGCTGAGTGAGTGGGAGGGCGATTTGGCCTCATACTTCCAGGCTGGGTCCTGGCCTTCTGCCAGGGAGGGAAGATGCCTTAAGGGTGCAATGAAGCTTATGTGAGCCGAAAGCCAGCCGGGGATGGAGGCTGGGTCGGCAGGGTTTCTTTGTGGGTGGATGGCACGGTGTACCATGCCCGTCCCCCGCAGCTTACGAAAATGCACTGCTCTCGTAAAATGGAAATGACTTTTCATGAAAAAGACTCTAAAGGCATACAGAGCGTTACTTGAGGGTGGGGGGGTGGGACAGGGGAAGGGATAGAGATCTGTTTAAGGGCCTATGTGTGTGTTTCTCCACCTTGTCTCAGCAAAGCCCCCTGATAGTGCCGGCAGGGGCTCTGATCAACCCCATCCCGCAGACGGCAGCCTGAAGCTCGGTAAGGCTGGGGTACCTGCTCAGGGTCTCCGTAGGAGACAGTGGAGTTGGAGTTTGCTGCTGTGCTATTGATGGCTTTCCCCTCCTGGACAGGGCCCTTGCTTCCTTCCCAAGATTCGCTTATTTATTTAAGACATAAAGAGAGAGAGGGAAACTAGTTAGTTCGTAAACTAGGAGCTCTATTCAGGTCTCCTACATGAGTGGCAGGGACCACAAGCACTTGATCCATCTTCTGCTGTTTTCCCAGGGGCATTAGGAGGGAGTTGGATTGGAAGTGAAGCAGCCAGGGTTTGAACAGGTGCCCTTATAGGACACCAGTCTCACAGACAATGGCTTCACCAGGTATGCCACAGCGCTGGTCCCTAGATGTGTGGTTTTATTTTTATTTTTTTAAGGATTTATTTATTTTTATTGGAAAGTCAGATATACAGAGAGGAGGAGAGATAGAGAGGAAGATCTATTTGCTGATTCACTCCTCAACTGGCCTCAAAGGCTGAAGCTGAGCCGATCTGACGCCAGGAGCCAGGAGCTTCTTCTGGGTCTCCCACATGGGGTGCAGGGTCCCAAGGCTTTGGGCAGTCTTTGACTGCTTTTCCAGGCCATAAGCAGGGAGCTGGGAGTGAAGTGGAACAGCCAGGATATGAACCGGTGCAGTTATGGGATCCCGGTCATGCAAGGTAAGGACTTTAGCCACTAGGCTATTGTGCTGGGCCCTGGATGTGGGTTTTGCAGGACACAAAGCCACACAATGTGGTCTGGAGCTGGCTCAGGGGCCTGTGTCTGTGTCTGCCCTGTGTCTCCCAGGGTCTGGCTTGCTTTCAGTCCTTCTCTTGGCTCTCCGTCTCCCATGTTTCTTACATGTGCGTGGGCAGTGCAGCCTGGCGTGGGGGAAAATGGGCCTCAGCACTGGACAGGGCTGGGTTGTAGGACTGGCTGCATCGCTGGCTTTGATTCTTTGTCTGTGTGGGTTTGTTAACCTGATTGTTGGGGTCCTTCTCACGTGGTGGGTGGAACATGTCATGTAGCTTTTGGTCTGTGCTGAATGCTGAGCTGGTGGTGGGTGAAGAGAAAAGCCTTATATAGTTTCCAGGCCTCTCTTTTGTCATCTGGGGAGTGACATGACAGGGGTCAAGAGGCTGCGACGACGACGATGATGATGTTATGATAATGGTGCTTGTGAGCAGGCATGGGCTGGCTAGGCTGGGGTGTGTGGCAAAGAAGGGGTGAGGCTTCTCTTTTCATCCTACAGGTGAAAATTACAGCTTAGTGGATTTTCTTACTCTTGGAGATGAGAGAGAGAGAGAGAGAGAGAGAAACAGAGAGAGAGAGAGAGATCCTTCTGGCCAGCTGCCCTGCCTGCCATTTCCACCCTATGGGGCAGGCTGGCCCTTGGCAGGAGGTTGGTGTCTCCCGAGTCTTCCTAGCAGCGGGGATTTAATTACTGTAATGGAAGTGGCCAGGGAGGCCTTCTGGCCTGGGGAAACACATTTGTCTTCTCATTGGGAAGGGAAGGAAATAGACCTTCCATGAGGTACCCAAGACCATGGGGCTGTCCTGAGTGTAGGGGAGTGGGCGTGGGCAGCAGTGGGGAGGTCCATCCCCCAGCAACACCTGTGATGACATGTCCCTGCCCGGCCTGGCCTGTCTGTCTCTGCTTCCCCAAGTGATGCTGCTGACAGTGTGGCCTGCCCTTCGAGGCCCACAGGCCCAGCACCTGTGCTGTGATGCCCAGCATCACCTTGGGAAGTCCAAGCGGAAGTGAGGTGACTGCATCCCTCTAATAGATCCTTACCCAACACCTGTTAGGCACCAGCCTGTTGTGCTGGACCCCATGGGAGGCCATAGAAAATTCATCGTTGAAGAATTTACCTTTCAGTAGGTAGACCCTAGCTTATACTGCAGACATCACACACTCATGTTCAGTTGGTCCTTGGGGTCTATGGACCTTGCATCTGTGGATTGAAAGCGCATCTCTACATGCACATAGCAGGTGCATGCAGACTGATGGCGCGTGGACCCTGTTTGGGTCATTATCCCTCAGACAAGGCAATGTAGCAAGAAGTTCTGTAGCACTAGCATGGTGGGTACTAAGCCATCCAGAGAGGACCCCAGGTGCACAAGAAGACAGGTGTAGGTTCTGTGTAGGTGCAACACTACTTCATATCTGGGACTTGAGCACCTGTAGCTCTTGGGAACCTAGTACCCACCCCTCAGTCCCCAAGTAACAGTGGGTAGGGAGACTTGTCAGGTGAAGGAGATGAGTGCTATGACGGGAAGCAGAGCTGAGATGGGAGGACGGGGACTTCTGATGGGCCCGGGGACAGCTTTGCTGAGATGTTTGACAAGATACCTATGGCTAGTGAGGGCAGGAAAATAGCAGCAGGAAGGCCTTGTGTTGGGATTGTGCCTGGCTGGGCCTGGGTGATACTGTTAGGGAGGGATAGAATGGGGGCCACTGCTGTCCTGTTTTTAAAGATTTGTTCATTTTTTAAAAGGCAGAATTAGAGAGAGAGAGAGCGTTATCTTCCATCTACTGATTTACTCCCCTAATGGGTGTGATGGCCTAGCTTGGGCCAGGCAGGATCCAAAAGCTCCTTCCCTGTCTGTGAGGGCTTGGGCTATCCACCATTGCTTTCCCAGGTGTATTAACAGGAAGCTAGATCAGAAGCAGGATTTGAACTGGCACCCATATGGCATGCTAGTGTTGCAGATAGCGGTTTTATCTGCTACACCTCAGTGCCAGCCCCTCAGGGAGATATTTGATGCTTTGGTTTTCTTTCTAAATCCTTGGGATTCAGAGTATAGCTTACCCTTCCAGCACATTGGAGTCAGATAATAAATCTCCCTAGAAAACACCTATTTGCAGTTAGGATTCTTGACATGTACCATTAAACAGAGCAGGCTCACACCTGCAAGCAGTGCATGGCAGCCTTAAAAGTTTCCAGGAAGGGAATAAATACAATGTCAAGTTGTACATCCAAGCAAGCATGCATCTGAGCATGCTGGTACAGTTGTACCTGCCACGGTTGTGGGTAGGAGCTCAGGGCACACGTGGCCAGTGTGGACTGAACTGGCAGGTGAAGTGGATGGCATGACCACCTTTCTGGGGCATCCCAGGTCTGCTAGACAGTTAGCCTATCTCTTGAGTGTGGAGTGGGGGGTGGTGGCACCTGACTTACCACTGTTTTATGAAGTCACAGTGACACATAAGCGTGTCAGCTCATGCTGCTTTGCTTCTGTGTCCGAGATCAGAAACCCTGTGTGTGTGTGTGCCCCTGGGCTATAGGGAGAGGATACAGAGGAGGCATCTGTTGGGAGTTTCCTCCCGTTTGAGAGACCTGGAATCTGATGGTCAGGGCATCTTCCCCCATGGGAAGGGAAAGGCATTTTACCCCAGGGGGTAAGATAGCCAGATCTGGGCTGTAAATTTGCTGGGTGTTTGATTGTTGCAACAGAGGGAGGGCACCTATAGGCACACTACCTGGTGGGTGGCAGTCAGGGATGCCCCTTAGGGCAATTAGTTAGCCAGCTCCAAGGTCAACGATGTGCTGCTTGGGAAGGCTTGCCAGCTGTGGTGAGGGTACAGGAGCAGCCAAAGGGACACCACTAGGCTTCTGATACCCTCTTTCCCAAGGGATGGTCCCAGTATTCCCCGGGACCAGGAGCAGCAGCCCTGAGTTCAAGTCCATTGTTAGTTTCATGGTCTTGGAGTCTCTTCATCCAGGAAGTTCTTATCTGTGGGTGGGGCACACTGTGGAGTAGGGGAGCCCATCTGGGGAAAGTGCCAAGTCAGCTGTCATGGACTCCCCCATCCTCACAGCCCCCGAAGGGTGACCTCAGCGGGGTCAGGACACTGCCCAAAGCAGCTCTTCTTGGCCCCACCTCCAGCCAGGCTGCCTGCTGACTGCTCCCGACCTGCTCCATCTTGCTTCTCGGTCTGTTTCCTTGAACAGGTGGAGCTGAAGTCTGCCTGGGGAGGGTGGAACTTGGAGGAAATGGCAGGGCTATTATTTCTGTGCTGGATGTGTGGGAGATAAAGCTGGGTGAGTGGCAGAGGGAGTGACAGCTGAATGTCTTGGCCCGGGGCCTGGGGAGAAATTTGGGGAGGTGACTGAGCAGGACCAAGGACTCCTTGGTGGCCACTTTGGAATGTAACTGTCCGTGCTGAGGGCAGGCCCAGCCCCAGGGCAGGACAGGTTGTGCTGCCAAGGTAGTATCCATCCTGTGGTACTGAAGTGATCAGAATGGTAGAGAGGTATGGTGCCATGGTCAGGTGATACCTGCAGGTGCTGCTGCCCACAGGCTTCCAGGAGAGAATGGGGTACCTGCGTGTGCAGCAAGGTAGGACCATGCAAGAGGACAGAGGGAGGGTGGAAGCAGCCAGCAGTCCAGCTGCCTGCCCATCCCAGGGAGTCAGGATGGAAGTGTGCACATGCCAGCCGGCACCAGCCATCCTGGCTGGGAGGGCTGTCCTTCTGGGAGTCATCAGCAGCTGGCTTTAGGCCAGGCCCAAGGAGATGGAATGCACCTTCTTCCTACCTATTTCCAAAGCCATGGGAGAATGAGTGACTGTAGGTGGCCCGGTACCCCTGCGCTCAGTTTCTTGGGCGGCTGGGAGTGATAGTGCAGAGACTGCAGGGTGGCTGAAAGCACAGATTGCTAATAACGGGGTATCACTGTTTTAGCTGCAGTGTGAGTGATGATGGACAAGTGGTGGTGGGGGGTTGGATCATCTTGCCTTTTAAGGGGGTGAAGCAGTTGGGATGGGGAGGTCCAGATCGGGCAATTAGCTTTGAGCAGAAGAAATTTGCTCTCTGCTAATGATGAACTGCACCTGTGTACCTCAGCCAGCTTTGCAAGCCCCTGCCACCCTGTAGTTCAGCCCAGGTGCTGGGTGGGGAGCAGGTGAGCAGGCTCAGGGATGGCCAAGCCATCTTCCCCGTTGGCGACTCTCCTGGGTCACCGTGCCTTCCTCTGATGGCTTCCCCCTCCCCTCCCCAGGCTGGCTGGACAACCTTCCCAGATCTGGGGAGGAAGGAGCCCTGGATTTGGGACCAGTGCTCCGATGTTCACCCTGGCTTGGCCTCTGGCCTCTTAGTGTGACCTGGGCAGATGTGCAGCTTTGGAGGGGGTGGAACATGGGGAAGGGTATTGAAAGGATATGAGGGATGTGGTGGCATGGGTACAGAGCCCTAGGTGAATGCCTGGGGAATGACTGGAGGCAGGTGCAGGCGGAGGGGATGAAGGGAGACCCAGAGCACAGGGATGAACAGTATGTGTTTGTGGGTGTGTGAGGGGAGGGAGGAGGGAAGCTCAGGCAGACCCAGCTTAGCTTCTGCCTCTGCTATTTCTAACAGGGTAACCCTGAGCTCCAGGCCTTCACAGAATCCACTGTGTGAGGGTGGTGGATGGGAGGTGGTGTTCCAGGCTGGGACGTTTCTTTGATGCCTCCTTCACAGCATGGGAGAGGCCTAGAGGGATGAGCGGTTCTCATTCCTGTCCCCAGTTCTCTGAAGGGCAGCCCCAGCAGGTGATTATCCCTGGAGGTGGGGCCATCCCAGGGCCCCAGTTCTACTTTCCCTTCTGATGCACACGCCCTGGCAGGGCATCTTTTCCTCCGGCTGAACCTGTGCTGCCCTTTGCTCTTTTGCCTCCTAACATGTGCCTAACCCTATGGACGCTGGCTGCAGCCAGCTCAAGGCCATGGGGCAACGGGCAAGGGGCAAGGGTTTGGGGGTGCACACTCTAAGTGTGGAGGATGAGGCTCACTCCGTCTGCAGAGAATGTCTGAAAGTAAACAGACCTGCTGTTTCTGATCCTCACATCTGGCCCTTCTGAGCAGGTTGCTGATGAACACTCCTGCCCCTGGGCACCCTGGGAAGAGCCTTGGCAGGGGGCTCTGACTAGGGAACTCCAGGAGCCCAACCCAGGGGGATTTGGAGAAGGAGCTGGGGGCGGGTTGGGGTGGGGTGGTGGAGGCTGGGGACTCCCCTGTGGACCTGGGAGAGGGGAGGGTTGTAGAATAGCCACAATGGCAGAAGCTGAGCTGATCATCCGGGAGCATCGTCTATGTCTCCCACGTAGGTGCAAAGTCCCAAGGTTTTGTACCATCCTCTACTGCTTTTCCAGGCCACAAACAGGGAGCTGGATGGGAAGTAGAGCGACTGGGACAGGAACTGGTGCCCATATGGGATGTCAGCACTTGCAGGGCGAGGATTTAGCTACTAGGGAGGGCATCATGCTGGGCTTCTTCTCCCTCCTCCTTCTCTTCTCCTCCTCCTTTTCTTCTATCTTTTACAGCAGAATAACTGAGTCTTCGAAATTCATCTTTCCATGAATTTTTGGAAGTACTCATACAAGGGTGAGGTGTGTCCTAGAGGCTTGCTGCAGCCAGCATAAGATGTGTGTGTGTGTGTGTGTGTGTGTGTGCGCGCCAGGCTCCTTTTCTAGCTAAAGTCCTAGGCACCCTCACCCTGCCCTATCTATCTCCCGTCGCCATCTGAGTGGGAGGGCTGGGGTTCATGTCAGAGGCTGATCCCTTTGGCCCCTGCTGTGTCTCAGCAGGTGTGCACTGCTGAAGATGGGCTCAGGGCTGTGGCCTGGGAGTCCTTCTTTTGGGTCAAAATGCAGGTGCACTGGTTCCATCTAGCACCTGCCTGGAGCCAGCAAGCAGGCTGACTGCCAGGTAGTTGTGTGGGGCTCCTGGGGTTGCTTTACCAAAGGCATGTTCCCAGAAACATGTGGCCCTGTCCTAGGCTGGGTTGCAGTCTGAGGAGTTGTCAGCACATGGGTTGTGTCCAGGCAACTGCTGTGAATAGTTGGTACCTGCTGGGATCTGTGTGGAGAAGTTGGAGCTCAGTGCGATCTTTCTGATGTCTGAGCAGGGCAGAGAGAGATGTAGGAGCCACCAGAGATTCACCCTGCCTGGGGTGGAGGAAAGGATGCACAACCTAGGTTTGATCTTTGGCCCCTTTGGGTCCCAGTTTTCCCATCTCTAAAATGGGTGTAAAATACTTCCATTCCAGCCTGATAGGCTTGTGCTGGGGGGCAGGTTAAGACGGTATGGAGAGGAAGTACCATGTGACAGATCGCAAAGCGGCGGCTGTGTGGGCTGTGGGGTGGTTGGTACTAAGTCCCCCTAAATGGCCTTATTGTCACTAGTCTTGGCCATCTTTCCACTTCAGAGTCTGAGTGTGAGACTCATGGCTGATGGACACGTGGGGATGGGTCCAGAATCCTCGATCCACTCTTTCTTTTCTTTCTTTTTTTTTTTTTTTTAGAATTTATTTTTATTTGAAAGGCAAAATTACAGAGAGAGAGGGAGAAACAGATAAAGATCTTCCATCAGCTGGTTCATTCCTTAAATGGTCACAACGAAGCCAGGAGCTTCTTCTGGGTCTTCCATGCAGGTGTAGAGACTCAAGGACTTGGGCCATCCTTCTCTACTTCTCAGGCCATAAGCAGGTAGCTGGATCAGAAGTGGAGTAGCTGGGACTCGAACTGGCCACCATATAGAATGCAGGTGGAGGACTAACCATGGCACTTGGCCAAAGTATCGCTTTGGGTTTGGTCATGTTTCCAGCTAGAAGACACTTTGTTTTTGCCACTGACTCCCCAACGTAAGGCTTAGAGACTGGTTTTATGTTTAATGAGAAAAAGCAGCAAGAACCTGGTATCTTACTCTCCATTAAAGGTGGCAGAATGGCTGTATGAAGTCTAAAAGCCTGGCAAGAATGTGTACTAAGAATACATGAATTATGCAAATCTGTGTAGTGAGTTGATTTGCATAATGGAGAGACTGGAAGAGAGACAGAGAGGGGCGTGGGTGAGGGCTCCTGTCCAGATCATGTGGAATGGGTACCATGGCTCCTGCGGGGCCCAGGCAGGTCCTGTTGCCAGCTCCGGCCCCTCCGGGCAGGCAGTCCTGTGTTCTGTGCAGCTGACCCTGCCTGCAGGGGGCAGCCCCCACGGCAGGAGTGGTTGGGACTCACAGCTGGTGCTTACTTCTTGTGTGGAACTGGCTTCATTAAGTCTCCTGTGCAGAGCATTCTAAGAAGTACTCAGGGTCATTATTCCTTCAAACCCAGGCTCTGGCCCTCATGAAGTGCCGTATGGCATCCTAACGCTGGCCAAGCGTCTCTTCCTGGGACTGTATGTGCGTGAAGATTGAGAAGGTGTCTGCGGCTGGAGGGATGCTAGTCCAGGATTCCTGACCTTGTGGGGGTCAGGAAGAGTTCTGTCTTGTGCTTTCCCACCTGGTGGCTCCCAACCACATCCTGTCCCGGCCTTTTGAGCAGGTTGCTGATGGAACACTCCTGCCCGGGTGTGAGGATGGTCATGGGGACCAAGGTGTCTTGTACTCTGAACCGTCTGGGTGCTGCCTGAAAGCCTGGGGCTGTTGAGCTCAGGCTGAAGCGGTCTTGTGACTCCCTCCCTGGAGGTTAGGCAGGTGCTAGGAGAGGCAGGCAGCTGATTTCTTTGGATAGGGGCAAGGGGAACATAGTATGGCTGCGGGGTGGGCAGGAACCTCCCGGAGAAGCTGCTGGGGTTCAATAGATTTCTGAAGCCTCGAGCTCTAAGCTGGGGCCCATACCAGGACCTGGGACCACAGAGATATAAAAGAATGCATAGCTTTCTTAGCGAATCCCTCCCCTAAACCATCTTGTTTGGTGTTGATGACAACATCCTGAAGTGGCCTCTCTTGCTGCTATGTTTTATGGATGTGCAAGTTGAACCTGGAAAGTGGCACAGCCGAGCACCCAGCAGGGCCTGCTGACTGTCCAATCTGTTCCATGACCATAATACTTTGTCTTTTCTGTAGGGTCTGACCCTATAGATGCATTCCTCCAGGGCCTGTGACACCATGCAGCGTGTAGTAGGCATTGGGACCCTGGAACCTGAGAGGCCAAAATATCTCCTGAAAGTCAGGGAGGGCAGGGCAGGTGCGCAGAAGAGGGTGGTGCAGAGGTCAGCCACATTCTGCCTGGCATTCGGCAAGGTGGAGGCTGTGGTGAGGTGGAAGCTACAGGTCAGTGCACCAGGGTGGGGAGTAAGGTCTTCTAGATGGGCAGGGTCATTCTGCATGCTCTCTGCTGCCTCCCACCCTCTCTGTGGGGTATGACCAGGTGAGGTGGAGCTTGCAGACTTGGGCTGTGGTTTGTTGTTAGACTGGCAGGTGCTTTGCAGCCTGTGTTCCCAGGTGCACTGTCTGCTCAGCTGAGAGCCAGGGGTCTGTGGGCACCTGCGCTGCATGTGGACCCTGCTTAGTGGGAGTGAGGGTTAGGAGGAAGGCATGGATGTTCTTCCATCCACACCTGCTCAGACCCAAGAACTGTGAGGGACAGGGCAAGGAGGTCCCTCCAGGGGACCCCATTGTTGCCTGGAGCAGGGATGGACAAGGTAAATAGCCTTATTTGGAGCCACACAGCTGCTGGAGAAGTGACTCAACCCCCAGGCTGGGGTATTCTCATGGCTGGGTTGGGTCCCCCTCTCTGGTTCACTCCTGAGGATACCACTAGATGAGCAAGGGGCAGGGCCCACAGATGCCATCACCTCCTGTCAGGACCCCTCCCCACAGTCCTGCAGGTGCCTTAAGGTGGGGGAGGAGAGTGGGCTAGACAGGCCTGAAGGGTTTTAGCAGGAAGCTGGGACACAGAAGGGGCTGCACATGGGAGCTGGCAGGAATTCAGCCAGATGGCTTTTGGTGGGTGACCTCACCTCTGGGACAGTCCTGGTCCTCATTGATGAGTAACAACAGCACCTTTTTTCATCTTGGAGTCACCTGGGAAGCTCTAGGAAATGCTCTGCTTCTGACCGCTGGAGTCCAGCGCTACTAGGGGTACAGGAGTACAGTCTGGGGTGGGGATTTGTGAAATGCCCAGGGGTGCAAATCTGTCACCAGGTTTGGAGCTCGCTGTTGTAGGGTGATGTGTGATCATCATGGGGTTTCGTTGTCATGGGTTGGGGTCCAGGGACATAGTACAAGCACCTGTGAGACCCAAGAAGTGCTCCTTATGCCCTGCCTAAATGACTGTCAGAAGAGCCCCCGCTCACCCTGCTGCCCCACCGTCTCGGTGACCCCAGGGCCAGCCTGTGTTTTCCTGGCTGACTCTGGTGTCCTGAGTGGGGCTGGGAGCTGGGCGTTTTATAAGCTGAAGGTTCCGGGGTTGGATGTGTAGGTTCCCGCAGAAGTTTCTGGGAGACAGGATCTGCAGGTGCCAGCATGGGGTTGGGGGTGAGTCTGTGGTGGCCTGGGGGTTCTGGCTGTTGGGGGTTGGTGGGGGTGGGGGTGGCTGCTTTTTTGGGAACACTCCTCTCTGTGCCTTGATACTGACCGTGGGGGAAAACTGAGCCCCTGAGCTCAGCTGTCCTGGCAGGAAGCTGTGCATCATAGGCTGACAGGAAGGAAGTGGCTGAGCTGTGGGGAGAGGGTGAGGCATCAACTGGAGGCCCAGGGAAAAAGGTATTTGCCTTGTGGATGCCGGGGGGGTGGGGTGGGGAGGATGCTGTCTGGCCTGGTCCTCAGGTGGCTTCCCTGTTTGTTCCCCTTTGAATGAGAAAGCCTGCATTTAGCTAATAAGCACAGAAAGCTAGCCGAGCCCAGGAGGTGGACCGCACCTGTCTTTGATCAGCATCCCTCTCACCAGCTCCCTGCCTGGGGGACCAGGCGCCCGCGCAGGGCATTCTGTCATCTTACTCACCGCTTCTCCCTCCATTTGCAGCCGTACCTTCCCAAGTGCCTTTGATTTCTCTTGCTCTCTGCCAGTCCCAAACACAGGGACACTTTTAATAGCACAAGGCCCCTTGGATCCCTAACCAGTCAGTCGCCAAATCCTGTCCAAAGCACACTCAGACAGAACAGCCGCATTTGATCACAGGTATTAGCTCTAAGCCGGCACGCACCTGTGAAATTTGTACATTTCTTTCAGAGCAGCTCTACAGATTTTTACAATATTGAAATCACCACTCACTGACCTTTCTGGAAACACTAGATAAATTGCAAGAGCCAAACAGATCAGCCAGAGTTGGTAAGTGCCCTGGTGGCCCGAGCCTTCCTGCCAAGCTTCTTCAGGTTGAATCTTAGAAATCCCTGCCTGCCGGGGCCCCACCTCCCCCTGACCTGTGACCTGTCCGTTGCCCAGCGGGCCCCTCCCCCTGCTCCTGGCCAGGAGCTTGGGGTGGGGTGCCCTCTGCAAAGCTTGCACAGCTCCCTGAAGCAGCTCTGGTATGTGGCTGCCGGCACCTCATCCCGTCTGTGTTTGTCTCTGTGCTCTGTCCTTCCAAACACACCGGTGGCCACAGCCCTGGGGCTACTTCTGGACGTGGCTGAGAGCCACTAGGAAAGGGCTCGGGTGCTCTGAGGCCTGGCTAAAGGGGTGTGGGGGATGGTCAGAGTGCTCCTGGGCTTGAGTCCAGTGCCCTTCCCTGTGCAGGGTGAGGCCTGGCTCCAGCAGGTGTATGGGATGGGTTTTGTTCAAGGCCAGGCCGTGTCCTGCTGTTGTCTTTCTTCACACGGGCACCTTCCCTCCCTGCCAGTTGGTGGTGCTCAGGGGATGTGAACCAAGTAGAATCCCCTGTTTGTGTTCTGTGTAGGGTAAAGTGGAATTGGGCAGGTGCATGGAGGATGGAACCGGATCTCGTGGAGCCCTCATAGGGTCTTTTGGAGATGTGGAGTCTCTTAGGGTGATGGGATCTACTGCTTGTCTAGTGGAGGTGCTTGGAGGTATGGAGCCTTGATGGGGTAGGGTGGGGAGAGGAGAGGCAGCGGCTCAGCTAGGGGCTGCTAGCTGTGGTTCACTCTGTAGCTGTGGTCATTTCACGGACAAATGAACGTTGTCACCAGGCTGGCTCCCGTTGCTTTGTCGCTCCCCAGTGACCTGGCTCAGCATCCACTCGGGGGCTCTTGGGCTTCCATTGCTGCTTGGCCCAGGGGGTTCCTACCGCCCTCTGGCATTGGTAGAATGAATATCAGAGGCTTAGGAGTATCCCTGAGGTGCAGGCTCTTCTGTAGCAGCACATACTAAGGCAGCAGCAGCCAGAGGTCCCTTTGGTCCTTGATTAGATCATGGGTTCCACAACCATGGATCCATCCCATGCCCCAGGCTGGGTTCTCGGCTTGGGGGAGAAGCCGAGTGAGGACAGTGACTTGAATGATGCCACTCTCAGAGAGCTCATGATGCTGAGATGAGCTCCTGGAGAGCTCTGGAATGTGCTGCCTGCGAGATGCCCTGGAGGCTGCAGTGGTGAGAGGAGCAAGAGATTGGCGGGCAAGCATGTGCAAAGGCCCGGAGGTGCCAAAGCACATGGTGCGTCTTGAAGGAGTGTGATGCTGAGAGGGATCAGACTGGGCAAGGTGCTTAGAAGCCTTGCTTTCTTCCCCAGAGGTTGTGGGGAACTTTGGAAAGGCATTAAGGAGTGAGGGGGCACCATCTCTGCCTTCTGTCACTTGTTATGGAGTCTAGCAGAAGGGACATTCCAGGGAGCTGGATTTGAGCTGGATTCCAAATCTGGCTCTCTGGGTGATCTTGACCACCTCAGGACCTGTGTGTCCTGGCCTGGGAGATGAGAGGATTCTGTAGATCTCTGAGCCTATGACCACCTTCCTTGCCAGTCATCCCCCAACACCTGCCATGGTACGCACTTGTCTATCCCTCTCTGGCTGCTGCTTGTCCCAGCATGGTCAGTAGCTGCTGGTGGTGGCTGGAGGCAGAGGGCTGAGTCCACCATGCCAAGTGGACCCTCCTAATACCCCCCCACACCGTTTAGCTCCCTGCCTGCCTGGCCCCTTTTTTTCCTGTCCAAAGGAGCACCTTCCTTCCCTTGGAACCCAGCCCACCCCACAGCACATAGCCCTGGGTCCAGCTGTGTCCCCTCAATGAAGCAATTCCCTCCCCGGGGGCTGCAAATCCTCTCTCCACCCACTCTGTCCCCGAGTAACAAGAGGCAGCTGAGTCAGGGTCACTGCAAGTTGCTCATGGTGACATCTGCGCAGGGAACTGTCAGGAGCTTCCTGTGCCTGACCCCGGAGGTCGGAACTCAGTGCTTCCCCCAATGCAGAGCCTGCCCATGGGCTCTGGCCCTGGCACTTCCAGCCTAGGGACTCCCCTTCTGCAGAAGGCCCTGACAGCAGCTGTGGATGGGGAGCCACCTTCTGCCTCATTACCCTACTCTGTGTCCCCAGCCTACTACAGCCCCTCCACATGAGGGAGCCCAAGGGCTGGCTGGCTGGGATTTCTCTGTTCCTAGGTCTCCCATTCCAGCTGTTGCATCTGAAGGTTTTGACAGTGAGTTCTAAATAGATAGGTATCTGATTAGTCAGAAGGGCGAGGGAATTAAAAGTGACTCCAATTTTTGAGTACCGATTCTCAGAGCTATTTACCACCTGAGTGATCAAATTGGCCGTGGGGTGATCATAGTGAATTCTCTTCTGGGGAGCAAGGCATGGCATTGTCTCCATTCAGCCACTTGGCCACTCGGCCACTCATTGAATGTTGTGGAGGGCCTTCTGTGTGCCAGAGTGGAGAGACCATGACTCCAGCACCCAGGGGAGCCCAGCGGCCAAGGGCGGTTTCCCTCAGTTTCCAGACTACAGCAGTGGTACAGGCGGGAGGAACCATGCACAGGGAGGGCAGGAGGAGGATGGAGGGAAGAGGAAGAGGGGTGCTGCAGCACTGGGGTGAGAGCTCTGGCAGGAGCCAAAGGAGGGAAAGCCTGCATCCTCTCTCAACTCTACTGGGCCGCTCCCGGCTGCTGCCTCAGTTTCCCCATCTGAGAATGGGGCCTTGAACTGCAGATCTGCTTACCCCTGACTTTCTGGGACCATGAAGGGCACTGCAGGTCCTGGCCAGAACGTGACAGAAGCCAGTCAAGGATGAGACGGGGCAGGGTGGGGCAAGGGGGTCTCTTCCCAGAGTCCCTGTGCGGCTCCCATTTGCTGGCCTCTTGGGGAGACCTGGAAGCATCTGGGTGACTAAGTGTGAGAAGAATTGGGGCTCCCAGCTCTGTGACCCTAGGTCATGGCTTCCACACACTCTGAGTCTCCGTGTTTCTGTCTGAGGTGGGAACAGCTCTCTTGATCTCTCAGGGGTCAGATAGGAAATTGTGAATGAATGAATGAATGTCTTGTGAACAGGAAAGGGCTAAAGTGCCACCCAGAACACAATAGTTCAGTAGCAAAGAAAATACAATATTTGTCTTTTTCTGGGAGCTTGGAAGTTTAAGCCACTAAGGGTTAAAGCAAGCTGAACACATGACTGCAACTGTCCATAATTGATGGAATAAACCTTAAAGGAGTGACATATAATTGCAATTAATCCAGGCGCTCTGACACCGCGTCACTAAAAATAGTGTCTACTAATAATTGCTTTGATCTAGCAAAATGATGTCTGTCTATGAGCCCAGATTCAGGCTTTGCTAATGGCTGCCCTGTTCCCTGGGGCCTCCTGCAGGGTACTGTGGAGGTTTGGGAGACACGGAAGAGACAGAAGGACAGAGAGAGGGGACCCTGATGCACTGGGACCCCACAGCAATGAATGCCACAGTGCCAGGGTGAGCGTATGACTCACCATTGCCATTGGGGCACTTTGGAGCCTCTGATATTAATCATTACTATTCATCATGTTAATGAGGCCAGACGGCTGGTGGGCGTGCATGGGACTCTCCGGACCAACGGGGAGTCCATGGTGCTTGAGGCAGATCCAGGTTCAAGTTCCTGGGAACTCTCGGCTGGAAGCTTGTTCTCCCATTCATCATGTGCACTTTCCTCTTGGCCACGCGGAAGCAGGACAGGTTTTTTTTTTTTTCCTTAAAAACAGTGGCGAAGCCAAACAGTGCAGCTGTGGTGTCTGCCCTGTGCAGGTGGGGGAACAGCTGGCCGGACTCAGGACACACTTTGTGGCTGAGGAGATGCATATGGTTCAGAGGGAGAGGGCTGGCGAATTTGGCTCCAGTGGAGTTGGCCAGGGGGGCGAGTGACCCCGTCTACAGAGAGATGGGGTCGGAGTGTGGCTGTGGACTTGGGAGCTAATACCTTGGCTTGAAGTCTAGCTTCTCTGCAAGCAGGCAAGGTCATCTCAGCAAATGGCACTATCCTCCCGGATCTTCCCCCTCCTCAGTTTCCTCATTCATTGCCGAGTGGGGATCATAGTTCCAGTTTGTGAAGTGGGGGCCCATGGGTCAGTGGATGACAGCCTCAGGATGGGTCTGTGGTGTTGCAGGTCCTGGTGGGTCTCAGTTGACTGTGTCCCCTTGTAGGGGCGCCTGGAGAGGGCTGTCATGGACCCAGTCAGGGGGCCACAAGCCCCTCCCTGGAGATGAGGCAGCCTCAAGCTCTGGGAGCAAGACAGCAGACAGGATGGATGACTGGAGGAGCTGGGCAAGCATCTGATCACTGTGTGGATGGCTCATCTGTGCATGTGTTGTGCTGGGCAGGGGCCCTACCCGCCTTGCAGCCCCCTCAAAGCTCTGCACAGGCCCCTCATCTCATTCTGGCCTTTGAGTGAACCAGCTAGGACATGGGCTTTTGTGGTACCCCGTGGCTGGACTTGATGGCACTTCCAGGCACAAGGTAGGCAGGTTGGCAACAGTTTGGTGCCAGAGGACTTGGGAGAGACAGAGGGAGAGTTACAAGAGGACCATGTTCAGCCTATTAATAGCCTGTGTTTGGTCTCCACCGCTTCTATCAACATCGTCCATCACAGGCAAACAATTGGAAAGCTTGGGCCAAACGGCAGGCCTGTGCTGAGTTTCTGTAAACAGCAGGTCCACCCCTTACGTGGTACGGAGGTGCCACTCACATTATGCCAACTGGCTGTTCTTCCCTGGGTTTATTTTGGAGTGTTTGGGTTTTTATGTGAAAAACAAAGTGGAGAATCTGAAGTCGGTAATCGTCATTTCTCCTGGCTTGCACCTGAATGAGAAGTGTTAGTACCCCCGTGCCTGAGTCAGGCACCTGCAGGCAGGGTGGAGAGAGGAATGGGGTTGATGGGCAGGTTGGGGAGGTGTGGCAAAAAATCAGCCCAGCCTTTGGAAGACATGGGCCGTGTTGGCCCTATTGCCCGTGTGTGACCTTGGGTAGGGTACAGCCCTCTTTCTGCGTCTCTTGCCTGTGAAGTTGGTGGAGTTGGTCTGGACGGCCTGAGAGGCCTCCTTCCCTTCTCATCTGAGTGATGGTGGAGACCTGGCCGCCTCCCCTTCTCTGGCAGCAATGGGTCAGGACACTGTGAACTCCAGGAGATCTGGAGCTACTGCTGGGGAATGCCATAGAGCTGGGCTTCATCCAGGAACTGGACAGCAGCCCTCAGAGGTGCCTTGCAGAAGCTGGGTGGTTGCCTCTCTGTGTGGGATTAACAAGTGTCTTAAACATGTTTGTGTGGTCCAAGCATGGCCAGACTTGAGGGATGGTTTTGCCCAGTGTGGGCATGCAAATGTGTTTGCAATACCCTGGATGCTTCTAACACAGGTGGAAGGTGCAGACAGGCTCACAGGGTTGCCCTGGCCACTGGACAGCCTCCAGTGCACACCAGGCAGGGGCTGCAGAAGAAAGGAGGAAAGGTGATGTACTGGGGCGACAAGGCTGAGGGTCTGTGGAGGCTCTTCTATGGCTGCCGGGTCATTTGAATGTACCTGTGCCCTTGGAGTTTCTTAGAAACTAATGACAACAGTAGCTGTAGAGAATGTGGGAGTCTGGCGTGTGTCAGCATGGCGGATGGCCTGGGCAGGATGGGGAGAGGAGAGTTCAGGCCTGGGACAAGCCAAATCAGGCTTGTTCTAGCTGGGAACCTGGTCTAACCAGGGACACACAGCTTTCTGCAGAGTCAAATGTTTTCCTGCTGCAGAAAGGGCTTTGTTTTTTGTTTTTCTTCCACATGGCAGGAAGAGAGATCTCATCTAGTAGTTTGCTCCCCAAATGCCCATAATGGCCGAGGGATGGCTGAAGTTAGGAACTCAGTCCAGCTCTTCCACAGTTCTAAGCCCTGGCCACTGCCTGGCACAGTGTGCCTTAGCAGGAGCAGGCATCATGAGTGGGTGGGTACTGAAGCAAGCATTCTATTATGGGATGTGGGTATCTTAACTGCTAGGCAAAGTGCCCAATAGTCCTTCTTTTGTTTTTAGTTTATTTTATTTATTTTATTTTTAAAAAAGATTTATTTTTATTGGACAGTCAGATATACAGAGAGGAGGAGAGACAGAGAGGATTATCTTCTCTCCGATGATTCATTCCCCAAGTGACCGCAATGGCCGGTGCTGTGCCGATCCAAAGCCAGGAGCCGGGAACTTCCTCCAGGTCTCCCATGTGAGTGCAGGGTCCCAAGGCTTTGGGTTGTCCTCCACTGCTTTCCCAGACCACAAGCAGGAAGTTGGATGGAAAGTGGGGCTGCCGGGATTGGAACCGGCATTCATATGGGATCCAGGCACGTTCAAGATGAGGACTTTAGCTGCTAGGCCACCACTCCAGGCCCTGTTTTTATTTTAAAGGCTTATTTATTTTATGTAAAAGGTAGAGCTATAGAGAGAAGAAGAGACACATACAGACACACACACAGAGATCTTCCATCTGCTGGTTTGTTCCCCAAATGGCCACAGTGGGCCATGCCAAAGTTAGGAGCTAGGAACTCCATCTGGGTCTCTCATGTGGGTAGCTGGGACCCAGATACTTGAGCCATCCTCCATTACCTTCTAAGACACGTTAGCAGGGAGCTGGATCAGAAGCAGAGCAGCTAGGACTTGAACCAACACTCACAGGGGATGCCAATGTTGTAAGCGGTGGATTTACTCGTTGCCCATTCAGGCTTCCTTTTCTTCCAACAACGGTTAACTTAATATGAGAAAATGAAATTATTTCAAGGCAATCCATTCTGGAAGCACATGATTTGTTTCAAATGTTCTAGAACATTTAGGAAAATGAGGGCTTCTATAGTGGGGTAAATAAGGGACCATGGCTTTGGCAAGGGGAGGGGTAAATGGTTGCCAGGCAACCATCACAGTGAAGCAAAGTTGGACCCAAGTCTGGAAGGGAGGAGGAGAGTGACTCCCTGTCCCTCTGAGGTCCCCAGGCTGCCAGGATGACAGATCTTGGGGCTGAGCCAAGAGGCCTTTCTGTGAGCCCCTCTTTGGTGTGGGGATCTTCAGGGCCCAGTGTGCATTCAAACAAGCTGTGGGAGGAGGAAGGGGCTGGCGCCACTGCAAGTGATGTCACTGCTGGCCACTGCAGGCAGAGGAGGATGGGAGGCAATCAGGAGCCGATTGTTTATTAGAGTAGAAAGCAGCACGAACAGGTGACAGATTTGGGATACGGGACTCAGGGGACAAGCGAACTTGGAGGCTGCTGGGTTGTACCCATAGAAGCAGAGTGGGTAGGGCTGCCTGCCCCTGTGAGCAGAGTCCTGGGAGCCCCAGTGCCTGTGACTAGGGTTAATGATCCCCCAGGACACCTGCAGGCCTGGAGAATGAATGCTCCCTGAGGACGCTGGCACAGGCATGTGTGATGCCAGAGGCATGGGTTTTTTGAATTTTTCTGGGTACCAAGCATTGAGAAACCAGAAGACAGATTTTTCCAAAGTCAAAGTAGAGTCTCTTAAGGGCTGGCTTGTGAGAAAGGGAGTTCCTCATCCCTGAAGATAATCGAGAAGGAACAGAGGCCCCACACACCAGGATTCTTCCAGAGGCGAGTGGTTGTACTCGATGGCATCTTGCTTTCCTTCTAACTGTGGCTTCATGGCTAATGCGTGTGTTGGGTGATGTCTCAGGGTTGTAATGGCTGCCTCCACCTCCTGGGCCCCTCTTCCTGCACTCTTACTCTCAGTTCTAGCCTGCACCTTGGAGCCAGTGGTCTCATTTTACAAACAAGAGGGTGCAGGCCATACCTGTAGAGATTTTGACATCATTGCTCTGAGAGATAGCCATCGTACATGTGGCTGTGCCATGGGTACCTAATGGACTTCTGTCTGCTCTTCTCTAACCCCTGGGCAGATCTTCATCTGGTTTCATTCCGTCTCAGTGTAGAGCTAAGAAGTAGGTGGCTGTGTTACCCATCCCTGTTCCTCCACCTAGCAGAGGTGAGTTTAACACTCACTTTGGGTCCAGTCAGCTCCTAGGTGAGCCAGCTGAAGGCCACCACTGCCAGCTGCAGCCACAAAGCCCTCACCCTGGGGGTTTCCTCCTTCCACGCTTAACGCCGTGCGTGGCACATGGCAAGCAGGTAATCACAATGGATAAAATCTCTTGGAATCCTTGCCTGCATTGCAAGTAGGGCAGGATGATAAATGATGAGCAGGCATGCCCTAGAGAATTCATGAGAGATGCCAGTTCCCCCTCCGTTTGCCCGGGAAACCATTTCTTTAATTGGAAGGGTATGTGTGGCCTGGAGGGGTGACCCGCAGGACTTGATATTTTGGGAGCATGGTTTCCCAGATGACCTTCTCCTGTCTGCCTTGGGATGTCACCCAGTGAAGGGGGCGGGTAGTGACTGACCTGGGGTGGACACAGCCCTCAACACTGGCTTCACTCAGCATCCCCAGGCCACCCTCCACACTCAGGCCTGAGCATACTCGTGATGAGCTGCACTCTGTCCCTCAGGCATCAGGGTCCACCTCTTCTGGAAGGGACACAGTGGAGGGCCCCAGAGAAATGCTATCTCCCATCCCCAGCCCAGCCTGATGGGTTTTTATTTTGAGAATGCTGGCTTCCAGAAATATTTCCTGCTTGGACCCATGCCCGCTCCACTGGCCAGCCCCCATCTCCAGTCAGGACCTACCTCAGGCTGTCCCACCCTCTGTCCCACCATGACTTTGTTGGTAGGTGAAGAGTGAGGTCCCAGCAACGGGATTGCCTGTTGTGAGATCGCCCAGGTCTGCTGGGTTCCAATCCACCTTTGTCCCATTCCTCCACCAGGAACTGTGGGTGGTGACTGACGCTGTCGGGGTTTAGCTCCCTCATCCCCAGCTTGGGCCCCTAGGGACGTAGAGAATCTAATGCAGGTGGCACGGGCCAGCCCGCCATCATGCACATTAATGCTACCTGTTGTTCGGATTGTGTCCTTGCCTTTTTGTGAATCGGGAGCTTTAGGGAGTAGGTGGCTGTCCACTTCACACATCGCCTGCTTTTGCTCCCTTGCAAACATCTAATATTCAGCCACTATTTATCAGCCTCCTATGGACCACGTTCTAGGCCTGGCATGTAAGAGCACGATTTGAAATTCCGACCATGTGACTGGTAGACATAGCACAGGGTGTCAGGGCAGAAGTGGAATTTGATAGGCATCAGCGCTCTGGGCCCTAGTGACTGGCTGGGGTCACTAGGCATGGTCAGCCTGAGGCAGGGGGTGGGGTGTGGGGTTCAGGGAAGGCAAAGGGTGTGGGGGCATGTCTTGGTATTGGGGTTCCTCCAAGGAGGATTTGGGAAAGTAACAGCTCCCAGCTGAGGTTAGAGTGTAAGCACCTTGGACAGGGCACAGGAAGGACTGGGAGAAGCCTTGGGCATAAGGGGCGGGAGCAGAGCAGAAACGGCAGGGGAGAAGGCAGAGGTGAGTTGGAAAAGGTGGCAGCAAGGTTGAGTCCACGCCCAGCGGCTGGGTCCCATGGTGAAGCTGCCCCAACACCCACTCCAGGGGCTCAGTTGGCAGGAAAAGCACTTGGCACTTAGCCTTGTGGCTCAGCTGCAGGGGTGCCAAGCAAGGATGGTCTCCAGGCCCGAGTGTGGGCAGCCTAAGCAGCAGCCCCTTCTAGAGTGTTCTGGCAGCTCCCCTATCCAGTGCCCTCACACAGGGTATCTGCCTACCTCCTCTCACAATTCAGGTGGAAGGTCAAGTCCATTGCTGGGTTTGGCTCCCAGTCTGAGCAGCCCAGCCTGGCTGTGCCCCTTGTTCTGCCGCTTCACCTGCCCTTCCTTGTCCTTGTTGCCTTGCATTGGGCAGGAGCAAGCTGGGGTTGGAAGTGGAGGGGGGTTGTCTGTGTGAAGATGAGGGTGTGGTGATGGTGCCCAGCGCAGCAGAATGAGCTCCTGGGAGGGCCCCAGGTTGAGCAGGTTGGGGCTGGAGGGGAGACCAAGGCACTTGTGCAAGCATTCAGCATGGTGTGCAGACATAGTAAATGCTCAGAAAACACAGCACATGTGAAAAGGTGAATGTTTGGTCGCTAGCATGCTCCAGGTGCCTTTCAGACACCCACAGCAAGGCAGGGGGTGGTGGGGGTGCTGGCATTTTTGTAATTGTTGCAAATTCTTTGGTGGCCAGATGACCTCTGCAGCAGAGGATTTGACTTCCAGGGAGCATGAACTTTTCTTTGTGTGGAAAAGGAAGGGCTACCCCTCCCCCCGTGCATGATCTCACCTTAATTCCAATATCTGTGACTAAAATGAGGTTGCTTTCGGTTTGCAGAAAAGGACTCAGAGGCTCAGAGAGGTTGAGGGACTGGTCTGGCACCACACAGCTAGTAGGTGGCCAAGATGGGAGTTACATGTTGGTTTCCCATCCTCTGCTGTTTAGGAACAGATAAGGCAGCTTTTTCTTGGTCATTTCCCATGGCAAGAAGCTAGGAGACTCATCTCGCTGCTTTGGCTGGTGGGTGTGCAGCTGGCAGTCCTACACTCACAAACCTAGAGTGGCCCTGGGTGGGGCCTGTGTGTGTCATGGCCATGGGCCTTTCGGCACAGCCCCCTTCAGGCTCTGTTGAGTTGAGAATCTAGTTTTGCAGGGCACTGGGTTCTACAGGAGGGAGGTGGCTTGTCTGAGGCCAGGCATTTACCGTGGGGAAAACGGGGACTCTGTTGCAGAACCCAGGGCCTCCCCACCCTCCAGGGCCCTCTCGGTCATAAAGCATCCAGGGTCCAGAAGCATCTTCCTTCTCAGGCCTGTCAGAGCTCCAGGTACCCCCCCCCCCAGGCCCCCTCTTCCTGCTGGGGTTCGTTGCATTCCACAGTAATAGCATCCCCAGCTTGCCCTACTCACAGAACCAGAGGACCTGGGTGGCTCCCTTCTGGACCAAGAGGGACTAAACCAGGATTCTCACTTCTTGGCAGGAGCTGGGTTAGGGATGCTGGCAGGGCTGATGAGCTCTGGCAGCTCCAGCTGGGAGGAGGAGTCCAAGCTGAGATCCCAGGAGGCCGAGATCTTGAGAAACACGTTGAGTGAGAGCGAGAGCGAGAAAGAGGCAGGTTTGGCGCCAATGTGAGGAGAGGAGCTGTGGGTGCCCTGTCGGGGGAGGAGGGACAGGCTTAATTTGCATAGCAGTAATTAGCAAGTGTGTCTAATTAGAACAACCATTTACAGAGCCGCAGGATTAGCTGATGCCGGAGATCGCTCCCTTTCTGAGCTTCTGCGTGGAATGCAAGGAAGAGCCGAACCTTATTAAGATTCTGTTGGTTTTTTTGAAGATTTTTGTTTTGTTTATTTGAAAAGCAGAGTTAGAGAGAGACAGACAGAACAAAAGAGAGATCTTCTATCTGGCCACCATGGCTAACACTGGGCTAGGCCTAAGTCAGGAGGTTTTTCTGGGTCTCTCACGTGGGTGCAGGGACTCAAGCACTTGGGACACCCTCTGCTACTTTCCTAGGCATATTAGCAGGGAGCTGGATCACAAGTGGAGCAGCTGGGATTCCCACCAGTTCCCATATGCGATGCAGACACTGCAGGCGGCAGCATAACTAGCTAAGTCACGGCAGGAGATTTCTTTTCTTTTTTAAGATTTTTATTTTATTTATTTGAAAAGCAGAGTCAGACACACACACACACACACACACTCACACACAGATCTTTCATTCACTGATTTACTCCCTTAAATGGCCACAATAGCCAAGATTGGGCCAGGCAGAAACTAAGAATCTGGACCTCCATCTGGTTTTTCCACGTGGGTGCAGAGACCCAAGCTCTCAGACCATCCTCAGCTGCCTTCCCAGGTACATTAGCAAGGAGCTGGGTCTGAAATGGATCAGCTGGGACTTGAACCATTGCTCACATGAGATGTCATTGTCTCAGGAGGCTGCTTTACCTATTGACCTATAACACCTTCCTAACTGCCACCCCCCACACACCATCACACCAGATATTCTGTAATTCAGTCATTTCCCAAATTGAATGCGCAAGATATAATGATGTCAGAGAGGACCAGCAGACCTCAGTTCTGTAAAAGTACAGACCCTGAAACTGTCCCCTTCCTTCTCGGAGCTCCAGAAATCATGAAGGGCTCCCATGTGCATGCTGACTTGCGCATGTGCCCGTAGGTGCTCTTTTGGGGGTGTGGTCTGGCGGGGAAGGAGCCCCTACACTCTTCTGTCGGTGAAGCTGGTGTATCTGGAAGCTTCGGCTCGCCTGCCCCACCCCCACACACTGCCTGCAGCACTGATTTTTTTTTTCCCAATGTACCAAACAATAAACCACATTTAGGACTTCCCAGGCTCGGGGAAGATCTACCGTTGTCATTATGATTCCGGGCTGCTTTTGGAAGCGCCAGGCCAGGCCAGGCCAGGAGAGCAATTTATATGGCTGGCTAGGAGGCCGGAAACACACTCCATCACGCGCCATGCAGCCCCAGGGGAAGCAGGCCGGCTGCAAGTGGCCTCGCAGGCCTGGCTGCAGAAATTGCAGGGGCCAGCCAGGTTGGCCTGGAGAAGCAGGTAGGGGTGAGGATGTATGGGAGGGTCCAGAGCTCAGGGGTAAGGTGGATGGGGGTGGAGGAAGCCAGCTTCTTCCAGTCCTGATTTTGCTGATTGCTGGCCTTGCCCTTGAACTAGGAAGTTATTCTCTCAATGGCAGGTGGGCCTTGAAGGGGTGTTTGGTTTTCTTACAGGTTACTGTGGTCAGGGAGAAGTGTGGGGTATAGAAAAAATGGCCCACAGCCACAGTCTGGGCTGGGCTAGCTGTTGATCCATCTCTCTGACCCACCATTAAGATTGACTTTGTGTGTAGGGTGAAGATTTGAGGTCAGGTGTGCATAAGGCCTGTTTCTAGGAGCTGGTAGTCAATAAATGTCAGGTAAAATATTTAGTTTCAAGAGGCACTTAGTAAACACCTACTGTGCTCAAAACATCAAGATTGCCGAGCCCTTACAGGATCCACGCGTTATCCCATGGGTTCTGGTAGACTGGGTATCAAGAGAAGCCATAAACTTGCCCTAAGGGACATGAATCTGCCCACTCAAGTCTCAGGGGTTCCAGAGACCCTGGCCCACTTGCCAGGGGTGTATCCTTTTGAGTTGTGAGTTTAGTACTGTGACTGTTTTTTTTTTTTTTTTAAAGGTGTTACTTGCTTAAAAGGCAGAGTGACAGAATGGACGGGAGGGAGGGAAAGAGAGAGAGGTTTCCATTCACTTACCAATTGCCTGCAACAGCCAGGGCTGGGTCAAGATGAAGCCTTAATCTGTTTCGCCCACATGGGGGCAGGACCCCACACACTTAGGCTGTTGCCTGCTGCCTCCCAGGGGCATTAAACAGGGAGCTGGATCAGAAGCTGAGCAGCTGCAACCGCAGCCAGCCTGTGGGAGAAGAAGCGTGTCCGCACCTTCTCCAGCGTGATGGTAGGAAGTGGGCCTGCTGGTGCAGTGGTGGTTAGAAGACCAAGCTCTCAGGGGCTTTATTCTTGTCACGGGTGGCGCTGGGAGCTTGTGGGCAGTCTGATGGCCACCCCAGGCTGGATGCTTCCAGAGTCACAGGGAAGATTGACGAATCACCCCAACTATGTGGAAACCTCTTTTCGTCAGTCCGGGGTTCAGATTTGAAACACACAGCTCATCGGATATGTTCTCACTGTAGGAAAAACATGTTTGAAGGAAACAGGAAAACAATAAGATACCTCAGTAGCCTGAGATATTTGAGGTGGCCTCACAATCTTTTTCAACCTGAAAAAAAGTAAAAAAACCAAAATAATCATAATTGGAAGTAGAAGTTTCAGGGTCTGAGCTTTTGTTTAGAACCTGTCATGAATCTTTTTTCATGTCTATTTTCCACAGAAGTGTTTTTGTTTTTTAAATGGTGCCTAGTGTTCCATCATGGGTGCTCTTAACTTTATTCACCCTTTGGGGAGCCTTTAGGAAGAAAGCTTTCAAAGTGACTCCCATCTAACAGAACACAATTCTTAACTGCTGCGTGTTAACAGGTATCTGCTGTTCAAAGTTCCAAGTCCTAGGAGAGTAGGGTTGACCAGATGGCCATAGAACATTCCACCCCATCGCCCCCAGCCCTTCAAGGTCTATGTGTCCCTTTGTGGATCTCAGTGTAGTATAAGTGGGGCACGACAATGTGGCAGGTGTCATACTGTGTGGTGTAGGGCAGCTAATTAGCCAGGCCTGTCTTGCTGTTATCACCCAAAGAACTATATCAATTTCATGCTTCGTTGGAGTTCAGGCAGCAAAGAAAAGATGATCATTCAAGATTTTAATGAATAGAATACATTGCCAGTTCAGCCGGACTGTGTGATGTGTTCTGCAGTGCTTGAAAACGGGCGATGGTTTGTTTGTGTGTTTATTTATTATTAAATCAAGAATCTTAAGATGATCTGGCAAAGGGTTGAGGGACCCCATGGGCTCAGTGCACAGCTGGGTCCTGGTGGGGCTTGAGCTGGCCTAGGAGGGCGCCCCAGTCCAAGGCAGACAGCAAATGGGAGCTGTCTATTGATGGGAAGGCTTTGAGTTTTAGGACAAATGGAAAGGTTCAGAAGAGAGGAGACAGCTTCTGGCTGCTTTCCCGTCACCTCTTTCCTCTAAAAGTGATGGAAATAGACTTGGATTCTGATTTCACTTAATTTCTGCCCAAGGAAATAAATTAGAGGTTGCACAGTGCAGCTGATCCCAGCCCCTCTCCCGGGGGCGGGGTGCTGCTCCCCAGCTGTTTGCAGGCAGCAGTGAGGAGAACGGTATGGCTAGTTCTGGCCGTGAAGTGTGGAGCTCTCTCCCTGCTTCATTCCTGGGGGAGGTTTCTCAGACCCCCGCCTGCTCTCCTCAGCCCTGAGCTGGGGGTACCGACTGTGTTTGTGAGGATTAGCTCCTGGAATGGGGACCCTGCTGTCCTTTGGGGTCATGTTGGGCCCAGCACCAGCCCCCCAACCCCGTCACACATACTCAGACCTGTCGCTCCAGTTTGTTCAACTGCAGTGCATGTCTGATGCTACAGGAGAACTTTGGACTGAACCTGCATGAAATCCTAACGTACTTGCCCATTGCAGGCCACTGCACAGAGGTGGCAAAGGAGAAGGAAATCTTACTCTGCTGTCCAGCCAAGTAGCTCCTACACCTGGCGTCCGTGGTCACAGGGAAGTGATAATTCTCAAAGGACTCAGGGACACCGTTTGTCATATGTGGCTTGTCCCTAGATGCCTGGGCTGAGGGTGTGGTGGTGGCTATGTGGGTTCATGGACCATCTCGTGGGGACCTTTCTTTAGGCAGTGTGTGGAGTTGGTAGCTGCTGGTGGGTGGGTCCCTACTGGTGCCGTAGAGAGCATCTTGCACCCTGTTGGGCATCCCCTAAGCACACAGCAAGAGAGAAGCATTGAAATTGTAAATTTGCTCTCCCACATATCCCTGAGGGCTAGCTTGTGCCTGGCACGCCAAGGACCTTGGGGGCTGCAGCAAAGAGATGGTGATACTGACACACGCCAGGGAGGTGGCCTTCCTTCTGTCTTCACCCAATGGCAGGGCCAAGGGTGTGTGTCAGGGCATCTGGCAGGCCTGGGTCCCTGTTTAAAGCCCTGCCTTTACTGTTGGGCAGCAGGACCCCTCTCTGCTGCTGTCAGTACCCGTATGTCTCACCTGCCATCCTGGGTGCTCATTTTCTCTGTTCACAGTGACGGTGCCCTCCCTTGGCACTCCCACCCCAATTCTAGGGTTCACTTGGGCCTTCTTTCACTACTGTCTCAAGCTGTCACAAGGTGGGCATCTTGCATATTTCTACTCTGCTTCTCCCCAGAGAGTGGGCCTGGGGGCCTGTGGGCAGCACTCCAGGTGCAGAGGTAGAGGTGCTGATCTTGAATTCTGGTCCACAGGCTCCTCACTCACCTGAACTTCCACCTCTGACATTTACTAAGAAGGAATGCCTGCTGGGGGCTGTTGTGAGGGTGGACGGGAGCAAGTAGGGAGGACCTCCTTGCAAACTATAAAGTGCTTTGCAGCGGTCCTTTGCAGGGTCAGCTTCTGGAGGCCTGAGCAGGGACTGTCTTGTAGGTGGTGTGGGCTATTAGGAACACCACGCAGGAAGTGTCTGCCATTGCTGCCGGACCTCACCTGCTCCCTTCGCTCAGGCCTGTCCTCCCGGGTCTGGGTGGCATCTCCATCTTGGAGAGTCCACCACCCTGCAATCCAGATGCCCTGACTTATGGACTCTGGCAGTTGACTGGCATAGCCAGGTCCTGTTCCAGGCACCTTCTATAAACTGACCTGTGAGGCAGTTGGAGGCGGAATGGTGAAGGAAAACAGTCCAAGGTCATGGAGCACCCTGTGGCTAAATCAGGGTTGGGACACAGCAGTGTAGCCCCAAGCTCATGCTGTTGCTAATCACACAGCTACCAGCTCTCTAAGCTGCCCTGGGGCTGGCCTGATTGCCGGTGAAGGTCACTTGGCTGTCCCTGCCTCTTGGTGGGAGGGACCCCTAATGGCTTCTTCTGCCCAGGACCCCCTCTCTACTCCTGTGCTTCCTGCTCTTCTCTCTCAGACAGCTGCTCTGCTGACCTTGCCTCCTTCAGCTGCCCTTGACCTAAGCCAGGTGTGGAGACTGGCTGCCAGGATGTGCTCATCAATTCCTGAAACAGAAAACAAAAAATGAAAACAAACAAACAAAAAAAACTACCTTGAGTTATCAGGGCCAGAAGGGGCTTTGGAAATCTCAGGTTCATATTGATTAAGAGAAGACAGAGACCCATGATGGTGGAATATTGATGCCCATGTCATACAACAGTGGCACCGCAAGGGAATGGCTCACATGACTTATGAGCAGGGGCACAAGCATTCTAAATAGCGCATCAGAAATGAAATCTAGTCACGTGTAACTACCGTCATATATTATGCCCAAATAGAGTTCATCTTGGCAATGCAGTATGATTTTTTTTAATTGAAAGATTTATGTATTTATTTGAAAGGCAGTGTTGGGGGAGAGACAAGAGAGAGCTATCTTGCATCTGCTGATTCACTGAAGCCAGGAACCCGGAATTCCATCCAGGTCTCCCATGGTGGGGGTGGAGTAAGCTGGGGCCCCAACCACCTGGTCCCTCCCCTACTGTTCTCCTAGGCACACTAGCAGGGAGCCAGATCAGAAGTAAAGCAGCTGGGACAGACACTGGCACTCTGCTATGGGATGTTGGTGTCACAGGTGGTGGCTTAACACCCTGCACCAGGATGTGGGTTCCTTGCAGTAGATTTTAACTCTGGGAAACTGGAGCCGCTGCTGAGACACAGCTGGTTCGGCTCGGTCTAAGGCCGGCTGGTGTCTGTCCATGGTGCCTGGGGCAGGGGTATGAGTGTGTGGGTGATGAGGGGGGTGCTGGTGACACCCCTCCTTTGTCATCTTCCTTTCCCTTTACACAGCCTGTGAATCAAGAGAGACACTTCTCTCCTGGGCCTGCCTAATTGCTTCTTTCTTTTTCTCCTGCAGGATTCCATGTTTTCGTTGGCCTTGAAATGCCTTATCAGTCTGTCCACCATCATCCTTTTGGGTTTGATCATCGCCTACCACACACGTGAGGTCCAGGTAGGTGTGCCCACCCTTACCCTGCTATTCAGGGGTCTTTCTCTGGGGGGATTCCATCCCCATCCCAGAAGCTCCCTGTCTAAGAGGTTCCTTGGGTGACTTCTCGTTGGGGCCCTAATGAGAGAAGGAGTTGTGAGGCTGCCATGTATCTTCAGAACCGCAGTGACACCATCTACATGGGGTTTGAGGGGGCAACCCTGGAGGCAGATGGGGCTTAGTAGCGGTGGGGAGGGGAGAGAAGAGGGTGTTCTATCAGGAACTTCATTGAGCATCGTTGTGTCGGGGGTGGAGGCCCTGGTGAGCTGCGTTGACTTTTCTGTGTCACACTGAATCCTTTCTGAGTTCATCCCCAGTGTGAGGCAGGCACACACACACACATACACACACACACACGGTACCCAACAGCAAACACTCTGGTACTGCGAGGGGTGCCAATGTCCCCCACCCTTGTTGGGTGCCAAGTTCTGCTAGAACTTGATGCCTGCGGTTGAATGGGCCCATGTTTTCTATTGTCCAGGAGGCACTTGGCACCTGCAAGAGTGTGGGCTGGGTGGCTAAGTTGGTGGCGTGGGGTGAAAAAGGGGGGCCAGCTCGCTGTGGTTTGGAGAGGGAGATGGGAGAAAGCAGAACTAAGGCACCTCCTTGTGACAGAGTCTCCTACACCCACCCCTGCACACTGGCCTGCTCTGCCGTGGCCTCGGGGAGTTCTCAAATACCCAGCTGTTTTTCCTCACGTGCGTGTAAATCTGGAAATCATCCCAGCCATTTGGCGGGAGGAATAAGGATGGTTTCACATCTGGGCAGCAGACATGAGACTGACGAAGACCAGGACTCAGAGGTAGAAAGACAGGGAGTTGAGTCTCAGCCATGACCTTTCCTCATAGCATGGCCCTGGTACTGGCCAGGCCTCAGTCTCCTCACCTGGAAGGTGGAGTGTGGTGCCGACTTGGCTGGGGAGGTGAAGAGGAGGGTGGAAGGTGTGTCTGGGATACTCCAGAACTTGTTGGTACCTGACGCTTTCTGGGTGGAGTCACTGTGGTGAGCGCCCTCCTGGTAGAGAGAGGCTCTGCTTCCTGGCGGAGTGTCTGGGCACTAGGGCTGGCCTGGAGGCAGGAGCTTTGGCCCTGGGCCTCCTAGGCTCTAGGCTTCCGAGGACCAGAGGACGCTAGTGTAGAAGCTGGGATGCTCAGGTTTTTCGAAAGTTGCAGGTGCTCAGACAGAAGCTTGGCACTGTGGGTCCAGAGTCCAGGATGCCACTGGCGGCTTGCTTCATGGAGTGTGAACTGGTTTACCTTCACCCAAGCCATGGTGTTGTGTCTACCCCAGATCAGAACCAGGTGTACTGAGGGAAGCAACCAGGCCCAGGCCCAAGGCAGGAGAGACAGTGACAGTTTGGGTTTCAGGCTGTGTCCTTCCCCACCCAAAAGTAGCCAGGGGACCCAGGTCATTCCTCCATCCTTGGAATGACCGGTTTTCCTCTCAAGGGAATCTTGTGCTACTGGGTTATCTTCCTGATCTGTGTGAGCAGGTGTTACACAGGCCAAAGCAAAAAGGATCCTCAGCTGGACCCCAGGCTTGGGCAGTTACCAGCTCAGCCTGACAGTTTTTCTTCCTGCTCTAGGCAGTGAAGTGAGTGGAGCCAGGTGTCTCACCCTCTGGCTCTCCCACGGTCCTGCCTCCTCATCTCGGGCCAGCAGCCTTAGCCCTGATCAGGCCCAGCTGCAGCGTCCTGTGCTGCGGCCAGACACCCGTCTTCCGGCCTCAGCTCAAGCCGGACCATGGGCTATGGAGGATGCTGTGGGTTGCTGATCTCAGACCCAGTTTATTGAAGCAAAGTGAAATCTGCAGCATTCAATCCTGACTTGGACACTTCACCCAGGATGACCTTGACACTTCAGCCGGGATGGCTGTGGCCTGGTAGTCACTTCCCTAGGCTTCAGTTTCCCCATATGAAGTGTGGGGGCTCCATCACCCACCTTGTGAAACTCTATTCTTTTGGTTTTAAGATTTATTTGTTTTTATTGGGAGGACAGATTTTACAGAGAGAGGGAGAGACAGGAAGATTTTTCATCTGCTGGCTCACTCTCCAAGTGGCCACAATGGCCAGAGCTGAGCTGATCTGAAACCAGGGGCTTCTTCCAGGTCTTCCATGTGGTTGCAGGGGCCCAAGGACTTTGGCCATCTTCTACTGCATTCCCAGGCTATAAGTAGGGAGCTGGATTGGGAGTAGAGCAACCGGGACACGAACTGGTACCAATGTGGAATGCTGGCACTGGAAGGTGGAGGATTAGTCAGTTGAGCTATCATGTCAGCCTCCTTCTTTTGTTTTTAAAGTTTTATTTATTTACTTGAAACACAGAGTGACACAGAGGGAAGGAGAGATAGAGAAATCTTCTGTCTGCTGTTTTACCACCTGCTTGGCCCCAACAGGGCTGGGTCAGGCTGAACTCAGAATCCCAGAATTTCTGGATTGAGTTTGGCAGGGGAGCACTTGGGCCCCACTCTGCTGCCCTCCAGGTGCATTAGCAGAGAGCTGGATTAGCAGTGGAAGAGCTGGGAATTGAATTGGTGCTGATATGGAATGCCAGTGTCATAAGCGGTGGCTGGCCCTGACTTTGTTGAACTTTTAAGGGAGTGTGAAAGTGTAGAACCCTTGGTGGACTTTCATGAAATGGAGAGTTTGAATTTTAAAATTTCACTTATTTAACTGAAAGTCAGAGTTACAGACAGACAGAGGAAGAGACAGAGAACTTCCATTCACTGGTTCACTCCCCAGATGGCTGTAATGGCCGTGGCTGGGCCAGACTAAAGCCAGGAACCAGGAACTTCCTTTGGATTGCAAGGTTCCCATGGACTTGGGTCATTTCTACTGCTTTTCCAGGCATATTAGCGGGAGGCTTGATGGGAAGTGGAGCAGCCTGGTCTTGAACAAGTGCCCATATGGGATGCTAGAATCACAGGCAGGGCTTTAGTGGTTATGCCACAACACAGGTTCTTGTGCCACTGCTCCTAACTGGGTTTCATCCCGTATAGCAGCTGGGCCTCAGGGTGGACATGGCTGCCTGGTACTGACCCTGTCTGCACCCTCAGCTCTTGTCACCCACCTGCACCCTTAGTCATGTGAGGAAATCCACCTGCACATCCAGTTTTCTATGTGCCTCTTGCTTTTCTGGTAACATATTCTTTCTGTTTATACTGGCACGCCCTTCTGTCAGCAGGAAATGGGCCCAGAGTGCCTGCCCAAGGAAGGGCTTGCTCCTACTGTGCCCCTTTGCAGCAGCCTCGTGATTTCTGTTGGCAGGCCCTCTCCCCCACCGCAGGGACAGTGGTGTCATTGATCACTACCTTTCTAGGGATCCACAGTGTCTTAGAGAGCGGTTGTTGGGGACACATGTGTGTTTTTGATGCAAAGTTTCTGGATTCAGGCTAGCTGGTTGCTATGCAGCTTACAGCATTCGCTAGTCTGTGGTTCGTTCACCTGGGTCATGGGTCCCAAGCCTGCCAACTTCGTAGTTTTCTGTTTGTGTCTAGCCACACAGCTGGCTGAGGACCTGCCTCCTCAAAGTTGGAGGAAAGAGGTAACCCAGGAGGACTCCCAGGGCATCTCTGGAGGCTTCTCCTTCCTCCAGGAGGGGCAGCCAGTGCCCTGTAATGCAGGTGGGGGCTGGTCACCTGGCTACATTTTAGCAGGAATCCAGTGACTTTGGCCCCAACCCTCCCAATCCTGGCCCAGTACCAGGATGGGAAACTGGGATGGGATAGAGAAAACCTTCTAGAACATTGTTCCTGTTTGTGAGTTTGGATGACTTGTGCTCACCAGGAAGAATCCTTTCAAAACACTGCAGAATGACTCAAACTCTGGCTGGAGGGCCGAGGGACCTACGGCTTGGCCTGGTCCACCACAGTCTGAGCCCATTCCTGCCTCTACAAGAAAAGGTCTGAGCCTAAGAAGATTGTACAGAACATCAATTCGTGTCTCATGCTTCTAGAGGCTGAGAAGTCCAAGCTCTAGGCTGGTGGTGGCAGCAGAAGGCATGGGTGTCAAGGGAAGGAGGCTGGCCGCATTCAAGATGGTGCCCGGCACTGCGTCTACACCAGTGGGAGAGCTGCGTCCTCACATGGTGCAGGTGCAAGGCCAGGTGACACAAGCACTGTGTGGAGCCTCTCCTCTGAGCACTGTCACCCTGAGGGGAGGAATCCTGGCCACCTGACCTCTTCTGAATGTGGTTACTTGGAGAGCCCCTGCCCGAGTTTTGGGGAGCCCAAATTCAAACCCATTCTGCTGGAGCTGAGTGGCTGAGGAGATGAACCACCTGCCTGGGACTCCCTCCCACAGCCCAGCTTCTGGCCCCGGAACAGGGTGAAGTCACAGGCAGTGCCAGCCCTCTTCAGTCTCCTTCGCAGGCCATTGTTTGTAGCATATAGAGTGTCGAAACATTCACCTGGGAGGTTTTGGAAAGAGAAGACAATGCACTTTGCTTATTCACCACAACTTTGAGAGTCGTGCTATCCGTTGTTGTCAATAGCATCTTCAAGGTCCCCAGTGCCAGCTTCCCTGCCCAGGCTGCAGGCTGTCCTGGCAGATGCCCTCGGTATGTCCCCAGCTGCCCGAGTGACCAAGTGAACTCCATCTTGCTTCCCTCCCTTGCTGCTGCTGGCAGGTCTAGCTCTGGCATTCATTCAGTACGGTTTTTGTTTTTTAAGATTTATTTATTTTTCCTGGAAAGGCAGATTTTACACAGAAAGGGGGATAGAAAGAGATTTTCCATCTGCTGGTTCACTCTCCACCTGACCACAGTGGCCGGAGTTGAGCCAACCCGAAGCCAGGAGCCAGGAGCTTTTTCCGGGTCTTCCACGCAGGTGCAGGATCCTAAGGCTTTGGGTCATCCTTGACTGCTTTCCCAGGCCAAAAGCAGGGAGCTGGATGGGATGGAGCAGCTGGGACATGAACTGGTGCCCATATGGGATGCTGGCACCATAGACTGGAGGATTAGCATGGGTGAGTGAGATTCTGATAGAAGCGCAGCTCGGGGAAACCCCAAAACAACTTTTCCTCTCTGTTTACTACACCAGGACCCTCGATGGTTCTGATAAAGGCTTGTGGGGCCATCCTGGAAGAATGTGGCTTAAGAACTGCCCAGCTTGAGTCGCGGTGGTCTGCTTTGTGTCGTTTTAAGGGGGTATGGTGGCCATTAGCAAGTGACTTAGTCCCTCTTGTTCTATTTAATTTCGGTAAAGTGGGACTCATGCTACCACCCACCATGAAAGGGTTGCTGTGTGCATCAAATTAAATAGCACATGCAGAGTGGCTTGACAAACAGACCCCAGAATGGGAAATTGCACACTGCTCCATGCTGGGTGATGGGGTTGGTGTGCTGTGGACGGAGGCAGGTCCTATAGGAACTTGTCTGTTTTGCTAAAGGGTTTTAGAATGTCCTGTGGGCAGCAGCAGGAACCACAAGATGGTTTCCAGCTGGGGAGAAAGAAGATTTGCATTTTATAATTTTAAAATTGCTTGACAGACAGGCAGGTGTTGGGGTGGCGAAGTGAGGAGGGAGAGTGCTCCCATCTGCCAATTCATCTGCCATCCAGTCCCTGCAGGAGCTGCAGGGCTGAAGCGGGGAGCTTAGAACTCCAATCCGGGTCTTAGACACGGATGGCAGGGGCATAACCACTTGAGCCATCCCTACTTCCTGTCAGGGTGCCTATTAACAGGGAGCAGGAGTTGGGATTCGAACCCAGGCCATCAATATGGGATGCAGACATCGTAACAGCTGTGCCAGATACCAGTCCCCAGATCTGCATCTTAAACAGGGCTCTCTAACCAGCAGTGTGCAAATGTTGGAGGGACCAGTCCCAGGGGAAGGGAGACAGTGGACAAGTGTGTTGGTTATTGCAATCTCTGTGAGGGTGGTGTCCTGGTCTGATTCGTTTTGCTATGGATACACACCATAGCCCCAATAAATGTATAAATCATAGAGGATTATTTGCTAGAGGCTGAAGTTTGGGGTAACCATGTCTGGTAAAGGCCTTCTCATTGGTGGGGACCCATCAGTCCCAAGGCAGGACAGGGTAGATTGTGCAAGAGATAGAGCTAAACTCTAGAAATGCTCACCCCACACCTGAACCAACTCATGAGTCCAGGAATGGATTCTCACTCCTGGCTCTCTCACCTCTAGAAGGCCTCACTGGGCCTGCCTCTCACTGGAGGGTTCAATCTCACCACAGGGTCTTGGTGGGGACATGCAAGCCACAGCAGAGTGATTGTGTCCCCAGCGAAGACAAGTGCAAGAGCAGGGCAGGGAGAGGCTGTGTTGAACAAGCAAGGTTGAGAAGGCTGGAGTGGAGGTATGCTGGGCTGGGAGACACGGTGGGCAGGAAAATCACAGAAGGAGGTCAAGGTCAGGTGTGGATATGTTTGAGGTTTTTGTTTGTTTGTTTGTTTTTACATTTATTTATTTTTATTGTAAAGTCAGATATACAGAGAGGAGGAGATGCAGAGAGGAAGATCCTCTGTCTGATGATGCACTACCCCAAGTGGCCGCAATGGCCGGCGCTGCGCTGATTCAAATCCAGGAGCCTAGAGCCTCCCCCAGGTCTCCCACATGGGTGCAGGGTCCCAAAGCTTTGGGCCATCCTCAACTGCTTCCTAAGGCAATAAGCAGAGAGCTGGATGGGAAGCAGGGCTGCCGGGATTAGAACTGGTGCCCACATGGGATCCCAGTGCGAGGACCCCAGCTGTGGAGCTACCTTGCCAGGCCCGATATATTTGAGCTTGAGGTTGTGGGAAGGGAGATTCAATTACCCGCTGGACAATGATGGGGGCTAAATGTGCAGGGGCCCAGACAGGACAGGAAGCACAGGGTCAGATCCCTAGAGGGATGATGGCAGCCCAGAAGTGAGATGAGGAAGATGAGCCCATGGAGAGACCAGGAGGGTTAGGGTCAGAGGGCCCAGCTTTCCCAGGATCCTGCAGGAGAGGAGGACCTGAGTGTTCCTGGGAGGAAATGCCTGCTTTGCAGCCTGGGGACTGGGTAGGGTCTGATTCACCCGTGTCCTCCTGATGTTCTTATGGAGGTTGCTGGGGTTGGGGGGTGAGCAGCACCCAGGCCAGTGCCTGGGACACAGGTGTTTCCTTAAAGCTTGCTGAATGAAATCAGAGAGGGTTGCTGTGGGCCCAGGTTAGAACACAGGGTGATGATTTTGCACCCAGCATCCAGCACCTGTGTGGGAACTTCAATGATTGCTCATTTAACCTTGTGGCCATGGCCACGTTCAGAGTAAAAAGTGTCCATCCTATCACCTACTCTGATTCTGGGGTGTCGGTCCCCTTAACGTTTGCTTCCGGAAGCTTCTTCAATCTTCCCGCCGAGGTAGGTCTTCAGCCTCATGAATCTGAAACATCAAGAACACAAATGAAGGGAGACATTTTATTTATGAGGGGTACAAAAGTGTTTATTTTTTATTAAATACAAGTTGAGGTCTCAGCAGAGAGAAATTCCTGCTAATTATAGGACATAAATTATATTCATGAGACGGCTCACAGTATAAACAGGCTCACCTGCTGCGTCCTGACTGTCCCAAAGAGGGGACTGTGCTGTTCAGGAGCACATGGGTATCTGTCCTACAGGTGCTTTGGGGTACCCCATGAGGAAGGCCCAGGCTGAGACAAGCCCTGGGCCTCACTGCCCCTTGCCCGTGTTTCCCTATGAAGGAGAGTGGGCTCAAGTCACATCCTGAATTCACCTGTAAGGCCACCTGACACTAATGATATTGAGAGAGTCCTGGACCAACCTCCTTCAATTGACTAATCCCTATGTAATTTACCAAAACAGCTCATTTATCACAGGACTATTTTATGCCAGGTGCAGAGAACACAGAAATAGGTTAAACCAAATTTCTGCCTTGGGGACTTGCTTTGTCCTAGACCTTGAGCCACTGTGAACCAACGTCACCAGCTCTGTCCTCTGAGGTGTGTGGGGGACATCCCATGGCCACAGTGGAGGGTGTGTCACGTACCTCCTGGGAAGACAGGGCAAGTTCCATGGTGGGACTGGTAGGGGGGATGTGATGCTAAGCCTTGAATACACCAGGAGCGGAGACCTTGAATGTTTGGGCCTGAGCTGGCCTGAATTTGAACTTGAATCACCTTCAGAGAAACTCCCCAGGCAGGCCTCTGTTCACCTTAAGGAAGGTGTGATAAGCAGAGAGGAGGCGAGAACTCGCTTAAGGAAACTATGGGTGGCGGCTTCCCCCACCAACTTTACCTCCCTCTCCTGTGCTCTTCTCATGAGGGCCCCTTGATGGGTCACCCCACACTGGGAACTGAAAACAGGGCATGTGTGTCAGGGGAGGGTGTCCTGTCTGACCACTGTTCTGTTTGGGCCTTGACCTTCCTATTCAGCCCATCTGGGCTCAGTGGGGCTGGACAGAGAGAAGAGGAGGGACATGGACACCACGACTCAAGGTGGTTGAGCCTGGCAACACTGCCTAGAACACGAGGGTTCGGAGTTGACCTGTTAGCAGTTGTCTCAGTGAGAGTGATGAGGATGCCTCCTGCCTGGTGCTGGGTGCTCTGCAGAATTCCTGCCTGGGTCATGGACCTCTAGCCTGGCTGCTGTCACTTCCTTGTATGTTGGCTTCAGCACAGATGCTTCTTCCCCCGTGGCTCTCCCAGTCCCCTGCCCCTGGTCGGCTGTCTCAGCCCCAGCATCTTTGCACTCAGGTGTGTTGCTCAGGACTCACCATGGTAACCACACCTGCTCTGCTGTAGGTGCAGTGCTATGTACTTCTTTGGGAGATATTGAAACATTTGAGCCTTTCCCTCCTTGCCTGGGGTGTGACAGCATAGTGGCTGCTCAGCCCAGGACCTGACTGGCAGCCCTTGGTGGCCCAGAACCATGGGCTGATTGGCCAATGTGGAGCCAGGCTGCGGTCCGCCTTGGCTGCCTGTGTTGACTGTCTGTTTTGTCCTTTGAAAGTGTCCTCCTGTGTTCTGCTTCCTGCCAGGGCGGGTGCTGTCTGTCAGCAGGTGTGAAAACTGTTGACCCAGACATGTTGCGGCTTGTCCCAGGCCTGGAGGGACAGCCCCAGACCTCCCACACAGCCTGCTGGGCTCCATTCACTTCCAGCTTCCTGCGCAGTGGGGGGCTGGGAGGGTGGGTCCAGGATGTTGGGGGTGTCCTGGCAGGGGATCAAGGGGAAGCTGCCTGGGGGAGGAGTCAGTGTTTGTGAATGGGGACTCTGGTTCTGGTCCCCCCCTCCGAGCCCTCGGAAGAAGAGGCAGCTGTGGGAGGTTGAATCCACCAGTCGTGTGTTGCCTTGGTAACCACACACTCATCCCCACCCTGGGCTGTGTAAGCTGTGGAGCTTCTCAAGAAGCTTCTAGAGGGATTCAGGGAAATGAGAAATCACCATTACAGTCGTGGCAGTGGAGTGAAAGAGTTCCTTGAAGAGATGACTACGTACCAGAGGGCTCCCTCCCTGGCCAGCCCGGAGCCCTGGGGCCGGAGGTCTAGGAGCCTGGTCTGTGTGGAATGCTGATCACTGCCTGGTCTGGGCCACACATCTTGTTCTGACTCAGTTTTGTTGTCTGTAAAATGGGCAGGTTGGACCAGGTGATCCCTGGGATCTCTAATAGTACTCAAATGCTTGTTTGAGAGATGCTCAGAGGCAAAGAGAAAAACAGAGGGAGGGAAGCCGTGACCACTGCAGGGTACAGGTGATGAACAACCTGCATTCCACACAGTCCCTTCTCTTTGATGACCTTGCCCTCTGCCAGACGGGAAGCTGACTGTCCCCTCAGACAGCTTTAAAGCCATAAACAAATTAAGAAAACACCACTTTGGCTGCAACAGCTGAAAGTTTAAAGGTGAGCGCTCTTGCTTCTCTTACCGATGTAAATCAGTCAGACACCTCCAAGCTTTTAGGGTAATCACAGTAAGTGGCCCAGCTCTTTGCCACAGTTCTCAGTTCTGTCTTCTTCCATGAATGCAAAGTTCCCCTTCTCCATAGTCCTGGGGAACAAGTGGCCACTTAACAGAATATGCCAGGGTGTGTGCCTGTGTGTGTCAGAGTTGATTCATTCTGTTCCATAGTTCTTCAAATTTTAATTTATTTGAAAGACACATACACAGAGAGAATATCTGTGGTCGCCCTTCACCAGATGCTGGACCACAAAGACCATCTGATCTTGGGCTGTGAGTCACCAAGCCATAAGGCAGAATGCCTTCCCGAGGGGCTCCCTCAGATAGTTTACTTACAGCAGTGATAAGCCGACTTGGTGGCCCAGTTCTGTCGTTGTGGCTGTGCTTGAGTGAGGATCACCTCTCTCACAGCAGCTGTTCTCTGTTGGGGCTTCCCATGGGCAGTAAACCCCACTACCTGAGGTGTGTGTTTTGATAGCACTGAGGATTGGCGGGCAGTATGTGCCCCTGGCTGAGCAGTGTCATGTCCAGGTAGTGACCCAATGAGGGCAATGCTTGCTCAGTCACTCTTGTGGCTGCCTCAGTGGTGCCTAATAATGGCACTGCACACACTAGGTGCTCCATAACTCCTCAGCAGCACTCAGCGCACAGAGTTCTGTTCCTTCTGTTAGGCATAGCATGGAGGGACGCTGGGCTGTGGTCAGTAGACCTGGACACATGTGGGACTTTGTCATCTCAAAGTTTTAATAAAACATTGCCGCAGGGAAAAAAAAATTGTAACGTGAATTGGATCTTTTAAGCCTTTTTAATTTGAAAGGTAGAAGCAGAAAGAGAGACTCTTCAAGGCTTTCAACAGCTGGGGCTGGGCCAAGCTGAAGTCAGGAGCCAGGAAGTCCATCTGGGTCTCCCACGTGGGTGTCAGGGCCCCAAGTACTTAAGCCATCATCACCTGTGCCTTCCTGAGGTTGGCTTTAGGGGAAAACTGGAGTCAGGAGTCCAGGCGCTTCCATCCCTAGTGGTTTCGTAACAGCTAAGCCCAATGCCCACCCCAAAACCACTTGTAAGCGTAGAGCTCAGTGGCATTAGGTAATCCGCATTGCTGTGTGCCCGTCACTGCCTGCCATCTCAGGGAAGGACGCTGTCATTTTCCATGCGACCTTATTTGCCCCCTTTAAGGCCTGTGGTGGCATTTTCTCACCCCTTCGACCCCACAGGCCTCCCGTGCTTTGTCCAGTCCCTGAACTTGACTTACTCTTATTCTGTCTGGGGTTTTAAGTACAAGTATGGATTTGAAACGCAGTTTGTAACCCCTGGCCATCTGGCTGGCAATCTCCTTTTTGTTGATCTCATGTGCTGGTGATTGAGCCTTTACTACATGATCTTGGTTAATCCCTGACTTCAGTCTTGTGAAGTGAAGCCTGTACCACCCCATTTCACAGAGCAGGCAACTGTGGCCAAGAGAAGAAAAATGCTGTGCCTGAGTCCTGTGGCTGGTGAGAGGTAGACTGGACTGCAGCCAGGCTGGCCATCGCAGAGCCTACTGGCTCTCCCGGTTTCAGAAAGAGAAGTCTGACCTCCAGCTATCTTTCCAACCCCAATCCTGCAGGACCTGGGAGTGGGCAGGACGGGATTGGGGGCTGAGTCCTGGGGATTCCCCCTGCCTGACAAACAGGGTGCAGAGAGTGCCTGCAATAGAGCCCAGGGTGACCCAGATGCTGCCGGTCCAACCCTGCACCTGTTCCCGAGACCCTCACCTCAGCCAGGACTCTGCTGTACTCCAGCTGCTCCTCTGCTTGCTGGAAGTCCTGGTGCTGGCTGTGCACCTTTGCCTCACACATGCAGGGAAAGGCAGGGTGAGGGGATGGGAGAGATGGGAAGGGTACCATCTCAGAGGACCATTCTCAAATACCAGTGCGGGGCCTGCTGCAGTCTCTCCACCCTCCCTCCTGGGCCCTATGAACCTAAACTTGCCCTTGAGGTCCATCAGCCTGACTCAGCTTGCCTCTTGCGCTTTCCTGCCCACTGCCCCTCTCCGCCCCTTGGGGAGGCCTGGCTCCCACCCAGTGCCTGATCACTGGTCATCTGAAACTGCTGTATCCCTGCTTGTTCCCTGACTCTCAGAACCAGACCTGCCTCTGCCCCTCACCAAGTGATGCCAGCTAGGACTGGGCATGACTTTCCCTTTGGACACTGAGCCTTGGGCTGCTTGTGGCTGCAGTGGGTCAGGCTTCAGCTGTGCCTGTTTCTCTCTCCTCCTTGTCTGGCTGTTTTCATAGGGAGGTCCTTGAGTTGGGCCTAGGACTTTCCAGGGTCTTCTCTCCCCCTCTTCTCCGTACTACCAACCTCCCTGGCACTGTCAAGAGGTCTTGTCTCAGCCCTGGTCATGCTACCCTGCACGGAACCCACCACTACCCTGGCTGCAGTTTGGTTGGCATGGAAGGCCCCTGCCTATCTTTGTATTCTATTGCTGCAGCCCCAAGACAGCTAGTGCCCTTGGACTTGGGCAGTGGCTGGTGTGTCCTCGCTGCCTGGAGAATCTGCTGGAGCTCTCTCCACCCTGCCCCATCTCCCCAACTGAGCAGCTAAGCCCCTGGCCCTTGGTCTCCCAGCCCCTGTGGTGCAGTTGACATTTGCAGAAAGCAGTGAGGACTGCACCTTCCACTTGCCTCTGGTGTGTTTGCCTTTGCTGCTTTATGCCCTTTGCCTCTGGTCGTGGGGTTCTGACACATGTCCGAGGCCCTCCCAGCTTCCTGTCCTCCCATGGTGGATGTGCCTGACCCTGACAGTGCCGTCTAAACCACCGTGATGAAGGTGGTAGAACCAGAACTGAAAAGGGGGCAGCCAACTTTCTTTTGTTGAATTGTAAATAGGAGTACTGTTGGGAAAAAAAATTTTTTTTAAAGATCTTTTTCATCCTAAAAATCTTTTGGCGTATCCCTGTGGTTTTATGCCCCCCATCCCCACGCTAGCTCCCAGGCCTCCTGTGCCTTTGGTGTAACAAGCGTGTGTTGTGCCTTGAACCAGGGCAGCGTGGTGTTCACACTGGGGGAGGCCTGAGAACCACAGGCTGGGCACTGGTTCTATTACTCAGGGTCTGTGGCATGAAAGGCCTCTGAATAGATTGGGTTGCAGCAGCATCACCCCAGCAGGCTGTGTCACGGGAGAGTGCTGGCGCACGGCCACATGCCACTGTGGCTCCGACACTCCCCAAGGCATTGTACATCCGTGGCAGCTGGGCCTGGCCACGACTGCTGACCTGTGACCGCACTGGTCATGGTCACAAACCAGAGACCATAACGCAGCCATGGTGGAGCCATCTGCCAGGTGCAGGGCTGCCACAGCCTGGTGGCTCCGCAGGAGCACTGGGCAGGGAGTCAGGTACATCCTGGGCACCTGCCGGCTGTGTCCCTGATGGCTGACCCCCAGAGCTCACTGTCCTCATTTGCTCATCCAGGGCTCAGTGCTCTCCAAGGTCCCTACGTTGCCTGTCTGTTGCCTTTGGTTAGAATGTGCTAGAAACATTGCCTGGAGAGCAAAGAGAAATGACCAGTGCTGGGAGTGTGTGTGTTGGGGCGGGTGTGGGGAGGGTAGTGGGCAGGGTCATATTTGTCTTCCTGCTGCTGTTAGAAATAGCAACGTTCTCCACCTCCCCTGAGGACTGGACAAAAGGTGATTAATGCCTTCCCCAGGGAGCTGTGGAAGGTCTGTTGTGAGCCACCACAGCAGGGAGGGAGGGAGGGCAGGTCCCTGCCCTAAACGGGCTTGTGATCTAAAGAGGAGATAAGCATACAGATACTCACACTCCTGGCTACAGAGGGAACTGAGTGCAACACCAGCACTTCCACCCCATGGGGGGGATGTGGGGTGGTCCCTGAAGGTCAGGTAGACCTAGCAGGTGAAGGGTTGGTGGGGGGAGGTGGAGGTGGTGAGGGACCCTGCCCAAGCAGCTATGAAGAATGCATAGGCTCTAGGCTTTGGGGTACTAGGGTGAGGAAAGGGGATGCAGCTGGCCACAAAGGGGGTGATGAGAAATGAACACTGGGGTTGGGGGAGCAGATGATGACGACAGAGCAGATCGTGAGAGCAGGAATGACTGCAGTGGCAGCAGTCCCAGCATCTATGAGAAGGGCCACAAGGAGAGTGTGCTGATGGGACTGTTTCCGGGCTGCACAGGCAGCACAATGGACAGGAGACAGAGGGCATGCTATGGAGTCCATAGTGAAGACCAGAGGCCAGGAGTATAGCAGGGGCAGGGAGATGGGTGTGAGTTTTGCTTTGGCTCTGAAATGCAGGGTGGACGCGAGAGACAGAGAGAGAGAGACAGAGACAGAGATACTGGATGTCTCCCACCTTAGGGAGCTTGCATATCTAAGACCACAGCCCACAGACGCCCGGGGCTCCGGCCCCATCAGGAGATGAAGTTCACGCTCTTCACCATCACCAGTACAGCTCCCACCTGGCTGGCTCCGGCGGATCTTCGCAGATGTTCGGCAAAAGCTATGCTCATCAGACTCCTGGAGAACCTGAGGATTTTACAGTTTTGGTCTGATTTTTCCTAAAGCAAGCTCACACCTAAAAATACATGGTTCCCCAGTGGCCTCCCCAAGGCAAGGGGTTCCTCCTTGCTTTGTCTGCAGGATGCAAACACGCATGTTAGGCTAGGCAGTCCCGTGTGTCCATGAGTGTTAGTAGGATGGACTACTGTCGCCTCCACCTGGCCCTTGCCTACAGCTGTTGTGGGGGCTCCAAAGATGCCCATGTACCATGTTGGGGAGGGGACATGTGGCTCACGGCAAGCCAGCAAGGGCTGGGGTCACACGGGAGCTATGCCTCTCCCTACCTCTCTTTCACTTTCTGTTGGGTTGCACTCCCCCCTCCTAACCACTACTACCCTGTCGCCCACCTCTCAGCATTCTCTGCTCCCCTTCTCGCCCTCTCCCCTAATTCCCCTCTTTCAGGTCTGAATGCACAGTGGTTGTGGCTATGGATCGACTTCTGTGTGTTTGTGGGTTTCAGGCTGAATCTGTGGGGCTGACTTTTACAGCCTATACTGCCTAGGTGGCTTTGGAGAAAGAGGATGAGGAGGAGGAGGGACGGGATGGCTCATAGCAGGGAGCAGTGTGGTCTGGAATGTATGTCCCAGACAGGTTCCACATTATAATTTGGTGGGAGGCTGGGTTACCCACAGTGGGGAGTGGACACGCCTTCCTGTCCCATCTGGCTGTTACTTCAGAGGCTACTGGAAACCCAAGGGTCAGGAGCATCACGCAGGGCAAGAGTCCATATGAGACATACTACTCTGCGGAGTAACATACCACATTTCCTGCAGGCCTCTTTCCATCTGTTGACTGTTATGTTTTAGTTTTTTTTCTAAATGTATTTGAAAGGCAAAATTACAGAGAGAGAGAGATAGAGGCTTCCACCACTGGTTCATTCTTCAAATGACCACAACAGCTAGGGCTGGACAAAGCCAGAGCCAGGAGAGAGGAGCTTCTTCCAGGTCTCTCATGTGGGTGCACAGGCCCAAGCCCTTGGACCATCCTCCATTACATTAACAGAAAGCCAGGTTGGAAGTGGGACAACTGGGTCTCAAACAAGTGCCCATAAGGGATGCTTGCGTCACAGGGGGAGGCTTAACCTGCTGTAACCCAGCGCCAGCTCCTGGTTTGGTGTTGTTGAAGACATGTAGAGGAGTGGTAGTTATGCTCTTCTGCTCCCAGGATTGCAATGTCAGCTGAGCCCTTATGGAAATAAAGTGCAATACAGCCCAGGGTGGGATGTTCAAGCATGGGCACCAAGTTTGCATCTTAGCCCCGTTGCTCCCTATCGGGCATATGACTGATTTTTCTGGAGTCTGCTTCCCGTCCTGGATGAAATGATTCATGGACCACACAGCAGTGTCATGAATCTCAGCCAAGATCTTCTGCCAAGGAGGTGGTGCCACAACCCCAAGCCTTTTGCTGGAGGCATGGAGGCCCAGGCCTTGCCTGCGGGCGACGACTGTTGAGGTCTTCAACACCTTTAGTCCTGTGTGCATGCATATGTACATGCATGCATATGTGTGTGTGCCTGTGTGTACACAGGGTTGAAGGTCATACTCTGGGGTCAGATTACTTGGGTTCAAATCCCAGTCCTGCCAGTTCTTGACTGGGCTCAGGGCAAGCTGTGTTTTCCTTTGCCCTGTTTGCTCCCACTCCTATTGTCTCAAACCAGCCTGGTGGGATCCAGGTAGTTCCAGCAAGCATGGATTTGCTGCTCAGTGCTGGTCCAGCAAAGAGGGAGATAGGTTCAGACAGGTCGTGGGAGGGAGGGGCATGGAGGAGAAGTGGGGAGTCAAGCAGGTGCTAGTTTGAATGCAGGATCCTGGGCTTGTACCTCCCAACTGTTGCAGGCTAACAAAGATGGCCGAGATGGCATGGAGGCCATGAGGTGCATAGGGAATGTTAAGCCTGAATGTGATCTTGGGTGCTTTTGTCTCTGCCATGCATACCCTGCAAGCTGTGACTGTGATGTCCCAGCAAACCCCATGTGGGTTCTGTGGCTTGTGACCCCAGGTACATTGTATTAGCATTGGCCAGTGGAGTGAGTGTCCTGACTCCTGCTGTGCATACCCCATTGGGGGAGGAGCAGGGTGTGGTTTTCTGCAGGCAAGCAGTGACCATCCCTTGGCCTGGCAGGTCTACCTCTAACTCAGCATCTCAGAGAGCAGCTGGGTCCCCCTCATGATGGCAGCACCTGAGGGGGTGTGTTACTGTGTCTCTGTGGCTTGATGGATGCATGGTAGCTGGATAGATGGATTGATATAAAAACACCTACAAGGCAAGTACAGAGAGTTAGGGTTAGGAACAGGGAAGCCGTAAGCACCCACAGGGCCAGGGGACAGGAGCACTTGTGCTGCTTGTGAAGTAGCAGGAGGCTCTGCAGAAAGGAGCTGTCCCCTCTGGGCAGAACGTGTCCCTTCTGTCCCCTGCAGTCACACGACCACGGGTACCACCAGCTTGTTCTTGTTGGTTGCTGTCGCTGGCAGCTGTAGGTGTTGCTGCCAGCTGTGGGAACAGCTGGGCCCCATCCCTGAGCCACAACACACACACCGGCTTGTTTCCCATCCCCACTCAAGCGAGCATGCTTAAAAGCAGGACCTGCACTTGTTGGTTTTCTGTCTTATGCATGTGCCTCTCAGAACATAAAAGCTCAGGGCCAGCAGGGGCTTGGAGACGTGGATGAGCATGTCTGGGTCATCTGCAGGGGTCACTGCGTGCTGATAATGACACCAGGTCATTCTCAGAGTGGCAGGTGTCAGTGCAGACTGCCAACTCAGAGCATTTTACTCCCAGGAGCCTCAACCAGGCTGTTCTGTGTTGACAGCAGCAGCCCGAGGCTTGCCAGAATGCCTTTCTTGTCCATCTTGGTGTCTCCCTGCCGGTCAGAAACATCCCCGCCTGTTCCTTAGAGTCTCTCAGATTCCACACCCAGAGCAAGAGGATGCACGGCTTGCTGGCTGGGTTGGGGGCCTAGGGAGAACTTAGGGCCACTTTGCAAGGCCTGGCTGGAGACTGAAGCCCAATGCACACAGCTGGAATAGAGGCAGTGTGACGTGGATCTTGGTCAGGCCCACAGGAGGCAGGAAAAGGCCCACCTAGCCGGCCAGACAGCTGTGCAACACAGCTGCGGTGGTGGGAGAGGGGACCCAGGCAAGCGCTGCTGGGATCGCCAAGTCCTGCTGCATTCGGGGAAGGGTGGGATGGGGAGGCGCTCCATACATTAGCAGGTGGGGCTGCGTGGGGAGACTACCTTCCTGGGGTTGAGTCCAACGCCTTGCCCAGATGGAGGGCTACACAGAGTGGGTCTTTGCTTGTTTCTGTGATGTTCTAGACTTGGTGTTCTGCCTCATGTTCTTGGCTTCTCCGTGTGAGTCTGCAGCTGTTAGTGTTGCTGAAACATGACTTGCCGTAGGTCATCCTCTGTGTACTGTTGGCAACTCCCCCAGGCCTTGCCTCTGCCCAGCTTTCCTAAAGTCGCTGAACCCTGGATGGGTCTCAGCCATTTCTATTCCTGTTCTTATCCCAGATTCCCTCCTTCCTTGCTCCAGCCTGAGCACCCAGGCCTCCCTGTGTGGATGTGGTTGAACCGTGCCAAGTTCACATGACAAGCTGCTCTGAAGGGCACACAGATGCCTGTCTTTCCCAAGCTGTGAGTTGGATGGAGCTGGCTAAACAGCTGCAGCCTGACCCTTCCTTAGCTGTAGGAATTTCTCTACCTCAGTTTCCTCCTCTGTAAAGAGATGACCCGAGTCCCCTCCTCAAGGGGAATCTGTGACCACAAAGGAAATGGTGCACAGAAAGTTTTCAGGTACCGGTCTGGGGCACAACTTAACTATGGCAGCTATGGCTGGTCTGTTGTCATTACTCTCCCTTCCCACCCCCACCGCCAGTGCCTGGCACGCTGGGCATGTGTATAGCTGAATGAAGATACAAGTGAACAAAGACTGAGCGATATCTATCTCTCTATATATATATCTATATATCTATATATCTATATATCTATATCTATATCTATATCTATATCTATATCTATATCTATATCTATATTTATATAGATATAGATATAGATATAGATATAAAGATTTATTTATTTGAAAAGCAGTTATGACAAAAAAGCTTTGAAGAGACAGAAAGAGAGGTGTTCTGTCTGCTGGTTCATTTCCCAAATGGTCACAGTGGCTTGGCTGGGCCAGGCCGTAAACAAGGAGCTTCTTCCATGTCTCCTATGTGGATAAACACTTGGGTCATCCTCTACTGCTTTCCCAGGCATGTGAGCAGGGAGCTGGAACAGAAGTAGAGTAGCCAGGACTGGAACCGGTGTCCATGTGGGATGCTGGTGCAGCAGGTGACAACTTTACATGTTATGCTATACCACCACCCCCAAGCTATGTTGTGGGGTGTGGGTCTCTTGCTTCTGGCTGCCTGGTGCCCACCCCACCCACTGGGCTGCCATGAGCACTCTTGGAGTGTCCAAGCTCCGAGGTCAGCAAACAGAGACTCTGGTGGTCAAGTTTTCACATGTAGATGACACATTCTCTTGGGGTGTCGGCCCCCCAGATCTCCTTGGGCGCCTTTTCCAGGCCCTGCGACAGTTGGCTAGGGATGGCGGCTCGGGAAAGCAGCTAAGCCTCCACCATCTTGTCTCTTCCTCCCCCTGGATTTCTCCTAACACTTTAGCAGGCAAGTGCACTCAAAAATAAGTGGCAAAAGTTGCACTCGTTTGAAGTGTAAGATGTGTCACTGTCAGAGACTTTTTTTTCTTGCTGTAGAAAAGATAAGAAATACAGAGCTAGTTAGCGAACTTTTTTTTTTCTTTTTTTGCCTGGCTCTTCTTTCAGGGGGTGGTAGTGAATATCCTTTGTCCTCCTGGCGTGGGCTCTGGGGGAGGGACAGCCGGGCTGGCTTCAGAGGCAGCGGCACAGGCTCTCTGGGACATGGTTTTCTCCTTGATCTCTTTGCCTCTAGTGAAATGGGCTTTACGGAAGCCGCGGTGAGCTTTTCCCCTAATGATTGCAGAGAGGAAAGAATACCGAGTGACTCCTGGGGTCTCTTGGTACCTGACTGTCATTGTCAGCTGACACTTCATTGCGGAATACCCAGAGCCTTCTCCCATTTTTTGCTGGGATAAATGGTTCTCTTTAGGTAGAGAGGGCAAGCAGAGAAGCAGGGCCATCCATGTGAACACGAAGGGCCTGGCTAGTGCACGGGAGGGGCCTGCAGAATCCCGGCTTTCCTCCCCAAATCCCCCAAGCACCAGGCTGGAGTTGGCCAGTCCAGTGGGAGCGCAGCACAGCACTGCTGCTGTAAAACGGAGGCTTAATCTGCTGCTTCACAGACATCCCCTGTGAGGCCGGGAGCCTGGGGAAGGGATTCCTGTTTAATGGGCCCTGGGAAGGCCTCCCTTGGGCTGGCTGGTATCACAAATGGTACACAGTGGGAGGGCCAGTGCTGCCAGGCTTAAGGCCTGGGAAGTTTGCTTCCCTTGCCCAGCCACTCCCCTCACCCCACCCTGCGGATGCTACATCCTGGCTACATTGTAGCAAGGACATCTCCAGAGCTTACCATCAGGCTCCCTCATAAACTCAGGCTCCCAAGCAAGCTCCAGCTGAGGGTTTGTTGCCAAGCAGCCCCTTTAGCCATCTGTGACTTCTGTACCCACGTCCTTGGATGGAGCCAGAGCTGTGTGGGATGGAGCAAGGCTGAGCGGCTGTGGCGGTTTGCCCAAGGCGGCCCAGAGGGCAGATACCATGAGTAAGGGAATGTACAAAAAGATGGAGGGATCCCAGTTCCTCAGCGGGTCTTCCTAGCCCCAGGCGTGGTTGTGGTCTTCCATGGCTAGGGCAGGGGGATGTGGGGGATCAGGTTCATGTTTGGTTCTTATTCTATTAACTTTTTATTTTTCATTTTATGTTTTATTTATTTGAAAGTCAGAGTTGCAGGGAGAGAGGGAAAGACAGAAAAAGAGAGATCCTCTACCCGTTGGTTCACTCTCTTCGATGGCTGCAATGGCTGAGACTCAGTTGAAGTCAGGAGCTTCTTCTGGGTCTCCCTTGAGGGTAGCAGGGGCCCACATAGTTGTGCCATCCTCTGTTACTTTCTCAGGCACATCAGCAGGGAGCTGGATCAAAAGTGGAGCAGTTGGGATTCAAGCAGTCACCCATATGGTATGTTGGCACTGCAAGTAGTGGTTTTACCCCCTGTGCCTCAGTGCTTGCCCCATCCATGAAGTGTCCATGCCCCATTCTGTAAGCACAGCTAGTGGAGCCGTACGAAACAGCACAATGACAGCCATGACTTTGGGGCCCTGAACAGTGACATTAAAACACCTTACACTTTTCTGGAGTCTGCAGCTTTGCTGCAAGTCCCTGGACTTGAAACTGTCTTAGCACCTTAGCTCCAGATTGTGGCTGCTCACTGTTGGCCACAGGGGTGTGCGTCTGCCCACTGTGGAGTCTGAACCACATAGGAATGCCGATTCGAGTCCTGGCTGCGCCACTTCCAGCCCAGCTCCCTGCTAATGTACCTGAGAAAGCATCAGAGGATGGTGCAAGTGCTTGGGCTCCTGTACTCACTGGGAGATTTGGAAGAATCTGCTGGCTTCAGCCTGGACCAGGCCCAGCCATCACTACTATTTAGGGAGTGAACCAACAGAGGGGAGATTCTCTCTCTTTCCCTACCTTCTCTGTAACTCTGCCTTTCAAACAACTGTTCTTACACACACACACACACACACACACACACACACACCCCAGCAGGTCAATTTGGCCATGTTCCCACGGTGCTGGCTGGCCTCATTGGCTGCTTCACAGGGACAATGAACGGCTCCTGGGTGGAGCAGGAAGACACCTGTTGTGCACTCATGCCATGGTGGACGGTGATCTTGAGCACTTACCCCAGCTCCACAATGCAGCCTTGTCCATGTGGCTTCTGGCGACCCTGAGCTCATGTCTTTCCAGCTTGATGGCATCCCCAGTGGTGAGCACAAGCCGTTTGGTGTATGGTGTGTGTGACGGTGTGATCCATCAGCATTGCACATGTCATTGCCTCTTCATCCTGGTGGCCTCAATGGTCAGTCTGCTATCCATGCGGCAGGGCTGTGGTGGGAGACATCAGACATCTGCCTCCATGACTTCTGACTAGCAAGACCTCAGGCCATGGAGTCACCCTGATGGGCAGACACCCATCAGTGCACCTGGCACGGGACCTGGTCCATGTTGTACCCACCTGTTTCTTTGCCTTTCCTGCTTTCCCTCCAGCTCTGAGGCTAACAGGGGGAGGCCAGCAGAGAGCTTGAGGCTGGGGAGTGAGGGTGCAGGAAGGGAGGAGAAGGACCAGGGGTAACTGCATCCCATCCCAACATCTGCCTGTTTACCCAGCCTGCTTGGATTAGCTCTGCGCAGCAGCTGTGGAGCCGAGGGTTACACACGGGTTTCCCTGTGGTGTGGTTGCAGTCAGATCAGAGCCAGGATGGCACTCTGTGTGCCTGGTTGTGACTCCATGCCTCTCTGTGCCACTCCCCCCCCAACACACACTCCTGAGGGTGCACCTCGTGGGAGAAAGGATTCGGGGAACGTGGCTGAGTGGGTGATTTAGTGCAACCCCCATCATACTTTCAGTCATGAACTCAGGAGGCTTTCCGCCCGCAGGAGGCTTCTCCCCACCCTAGGGTTAGGAAATGTGAAGCTCAGTAGCATCTATGCAGAGGTGGCTTGCTCACGTGGCCCTCTGGTACCCTCTTGGGTTACCAAGTACTTCCTTTGGGGCATTAGCCTGCCCCTGGGTGACCAGGTTCTTTCCTTAGGAGTAGGCAGAGAAGGGACATAGCTTCATAAATAACACAAGAGAGGATGTAGTCCTGGCACAGCTTCCCACAGCTGCCCAAGTGTCCGGAGACTGCAGTGACCTGGCCACAAGGCCTTGAGGCTCCTCGAGGCATGCCGTCCTCTCCCAGGCCCTCCTTGGTAGCAGTTTCGAGATGCTTCTGTGAAAAATCTCTGAGACTTACCGTGACACCTGCCAACCTCAGTCATTTTTGTAACTAATGTCCAGGCTGCTCATGGGTTCCTCTAGCCGTGTGAAAGCCAGCTCTGGTGACCTAACCCTGGAGAAATGGCTTCCTGCTTCATGTGGAGCTCAGATCCTGGGGGACCAGGGCAGGAGGAACTCTCTGCAGGTCACTGAACAAGGGCCCTCCCCCTCTCCCCAGAGCAGCTGGCCAGGGTGGGACACATGTGTCACTGGGCCACTGGGCTTTCATGCTGCACCCATCGCCGACATGACTAATCGATTCCAGCATTCTTTCTAGATGAGCTCATGGTGCTTCTGTGCCACCTCGGTGCCCAGTGTTCTTCTTGCTGCTCCTGCTCCAGCCTGGCTCACCATGGAAAAAGCACCTGTTCCTTGTGAACCTCAGTTTTTACTGATTCAAAGGGAGGACCAGATAAGGCCCTTCCCACTGCCTTTTAAGGCACACTTTATTTTTTTCCTGCCTCACATGTGATTAGGCACCTATTATTATTTTTTTTAAAGATTTATTTTATTTTATTACAAAGTCAGATATACAGAGAGGAGGAAGGACAGAGAGGAAGATCTTCCATCCGATGTTTCACTCCCCAAGTGAGTGCAATGGCCAGTGCGTGCCGATCCGAAGCCGGGAACCAGGAACCTCTTCCGGGTCTCCCACGCGGGTGCAGTGTCCCAATGCATTGGGCCGTCCTCCACTGCCTTCCCAGGCCACAAGCAGGGAGCTGGATGGGAAGTGGAGCTGCCGGGATTAGAACCGGCGCCCATATGGGATCCCGGGGCTTTCAAGGCAAGGACTTTAGCCGCTAGGCCACGCCACCGGGCCCTTTTTTCATTTTTTATTCTACTTTTTTGTTTTTGTTTTGGGGCACCTGTTATTATTTAAAAGTTTTATTCATTTATTTGAAAGGCAGAGTCACAGAGAAGGAGAAGGAAAGAGATCTTCATCTGCTGGTTCACTCTGCAAATGGCTTTAACAGCCAGGACTTGGCTAGGCTGCAGCCAGGAGCCAGGCACTCTGCTGGAGTCTTCCACATAAGTGGCAGGGACCCAAGCACTTGGGCCATCTTCTGATGTTTTCCCAGGCCACATTAACAGGAAGCTGGGATTGGAAGTGGAGCAGCCTGGATTGGAAGTGCCACTCCCATGGGATGCTGCATTGCAGTCATTGGCTTAATCCCTGGCGCCCCGAGCCCCTGTATTAAAGGGCAACTCCTGGGCAGACATGGCCTTGGGCTTCCAGTAACCCACAGTGCCGTAGCAGGCCAGATCCTTGTTAGAGAATTGTGCAGATCCGTGTAACACAAGGAGCCTAGGACTGATTAAGTCGGACTTGGCACAGAGTGGAGGGAATTGTGTGAGCAGGCCATGTGTCAGGAGAGAGATGCATGCCACAGCCCAGAAGGTGGCCAGTGTGGCGGCGGCAGAGAGCAAACCTGGTGAAGAATGTGATTCATCCTCAATCCATGTGCTAAGAGGAGACCCTGGGATGGGCCACAAGTTCTGTGCCACCAGCCCCTGGGGACAGTGTCTTGTGCCAATGAAGAATGGAGGGATACCTACTCCTCACTCCTAAGGGGACCATGATTGCTCCTACCTGGGGTGCTTATAAGCTCTGCCCCTTTATGGGCTCATCTCCTATGCTGACTCTGGGCACCCGAAGCAGATAGAGACCTCACCTTCAGGTGCTTGACCTTGGCCAAATCATCTAGGTTAACCACTGGGTGAGAGCTATTTTCCTACAGGTGTTTTGTATTCTATTTCGCCTCCTACCCCGCCCCCCAAGCAGTTGGGTAATAGTTCCCTGTGTCTGGAATAAGTTGCAAGATTTAATACTGACTTGCTCTTTCTTTATTAAAAGTATTGTTAACGATTTATGGACAATTTGAAGTTTACAATAATCATGTTCGTTAGTGGGAATCCTTTGATGTGGTTCACAGCTTTTAAATGGGGCCTGTTAGTTCCCAGCGGCTTTGTCGCCAGGCTGCGGGCTGGAGGGGGGGTATCCTGCCACCCTCAATGGTAGCTTCCTGCTGGGTTTCTGCCTCCGAAAACCCCTACCAGGGCTCAAGAATAAGGACCCGAGGGCAGATTTTTCAGGGTTGGCCTCTTCCAGGCAGTTGTGCACCTGCTAGACCAGGAGGCGGGAGCCAGGGCCTTGCCTGGGGCAGAGCAGAAAGAAGCAGGTGCTGGTAGCTGCTCAGCACAGGCTCCATTCGCAACTCTTCCCTGCTTGGCATTCCCTGGTTTGCATGTCTGACACCTCCCTTGGCACATGATGTATTGCAGCTCTTAAATAGCCCTTTCTTTCAGGATTGAACTGTCAGCCTCTGTTTGAAACGGGAGGATTGGCTTCAGGTGTGTGGCACAAGAAGGGACCTGCAGGTGGTGCTGGTGGGCAGGGCGGGGGTGGGGGAAGGCCTCCTGTTTTCAGCACAGAACCAAGGGCCCACACCCCAGGCACCTGCCCTGTGTCCGGTGTCCACCCAGGGCATATCTGGACGTTGCCTGAGGGACGCTGGCTGAGGGAGGCCAGGGGGCGCAGAGAGCCTTTACTTGTGTTTCTCTTATTCAGAGAGACAAAAACCTCAGCCTTCTGCCTGGGTTGCAAGCCAGGACGGCAGGAGCAATGGAGCAGCCTAGAGAAGCTATGTAGGTTGTTGAGGCCATACCCCTGCCTCCAGGGTACCCTTTCTCTCCTGGACCCTCAGGCCCTGGAAAGGGGAATATCTTCTTCACGCTCCCAGTCTCCAGCTTCTCTCTCTCTCTCTCTCTCTCTCTCTCTTTCAGTTTGACAATCTTCCTAGTCAAAATCTCTCTTGCTGTTGTTAGGGCCTCTTAGGGACCAGTTAAATTGGAATAAGGGATGGTTAAACCCAAACATGCAGATTCCCTTTGCTTTAACAGAGAAAGATGCCTGCTGGGGCTCAGCCTGTTAGCACTGCTCAGGGGGCTCAGGGCTCCCTGGGTGGGAGGACAAGTCCCTCTGGCCTCCTTGTGAAACTTTCTTGTTCCTGTGGTTACCTTGTCTTTATTGTCCCGCTCTACTGCAAGCCCACCTCCTCCTGGCTGAGCCACTGTTCAGTGCAACCCTAGTTAGAAGGGTGAGGGCTTGGTGCACTTGTTGGAGCTAGAGGAGAGAAAGCCTTATTTAGTGTGTGGGTAGAGTTAAAGAGAGACAGGGAGAGATCTTCTATCTATTGGTTCACTCCCTGCAAAGGGCTGGGTGGGACTGAATAGGAGGCAGAAACTCCATCTGGGTCTCCTATGCAGGTGACAGGGCCTAGGTGCTTGGGCCATCTTCTGTTTGCCTTCCCATGTGCATTAGCAAAGAGCTGGGTTGTAAATGCAGCAGCTAGAGCTTGTATGAGATGATGTATGGCCTAACTTGCTGTGCCACTATCTCTACCACCGTGGGACCTGGGTCTGTGCCTTACTCACCCTCACATTCGAGCCTTCAGTGGCTTTGCCTCTGTTGGTATGACACAGGTGTCACCTGCCACTCTGACTTGGAGTTTCTCGCAATCACGTGATTTCTGTGTTCTTCCTGTCCCAGGGAAAGGAGGACACTTTTGTGGACAGGACTTGTACACAGGTTGGAAAATGTTATTATTTTGTTTTTAAAGATCTATTTATTTGCTTGAAAAAGTTACAGAGAGAGAGAGAAGGAGAGATATTCTACTCCACTGGTTCAAATGACCACAATGGCCAGGGCTGGGCCAGGAGCCAGGAGTTTCTTCCAGGTCTTTCCCATGGGTGGCAGAGGCCCAGGCACTTGGGCTATCCTCTGCTGCTTTTTCAGGTGCATCAGCAAGGAGCTGCATTGGAAGTGAAGCCGTTGGGACTTGAACCAGTGCCTCTATGGGATGCTACAGGTGGTGGCTTAACCCACTGCTTCATAATATTGGGTCCAAGATGTGATTTTTGAGGGGTTGGCATAGCACCCAAAAGCACATGAATAAGCTCTTAGAATAAGCTTGGTTTTCCCTCCTGAATTCATGGAAATAGCAGGGAAGTCAAAAAGCCCTCAAGCACATTGGAAGCCCCTGCCGAAGCTCCAAGCTCATGGAACAGCCCCTCCTTTCCCTTTGGCCTCAGCCCCTGGAAGCCGCCTTTCTTTCTCTATGTGTGACTTGGGCTACTCTGGGCACTTGTATAAGTGGAGTCACATGGCATTTGTCCCTTGGCATCTGGCCCATGCCATTCAGTGCTGTGTCGTCAGGTTCATCCCATGGTCAGAACGAGATTCCTGTGGCAGACCTTGACACCTGTGGTGCTTGGAGGGAGAGAACTTCATCCAAGTGTGAGGCTGGGAGGAGAGGTCTTCGGCAACATTGCGAGATGATGGTTCTTGCGAGAGAGTTGGTCAGAGAAGCTGAGTTGGCACAGCTGCTAGCCATCTGCTTCCTGGCTTGGGCCACACTGGACGCTGAGTCAGTGGGCCCACTGGATCTTGCACTGAGAATCTCCAAAACCAGCAGCAAAAATGAACCTCTTTCCTTCCTGAGTAGCTTCTCTCTGACGTTTTGTGATAGTGATGAAAAGCTCACTAATGCCTTTTTATGGCTGAAGAATATTCTATCATGTGTGTATTACTGCTTTAAAAAGCTTTCTATTCTTGGGACTGGTGTGGTAGCCTAGTGGCTAAAGTCCTTGCCTTGCATGCTCTGGGATCACATATGGGCGCTGGTTCTAATCCTGGTGGCCCCGCTTCCCATCCAACTCCCTGCTGTGGCCTGGAAAATCAGTCAAGGACAGCCCAAAGCCTTGGGACCCTGCACCCGCATGGGAGACCAGGAAGAGCTCCTGGCTCCTGGCTTCAGAGTGGCATAGCACTGGCTGTTGCGCTCACTTGGGGAATGAATCATCAGACGGAAGATCTTCCTCTCTGTCTCTCCTCCTCTCTGTATATCTGACTTTGCAATAAAAATAAAGAAATCTTTAAAAAAAAAAAACTATCCATTCCTCCGTGGATGAGCTGCTTCTGCCCCTTGGCTGTTGTGAGCAGTGCTGCTACAGACAAAGTGCGCAAACAACTCTTGGGGAGTCAGCTTTCTGGACTGGCCATTCTTGGCACCCTTGTTCTGGGGAAAGCACACTCATGACTTCCATGAGTTTCGCAGTGAGGTGAAGGTGCCAGGAAGGTCCATTCAGAGGGGTCACAAAGGCAGCACCTACTCCAGAAGCCCCCTCCCCAGGCCCTCCGGTGGTACATACAGGAATAGGAGCAAATTTTCTGGTCCTGGCGGTGCCATTTGACTGCCTGGCAGACCCTTGGCATTCAGCGGACTTCCTGGAGGTTCGATCCTCTAAGCTGTAAAATAGGGGAGTAAATGGCATCTTCCTGGAATGGTCAGGAAAATTAATGTAGCACAGTGGCTAAAACCATGAAGTGGTGGGATAAGCAATGGCTTTCCCAAATGTCCAGGTCCTAAAGCCTGGATGTCCTGGCTAAAGGGCCTTTACAAGATGTGGTCCAGTCAGATGGTAAAACAGAGAGACTGTCCCAGTGAGTTCTAAATTTAATCTTGGGTTGCCATAGTGTTGCAGGGATAACACAGCTTGGGATGCCCACATCCTAGATTGGAGTTCCAGGATCTAATCCCAGCCCAGCTCCTGACTCTAGCTTCTTACTAATGAGGCAACAGGTGATGACGCAAGTACCTGGGTCCCTGACACCCACGTGGGAGACCTGAATTGAGTTCCCAGCTCTTGGCGTTGGACTGACCTAGCCCTAATTGTGGAGGGCCTTTGGGGAGTGAGTCAGTGATACAAGAGCTCTCTCTCTCTCTTTCTGATTTGCTGTCTCTCAAATAAATGTAAAAACTTAAAACCTTCATAAAAAAGGGAGTCAGAGGGAGATGCCACTACAGAACTGCAAGTGGGAGAGGTGGAAAGTGAAACGAGAAGCTGCAGAGCTGGGTGAAGGGGCTGTGAGGCCAGGTGGGCAGGCACCCTCCAGGAGTCTCAAGAGGGCAAAGAAATGCACCCCCCACCCCAGGTGCCCCAGGAGAGCTAGTGCTGCTGACAACCTTGACTTAGGGCAACACACACCTGCCTCCCCCTCCCCCTCCAGGATCTGTAAGACCCTAACTGTATAAGGTTTGATAATTCCGTGGTGCTTGTCACAGCGGCTGTGGGAGACCAACACTCGGTGGGCTCTGTAGCCGGACTGCCTGGGTTTCGCCCCTGCTGAACCTCTTGCCAGCTGAGGGGAACTTGGGCATGTCCCTCCACCAGGTCGTGCCTCTGTTTCCTCCTTTGTAAATAGGAGGGCTCACCCCATGGGGCTGCACTGAAAAGTGAAAGAGTCAATATTTGCGGATCACCAAGAGCTGAGCCTGAAACCTGCTGGCTCGTAACATGGAACACGTGTTCTTAAGATAAAGTAGCCCATGGCAAAGGCTGGCGGCTCCCAGGAGGCCATGGGAGGTGCTGGCAGCATCTGTTGAGCAGGCCGATAGGTAAGAGCTGATCAGCTGCCTCAGCTCAAGCGAGGCTTGTGGACTTGCTGGGAGAAGCCCTCCATGTCCAGTTACAGCAAATGCCCCACACCCTGCGAGAGTAGCTGTCACCGCAGGAGAAAGGTCATGGTCAAGCGAGACAGAGAAACAAATTCTAAGCCAATTGGCCTTCTTTTCTTTAGGAAGCCCCAGGGCCTTTGCTATGCTAAGGAGACTGGTGAATGGCCTATGGTCCCCAAACTTTTGGCCCCTGGTGTCCTTTCCATGGCGTTGTTTGCACATGTAGGGGCCTGGGGCTGCCACCAGCAGATGCAAATACAGGACAGCCTCTCTGATAGGGAGTGTCAGGGCTCTGTTTGCCTGCTCTTGGAATCTTGGAACAATCTAGAAAATACAGTTGTGGAAAAAAAAAAAAAAGAAAATACAGTTGTGACTAGCTTAGTGACATGTCATGGGCAGAGACTTCTTGAATCTGTTGTTTTAGCAGAGAGCGCACCTTGGTGACCTGTGACAATTAGCACCTTGCTGGGTCACCTCACCTTGCAGGACACACGGTGGTCCTCTGTGCCCGCTGGCCAAGGTTTTTAGTGCATGTATCCCAGGCTGTCAGAAAGGCAAGCCTCTCCTCTTGTGGCCTGTTCAGTATCCTGAGAACACCTGTGGGCTGTCAGGCTCCACTCCCTGCCCCTCTAGTCACCCCTCCAAGCAGGAGCCCGTGGGAGGAAGTTGTGTGGGCATTTTGGTGAGGGGCATTCTGAAGTCCCAAATACTCCTTGGGTAAAATTTACTGTCAGGATGGACAAGTTTCTGGTCCCACAGCAGGTGGGCCTGAGGAGGGATCTGGCAGGACCCTCAAGTGTGGGGGCCAGAATAGGAGTCACAGAGACAGGGTCCAGGATGGCACTGTTGGTGGATACTGGTAATGCCATGTGCCAGATCCCTCTGCTTCCCCAGGCCACCTGCGTGGCCTCAGCTGTGCTCACTGCCATGTACACCTGGGTGGGCAGTACTAAGCTCCATGGAACATGGAGGGGTGGAGCTGGTGATGAGCCGAGTGTGCTGCTGAGCCCCTGGTGAGCCTCACCATGGAGCTCATGCTCTCCCAAATAGAAGCAGAGTGGAGAGTGACACATGTTAGTGATGGAGAAGAGACCTGCCCCTGCCCCAGGGAACCCAGCCCTGCCTGCCATGGGGGAGCAGTAGGCAGTAGGTGGCCCTGAAGATGGGGCTCTCAGAACCTGCACAGGGAGGTGGGCTCTATCCTGGGTGCCTTTGTCATAGTCCTGTGCCCCAGAACAGTTTGGCACGGGGTGGCTGAGTCAGACATGGGGAGCCCAAGGAGCTGGTAATGAAGCTTGCCTTGGCAGGGAGCCTCAGGGGGAACCCAGCTTCTCATAATTCCAGCAGAGCCTTGGTCAGAGACCCTGGGGGGCTCCTGAGGGGGTAGAAAGTGCTACCCCCAAAATTACAGGGCCAGGAATGACTCACTCAGGAGGTCACTCGCCCTCCCCAACAATGGCTACTCTGAAAATGTCCCTGAAGGCCCACCATGGGGCTTTCTCTAGGATTGTTCTTTTAAAAATTACTTTATTCAGTTTTTGGAATTACAAAAGCAATATAGGCTTCTTTTAATACGGAGTTGTGGTATAATTATTAGAGGGGGGAAAATCAATCGCTTTCCTCCTTCCTACGCCCCCGCCTCCCCAGAGATCCCAATGTGAACAATTTATTGTTCAACCAGAGCTGACTGATACACCTTGTGTGTGTGTGTGTGTACATGTGCATGCTTGCACTAACTACAACATGTACACATATAGGGAATTTTTTAAAGATTTATTTTATTTTTATTGGAAAGGCAACTATACAAAAAGGAGGGGAGACAGAGAGGAAGATCTTCTGTCTCCTGGTTCACTCCCCAAGTAGCCACAACGGCCAGAGCTGAGCTAATCTGAAGCCAGGAGCCAGGAGCTCTTCCTGGTCTCCCACATGGGTGCAGGGTCCCAAGGCTTTGGGCCATCCTTACCTACTTTTCCAGGCCACGAGCAGGGAGTTGGATGGGAAGCGGGGCCACCAGGATTAGAATCGATGCCCATATGAGATCCCAGTGAGTGCAAGGGGAGGACTTTAGCTGCTAGGTTACTGCTCCAGGCCCAGGGAATTTTTTTTTTTTAAATAATTTATTTGATTTATTTGAAACAGAATTACAGAAAGGGGGATGGCATAGGCATAATGGCTTAATTGGCTAATCCTCCACTGCAAGTGCTGGGATCCCATATGGGTGCTGGTTCATGTCTCAGCTGCTACACTTCCCATTCAATTCCCTGCTTGTGGCCTGGGAAAACAGTAGAATATGGCCCAAAACATAACATCATATCATGTTAAATTAAGGCGAACATGTGGTATTTAACCTTTTGGGATTGGCTCATTTCCCTTAGCATTATGGTTTCCAGTTTGGCCCATTTGGCCACAAAGAACTGCATTTTATTTTTTTTTAATAGCTGAGTAGTATTCCATGGAGTAGATGAACCATAGCTTTCTTATCCAATCCTCTGCTGATGGGCATTTTGGCTGCTTCCATGTTTTTGCAATTACTGATTGTGCTGCTATGAGCATAGGAGTGCATGTTGGTTTCTCATAAAACAAGTGTTTTGGATATATTCCTAGGAGTGCTATTGCTGGATCATACGGTATGTTGAATTTGAGTTGTTTGAATGTTCTCCATACTGATTTCCATAGAGGCTATACCAGCCTGCAGCCCCACCAGCAGTGGAGTAGGGTTCTCTTATCCCCGCAACCTCTCCAGCAAGTGTTGTTGGTGCTTTTATTCATGTGGGCCAGTCTTACTGGCGTCAGGTGGTACCTCATTGATGTTTTAATTTGGATTTCCCTTATTGCCAGGGAACTTGAGCATTTTTTCATATGTTTATTTGCCATTTGGGTTTGTTCCTTTGTGATATGATGTTATGTATAACATGTTATGTATGTTATATGTTGTGTATGAACTAAAATTGAAATGTCAATGAGGTGGTCACAGAAGGTGGTTAAGAACTAGCATTTATTTTTAACATATTGGCTACTCATTACTATGTCAATTAATTCCATAATGATGCAAATTTTTACTGATGGTATGTTGGAGCTTTTAATTGATCGGGAAGATACTCTGCTGGCTCTGTCTTCAAACCAGAGAGAGTATACCTAAGAAGCCATTGAACTTGACTGGACAATAAGATGCTGGACTCTATGTTTGGTATATGCTTGCAATGAGGGAATCTCAACTGAACTTGAACTGTGGTTGTGCAACAAGGTGGAGGAATTCACCATGGTGGGAGGGTTTGGGGAGGGGTGGGGAGAATCCCAGTACCTATGAAACTGTGACACATAATACAATGTAATTAATGAATAATAATTAAAAAAAAGAATATGGCCCAAAACCTTGGGACCCTGCACTCACATGAGAGACCCGAAAAAAAGCTCCTGACTCCTGGGTTAGGATCGGCCCAGTTTGTGGCTAATTAGAGTGAACCAGTGGATGGAAGATCTTTCTCCCTGACTCTCTTATTTGTAAGTGTACTTTTCCAATAAAAAATAAGTGAATGTTAAAAAGAGAGACACACAGAGGGAAAAAAAACCCAAGAGATCTTCCATCTGCTGGTTCATTTCCTGAAATAATTATGAAGGCCTGAGATGGATCAGGCCAAAGTTAGGAGCCTGGAGCTCCATCCAAATCTCTCATTTGGGTGTCAGGGCCCGTGTACTTGGCCCATCTTCCTCTGCTTTTCCATGCACATTAGCAGGGAGCTGAATTGGATGTGGACTCCAGTTGGATGTTGGTGCTGTACATTGTGGCTTAATTCACTGTGCCACAATACAGGACCCAGAAGTTTTGTTTTTCTGTATTGGTATTTTAAAAATGAGGAATCACATTATATCCATTATGCTTACAATTTTTTGTTTTACTTAGCAATATGTCATGAACATTTTCTAAGTCGATACCTTATAGATCCACTTCACTTTAGAAAGCAGCTACATAATGTTTCACAGTGTGACTGCCATCATTGATTCTACTGTTTCATGGTTGATGTCTACTCAAGTTGTTCCAGGTTGCTTGGTTACCTTTTTTTTTTTTTTTTAAGATTTATTTATTTTTATTGGAAATTCAGATATACAGAGAGGAGAGACAGAGAGGAAGATCTTCCATCTGATGATCTACTCCCCAAGTGACTGCAACAGCCTGTACTGTGTCAATCCGAAGTCAGGAGCCAGGGGCTTCCTCCAGATCTCCCACATGGGTGCAGGATCCCAAGGCTTTGGGCCATCCTCGACTGCTTTCCCAGGCCACAAGCAGGGAGCTGGATGGGATCAGCCAGGATTAGAACTGGTGTTCATATGGGATCCTGGCGCTTTCAAGGCAAGGACTTTAGTTGCTAGGCCGCCATGCCAGACCCTGGATAGCTTTTAAATATGATTTCTTTTTTTTTCTTAAAGATTTATTTGTTTTTATTACAAAGTCAGGTATACAGAGAGGAGGAGAGACAGAGGGGAAGAACTTCCGTCCGATGATTCACTCCCCAAGTGAGTGCAATGGCCGGTGCTGTGCCGATCCGAAGCCGGGAACCAGGAACCTCTTCCAGGTCTCCCACACTGGTGCAGGGTCCCAAAGCCTTGGGCCGTCCTCGACTGCTTTCCCAGGCCACAAGCAGGGAGCTGGATGGGAAGTGGAGCTGCCGGGATTAGAACCGGTGCCCATATGGGATCCTGGCGTGTTCAAGGCGAGGACTTTAGCCACTAGGCCATGGCGCTGGGCCCAAATATGATTTCTTATTTCAAGAAACACAGAGAGGGTTCTCATCCACTGGTTCACTCCCAAAATGCCTCCAAGAGCCAGAGCGGGATCAAGCTGCAGCCACAGGGGCCAGGAGCCTCATCTCTATCTTCCCCACCTGGCTGGCAGGAGCCGTCACTGCTGATCTCCTAGCACCTGCACTGGAGAGCTGGGTACACCTCAGGCCTGCTTCCTGCCTTTTTTGGTTACCAATAAACAATTCTTTTAAAAATTATTTTTAATTATTTCATTGCTTTCTGTATCCTCTACCTATGCTGCAAACGATTCTTCAGCCTTGGAGAATTGCAGACATGGTGGCAATGGACCATTTTCCTTTATGATCACACTAGTATCATGTTGACACCTCAAACTGCATGTGACATCACTGGGCGACCTGAACTTGGTCCCTGGCCCTTGTGACAGGCCAGTGACTGGGAAGGGGTGCTGGGTTTGAGGAGCCCTTTGTGGGTGAGGGTGCTGGCCAGCAGGCGACAGGCATGCTTTGGTGAAGCCGTTCAGGTGTGGGCTGAAGAGGGAGGCTACAAGATGCACGTCGTGGCACAGACTTAAGCTGATTGTTGAGATGACTGCAACCCACACCGGCGTGCCCGGTGGCGGTCCCAGTGTCTGCTCTTAAGTTTCTGATCTTAACACTTCTTGGCCTTTTGGCTAAGATCAAGTGAAGTTTCTGATGCAGCTTCTGCTCATGTGCCTGGGAGGGGGCCCAAGTACTTGGGTTCCTGCCAGCCATGTTGGAGAACCTGATGGGGCTCCCCACTCAGCTTCCACTGTTCCTTCAACTTCCTGCTGTTGCACGCAGGTGTAGCATGAAAAACTCTGTTATTTTGCTTTTCAAGTCTATCCATCATTTTTTTTTGAAAATGGGTGATTTTTGACTGGAAATAGGTATGTAACAGATAGGAACATGGACCATGGGTTCAAATCCTGCTTCTGCCATTTATCTACTATTGGGTCTTGAGGAGGCCCCCCACCTGCAGCTGCAACAGCAGCAGTGTTTTCCTGTGGGACTGTGCTGGGGCTTATAGGCAGCATCAGGCTATGGGCCAGGATCATGGGATAGTGGCTTAATCCCATAGGAGCTCTGGTTGGAGTCCCAACTATTCTACTTCTGATCCAGCTGCCTGCTAATGCACCGGGAGGACAGCAAAAGCTGGCCTGAGTGCTTGGGCCCCTGTACTCATGTGGGAGACCTGGAGCAGGCTCCTGGCTCCTGGCTTTGGTCTGGCCAGGTCTAGCTATTACAGCCATCTGAGGAATAGACCAGTAGATGGAAGATTTGTCTGCCTTTCTATAAATGAATGAATGAATAAATAAATAAATAAAAGAAGGAGGAGGAGAAGAAGAAGCAGAAGAAAATATATTAGAGAGCATACACCATCAAGTGGGAAGCAGGGAATGATCTGGGGCTGGTCCCTGAGCAGAAACAGAAGGGTATTTGGTCAGCTGGGGAAAAAACTGGTGCTTCCTTGCCCAGCTGAGAACACCCACGCTGATCTCAAATCTTCAGCTCCTGGGAAGCTCAAACATCCAAAAACCTCTGAATTTTTCATTGCTAAAAACATCCTCTAAGTTAGGGTGAAAGAGCTTCTCCTTTAAGCCAACTCTGTGGTGCTTGCGGCCCTGGAGTCCCATATAGGGGTCAGTTCACGTCCCAGCTGTTCCACTTCTGATCCAGCTCTCTACGAATGCACCTGGGAAAGCAGCAGAGGATGGATCAAATGCTTGGGCCTCTACACTCACATGGAAGACCTAGAAGAAGCTCCTGGCTCCTGGCTTCAGCTCAGCCCAGCCCTGGCTATTGCATCCATCTGCGGAGTAAACAAGCGAACAAAGACCTTTCTTGCTTTCTCTGTCTCTCTCTCTTGTAGCTCTGCCTTTCAAATAAATAAAAATAAATCTTAAAAATATACACACCAAAAAAAAAATCATTCCCTGGTGTGTGTTGGTTGGTAAACAAGTCCTGGTTAAAATGAATCAGGAGAGGCCAGCGTGATAGCCTAGTGCCTTGCACACACTGGGATCCCATATGGGCGCCAGTTCTAATCCCGGTGGTCCCACTTCACATCCAGCTCCCTGCCTATGGGCTGGGAAAGCAGTTGAGGATGGTCCGAAGTCTTGGGACCCTGCACCCATGTGGGAGACCTGGAACAGGCTCCTGGCTCCTGGCTTCAGTCAGATCAGCTTGGCTCTGGCTGTTGAAGCCATCGGGGGAGTGAACCAGTGGACAGAAGATCTTTCTATCTTTCCTTCTCTGTAAATCTGACTTGCCAATAATAAATAAATAAGTCTTTAAAAAAAAGAAAGAATCAGGAGCCTGAGAGCCCTGGTGTTCGTGCTGGTACCCAAGCCCCAAGCGTTCCATGGGACTCCTGCGAGTGTGGGCAGGAGGGAGAGTGAGCACTGGTGAGAGAGTACCCTCCATCCCAGACTTAGCACTCTACACTGAGGCCTGTGGCTCCCCAGCCTGCCAAGGCACACAGCAACCTGGCTTGAGATGGGCACAGCCTCGGACCTAGACACAGAGGGGAACTCGTGGACTCTGGATGCTGCCTGCCTTACGGGGGTGGGAAATGTCCGGCCTGTGGGCTGTATAAGGCTCACAGAGTCATTTGTTCTGGCAATGCTGAGGCAACAGCAGGTGGGACTTGACATTTAAATCTGTAACAGCCTAATTAAAAAAAAAATTATTTTACTTGAAAGTCAAAGTTGCAGCGAGAGGGAGAGAGAGAGAGAAATCTTTCATTTGCTGGTTCACTCCCCCAAATGACTGCAATGACCAGAGATGGCTTGGTCTGAAGCTGGTATATGTGCTGCCGAAGCGAGCATGGCTTGGTCTGAAGCTGGGAGCCAGGAGCTTCCTTTAGGTCTCCCACATGGGTGCAGGGGTTCACAGCCTGGGACCATCTTCCACTGCTTTGCTAGGCCATTAGCAAGGAGCTGAACCAGAAGTGGAACAACTTGGACTAGAACCAGTGCCTGTCTGGGATGCAAACAAGCTGGTGGAGGATTAGATTACTGTGCTACCATGCTGTCCCAATAAGGCAGGCTATTTTTTTTTAAGATTTATTTATTTTTATTATGAAGTCAGATATATAGAGAGGAGGAGAGACAGAGAGGAAGACCTTCCATCCAATGATTCACTCCCTAAGTGAGCGCAACGGCCGGTGCTGTGCTGATCCAATGCCAGGAACCAGGAATCTCTTCTGGGTCTCCCACACGGGTGCAGGGTCCCAAAGCCTTGGGCCATCCTCCACTGCCTCCCCAGGCCACAGGCAGGGAGCTGGATGGGAAGTAGAGCTGCCGGGATTAGAACCGGCGCCCATATGGGATCCCGGGGCGTTCAAGGCAAGGACTTTAGCTGCTAGGCCATGGCGCTGGGCCCCAGCAGGCTAATTTTTAGCTTAATTATGTATGGCCCTAGAGTGGTGGTGTTAAGTATCCATATGACCCTTGACATTAAAAAGTTTCCCCAGGCCTCCTAGAATCTGGGTTTATCCCTTATGGATTGTGTCACCTTTGAACACTTGGTCTTGCTGAGTCTGTTTCCAATCTGTAAAATGGGAATAATAATATCTAACCTAGAACATGGTTACAAACATAGGAGACAGTAAAGCACCCAGCACAGGGCCTGCCCCTTAGGGAGATTACAGGTTATGCCACCTTGGTCATTGTCATTGTTGCAGATAGAAAAGTTACCCCACCCCCACTGCATCTGAAAGTGGGGCCGGCGCTCCTGGGTCCCTGCCACCCACATGGAATACACAGATTTGATTCCTGCTTGCTGGCTTTGGTCAGTCCTGATTGTTGCAGGCATTTGGGAAGTGAAACAGTAGATGAGAGATCTTTTTCTTAACTTTTTAAAGACGTTATTTATTTGAAAGGCAGAGTTACACAAAGAGAAAAATCTTCCATCCTGCTGGTTCGCACCACAAATGGCTGCAATAGCCAAGGATTGTGCCAGATCAAAGCCAGGAGCCAGGAACTTCATCTAGGTCTCCCATGTGGATGACAGGCTCCCAAGGACTGGAGCCATTTTCTGCTACTTTCCCATGTACATTAGCAGGGAGCTGGATCAAAAGTGGAGCAGGGTCCAGTGCAGTAGCCTAGCAGCTAAAGTCTTCACCTTGCATGCACTGGGATCCCATATGGGCACCGTTTCTAATCTCAGCTGCCCCACTTACCATCCAGCTCCCTGGTTGTGGCCTGGGAAAGCAGTGGAGGATGGCCCAAAGACTTGGGACTCTGCACCCGTGTGGGAGACCTGGAAGAAGCTTCAGGCTCCTGGCTTCGGATTGACTTAGCTCCAGCCGTTGTGACCACTTGGGGAGTGAACCATTGGACGGAAGATCTTCCTCTCTGTCTCTTCTCCTCTCTGTAAATCTGACTTTCCAATAAAAATTAATAAATCTTAAAACAAAACAAAAAAACAAAAAACAAAAGTGGAGCAGCTGGGGCCTGAACTAGTGCTCATATGGGGTGCTGGCATTGTAGGCAGTGACTTTACTTGTACAACAACATCAGCCCTGGGAAATTATTTTTTTATGTCAAAAAAAAAAAAAAATGGCGAGACAGCACTATGAAGAGATTAAGAAGAGGGGAAACTCAGAAACTCAGCAGTTAAAGTCACCAGATTTGGCTGGAACGAGATGCTGGGAGTGGTCAAGACTCAGGGTCAGTGGGGCAGGTGGGGAAGGGCCTTTTTCACCAAACGGAGGACACTCAGAGCCATTTGAGGGCACTGGCACTGGGAAGAGGGGAGAGAGACGTGGTTTGGCGTACATTTTAGGACATCTGCTCTGGCAGCTGTGTGCAAGATGCATGAGGCGAGGATGTGGCTGGGCTCCTGTTGGCCTAATGACCTCGAGCAGAACAGACAGGAACCCCGCCCCACCCGAGAAGGGGACCCGCAAATGGTTCTGGCAAAGACTTCTCAATTTCTCTTTTTAATGCCAAACTCTCGCTTCTCCTGGGTTTTCCATCTTCATGCTGTGTTTGGGCACTGGCTCATCTCCAGTTTTCTCCCTCCCCAAAGAACCCGTGGCTGAGGCTCTCAGGAGTCCGCAAAGATAGGGGGTGACATGCTAGTGGCACAAAGAGCAAGACAGAATCCTGTTCTGTGGCATCTTGTGACTTTTCCTATCTCCTGGGAGGAGTTGGTGGCAGCTACATAAAAAAAAAAAAAAAGAATGAGAGATCTTCCGTCTGCTGGCTCGTGCCCCAGATTCAAGAGCCAGAGCTGGGCCAGGCTAGGAGCCGGGGCCTCCCTTCAGATCTCTCCTGGGGTGGCAGGGGCCCAAATGCTGAGTATCGTCTGCTTCCTCCCAGGATGTGCGTTAGTGAGGAGCTCGATCGTACTTGACTGAGGCACCTTGTGTGGGATGCGGCGTCCTGAGTGGTAACAGCTGGCAGCTGGCAGCTGGCTGGTGCCTGAGGTGGTTTCCTAACCAAAGAGCTCTACCCACAGGCGTGGGCTGTAGGAGAAGGGCAGTGACCACGGTGCGCCCCTTCCGAGTAGAACAGTTCGGCCTACATCTCTTTCCCCTACTGGGGCTTCTATGAAAAAACATCTCATTAGAAGAGATGGCTCCACAGCTGGGGGAAAAATGGAAAACCACAAATTGGAGCCAGTCCTTCACATTACAGACGAAGGAATCTGTGGTCAAGACAGGGGGAGAGGCGCCCCATGCACACGGTCAGTGGCAGAAGGCCCTCCCTCCAGGGGGGGCATGGGCAGGGGTTGTGAAATTATTGCCTGTGTGAACAAACAGTCCTCAATGGCTGTAACCTGGCTCTCGCTCTCCAAGACCTGGGAACAAGGGAAGGATTTACTATCCCCACCCGTGTCTGCCAGTCCTAACCTTTGTGCTCTATGTAAAGGACTACAAAAGGAATTTGGGGGAAGCTGGCCAAGCCAAAGCACCTCCAAGGGACATCTCTCTGTCTCTCTCTGTCTATCTGTCTCTCTCTGTCTCTCTCTCTGTCTCTCTCTCTCTCTCTCTCACACACACACACACACACACACACACACACACACACACACAAAGCCCATGCCACCTGCCTCCTATGTTGGACAGCTTCAGAAGGGGAGGTGTCTTCCCAGGGAGACCCAGAGCAGCCAGTGGGGCCCCCAACCTCCGTGTCTTCCAGGTGGTAGCATCACTTGCTGGGCTTGTCACCGCTGTCAGCTTGCCTTGGGTCCTTTTGGCATACAGAGTAGTGGAAATAGGCATGAGAAAGAAGCTCATTGGAACACATTCCAAGGGAGTGCCTGTCCAGAGGGTCTGTGGTACTATCTCTTCCTGGCTGGGGGCTCTTCTCCGTCAAGTGTATGGGGACATGGACTGGTGCTGTGATTGGCATCTGTGATTAACATCTGGGCACTGCATAGCTTTGGGCTGTCTGCACATGGAGCTACAAAGTAGACATTTCCAGCCTGGCTGAACTCCTGTCCTATCAAAATACTTTATTCAGGAGTCCAACTGCCCAGTTGGACACTGGGTACAGATCAGTGTCCCTGGTGCCTCCCCCATTCTCCCCCCATGTGGATCTTGCGGCCCCTCACCCATGATGCCTGTTTGATTATCCTGACAGCCTCTTTTTTTCCTTTTAATTACTTAATTTTTATTGGAAAGGCAGATTTGACAAAGAGAAGGACAGAAAGATTTTCCATCTCTTGGTTCACTCCCCAAGTGGCCACAGTGTCCAAAGCTGAGCTAATCCAAAGCAAGGAGCTAGGAGCTTCTTCCAGGTCTCTCACATGGGTACAGGGTCTCAAGGCTTTGAGTCGTCCTCCTCCACTGCTTTCCCAGGCCACAAGCAGGGAGCCGGGTAGGAAGTGGAGCAGCTGGGACACGAACCAGTGCCCATATGGGATGCTGTGCTCAAAGGTAGAGGATTAGCCAATTGAGCCAATGCACTGCCCTCCGCCGTTCCCTTTTAAGGCCACCTTATTTCTGCTTGTATTCTCCCCGTCCCTCCTCCCCTCACCCATCCCATTTGCTTCCTTCTTTTCTCCAGTCCCGTGGAATATTTGCTGACTGGGAATTTTAGGTTTGCCATGACTGCCAACCCAGAAGTTCATTTCATCACTGGCTATCAGCTCTTGTCCTCAGGGAAACCTAATTAGTTGTTACAGGACGTTTGATGTTGTTTCCATGGTAACGCCCATAGTAAGGGTGTGCACTCAATATGTGCTCCAGGAAGTTTAAATTTTTATAGATAATATATATTTAATAGTACATCTTCAGAAAATTTGGATGTTGAGGAAATCTGGACTTTAATATGGATTTTTCCCCCCTTTTGCTTTTTAAAAGTACGTTTTCTTAAAGCATGGAAATTTTCTCTGAAGTTTTTTTTTTCCATAGACAGCAAACAGTAGGAGAACACGAAAGCCTTTTTCCATTTTTTTTCTCCTTTAATTTAGAAAATTCATAGTTGTACTAGAAAGAAGGCCTTTCAGGCTGGTTGGAAAAGGTCTAAGTGGAACCTCCCCTGACAGTGGAGAACATTCTAATGAAAGATGTTGCTTCAAGGAAAATTCTTCAAGGCCACGGTTTTCACCTAGAATGAGGGAAAACAAGTCCAGTGAGTCAGTTTGCAATTGCACCCAGAAGGGTGGAGCTCTTTGGGGCCTCCTCTTTGAGGGCAGGGCTGTGAGGCCTGCAAGTGACAACCCCAGGGTGGGCTCCTATTTCCTCGTTAAGACAGCCTGGCTGTGCCCTGCAGTTGGTATAGTGGGGTCCAGAGATTATAGTTCTAGTGTCCTGTCCAGGGTTGACCAGATGGTCCTTGGGAGCTGGCTGCTGTAAAAGCTCTGAGTGATAATGGTTTTCTATGTGACATTTTTTGGGGAATGAGGAGGTGCAGGCACTGATGGAAGGGCTCTGGAGAGGGGAGAGCTTATCGGGCACCCCATGCCACTTGCCTGCAGTCTAGAGCTTCCTACAAGAACTGGAACTGTTCTCCTGGACACCCTAGTTGGCCACTCGGAAACAGCACATCCACAGTGACCTCCTGGCTGGATGCCAGATTGCCCCCTAAGTTTGCCACAAGATGCACTGTTCCCAGATTCTGTCTCTTGACACCCCACCACCCACATCCTCCTTCTCTTTGTTCCTAGAGCGGATCTCCCTGGCGGAGAGGGGCGGGAAAACACTTTGTATGCATAATCACTAAACTGCTTGCAAAATAATGTTTTGGATGCTTTAAGGTTGTTCCTTGTTATCTGAAGTGCTGTGTGCACAACCGGGGAAGCAAGGGCCCCTTGGCTGTGATCCTGTTACCTCTGTTCCAGCCAGACTCCCATGCGCGTGGTGAGAGGGTGTGGACAGGTGCATTCCTCCCAGGCAAGAGGATCTGAATAGTCTGAGGTGCAAGATGCACAGAGGGCCTGACCTTTTTTTTTTTTTTAAAGTAATTTATTTGAAAGGCAGAGTGACAGAGAGGGAGGGATGCAGAGGGATCTCCTGTTGGTTTACTCTCCAGATGGATGCAACAGTGGGCTCCAGGAGCTTCATCTGTGTCTCCCATGTGGGTGGCAGGGGCCCAGAACCTTGGGCCATCTCCCACTGCTTTTCTCAGAGGGCCTGAGTGTTAATCCACCTGCTGATTTACAAAGGCACTTCAAAAAGTTAGTGGAAAAGATAGAATTAAAAGATAAGTTTATTTTGGTGCAAAAAAATTGAAATCCATTGCTAGTGAAATCTATCGTACATCTTTCCCAAGAGCTTCTTAAAGATTCCTCATGAGTTAGTTTTGCCATATGTTTCATTGAATAACTAAGCACCCTAAAATATTTTTCCTTATTTTTATCTTATTTGAAAGGCAGAGAGAGAGAGAGGTATCACTAGTCCACTCCCCAAATGCCTATAACAGCTGGAGTGAGTGCAAGCTGAAAGTAGGAATCAGGAACTCCATTTAGGCCTCCCACTTGGTATCAGGGACCCAACCACTTGGGTCATCATCACCTGTTATCTCCCAGAGAGCTGGAATTGGGAACAAAGCTGGAACCTGAATCTAGCCACCTGCCACTCTGACATGGCATGTGGGTGTCCCAAGTACGCTAGCTTGCTGAAGCTTACTGGTTTAAACAATAACTAGCTGGCTCATGATTCTTTGGGTCAGCGACCTGGGCTGGGCTCAGCCATGCAGTTCTTCTGCTGGTCTGTGATGGTGTCACTCTGCTGCTGGGCTGCTGATGGCAGCTGGAGGGACTCGAGGGATGTGAAGCCAAGTGTCTGCAGCAAGCCCACAGTTAACGTTTTTCCAAAGCTTTGCTGCATCATGCTTTCTACTGCCCCGTTGGCCAAGGCCAGGCTGAGTTCACAGAAGGGGTTCAGAGACGGAGCGTGCCTGTTTCCTGGGAGGACTGACAAAGTCACACGTCCAGAAGCCAGTGAACGAATGAGTGGCAGGGCTTGGTGGCTGTTTCTGGAAGCTAGCACACCAGGGTTGTCTGGATCAGGCTTCCAGATGCTGCAGAAACCCTGTGCCACCCGAGACGCTTTGCAAGGTGACTCCCGCTCCTGCCTGTGACAGCTGGACTGCCCGAGATTGCCCGCTGATTGACAAGACCTGTGTTTGATTTGCCTTTCCATCTCCACGGGTCCTAACCTAGTTAGTTCTCACCAGCTGTTTTATTGAATCAAGTTCAATGGAGTTGATTCTGCTTTTCCTCAATGACAAGCTCCTTTAAGGTGATCTTGGCATTCCTGTGTTCATAAAAGCTCTCAAAACTCTCAGAACTTAAAAAAAATCTCCAGACTCTCAGAGGGCTCTGAGGAGAGATGGGCAAGGGAAGGGTCAGGTCTGGAGTGACCACTGCATGGGGCATTGTATAAGGACAGAGCTAGCTTTGAGGAGTTGCAGGCCATGGTACTAAAGCATTATAAATCCCAAAGGAGACAGGAAACATCTTGGAGAACCTGGCTTCCCTCCCCCACTGTGGGAGGCCAAACTGTGAGGGGCAAGCCAAGGTCAGCTCCAAAAGAGACGAATCGCTGCCCTTGAGGGTTCCCTACCCTGTAGGTACCCCCATGCCACAAAATCTCTGTTCCTTTTTCAGAATGTATCTGAGACAATCAGTCAGGCACTGAGACCAAACCTCAGGGCAGCCCTGGCCCTTGCAGAGCCACACCCATGCTTCCCAGCGCATATGGTCCAGCACTCCTCAAGATCCTGCCCCCGACTTCTCCCCAGCTCTAGAACCTTCTAAGCATCATAGGTCACCTGGGACAGTTCATTCCAGCCTGGATCATCTCTCAGGGACTTTCCCATGATGCAAGTCCTTTGCTAGCTACATAAAGTTTCTTCCCGGGTGGTTAATAAGGCCATTAGTGACGTGCTGACAGCGCAGGGGGAGGATCTGCACGGAGCTCCACAGCACAGCTCTGTGGAGAGGAGAAGGGACGTAGTTCTTGATTCTGTGATACATGGTAGTTCTTGATTCACTGAGCAAGCAGTTATTGAACACTTACTGTAGGCTAAGATCTGGGCCACAGTGGCTCCCAGTAGGAACAAGGAAGGCATTGACAGAGTGAGCCCAGTGCATTCCAACCCTGGTTACACCTTGGAGTCTTCTGGGAGTGGGAAGAAAAACTCCAGGACCAATGCTCCAACACCTGGAGGTTCAGATTTCCTTGGTCTGGGTGGTCCCACCCATGGGTATGCTTTTAATTAATTAATTGGAAAGGCAGAGTGATGGGGAGAGGAAGGAAGCTACAAGAGCTTCCATTGACTGATTCATTCCCCAAATGGCCCTAACAGCCAGATCTGGGCCAGGCCAGGAGCCAAGAACTCCATCCTCTGTGGTCCCTCACATGAGTGGCAGGGGCCCAGGCACTTTGGTCTAACTCCTGCTGCTTTCCCAGATGCATTTTATCAGGGAGTTGGATTGCAAGTGAGTTGCTGAACAACACCCCAAGCTGGTTGGAGGCATTGCTGTAGAATCCTCAAGCTGGCTCCGTTCTCCTGCCACACAGAAAACCAATCACTGACATTGGGATGGTGAAAGAAAGTAGGCATTTATTGCAAAGCACAGAGCAAGGAGGTGGGCAGCTGTTGCTTAATTTCTGGGCTCTCTGAGGAGTTAGGCCTGAAGGTTCTGACATGTTGGAATTGGAGCTGACAGGTGCTGGGACAGCTCTTGTCCCTGTTCCTGGATGGTCAGTGCTTCTCATGACCTTCTTTGGATTGGTCAGTGATGTGCTCTTTGAGGAATTTGTGATGGCCAGGTGGGTTCCAGTGGGTCTGAGGGTTATGTGAATATGGCAGTAATGTTTTGCCCAGACCTGGATTTCCCCTACCCAAACCAGCCCAGGACAACACGGGCCATGGATGTTCTTATCTACTGGAGAAGCAAATGACGCCTTGAATCTGATGAATAAAAGTGTATGAGGCCAGCTGAATTCCTTTTGATAAAAAAGCAGGCAAAGACCCCTTGTGCTAAGGATACAGACTGGGAGTTGGGGATGTGCTTTTACACCATGGGAGTCTGGTTCAGGTGGGGCAGCTGGGACTCAAATGGGCATTCCTATGGAATGCCAGCGTCTCAGTGCCAACTTAACATACTATGCTGTAACTCCGTCCTTTATTTATTTATTTAATTTTATATTTTACTTATTTTATTTCAAAGGCGGAATTATAGGGAGAGGAAGGGCATGATAGAGAGAGAAAGAAACTTCTATTTGCTGCCCTGCTGGCCATAATAGGAGCCAGGAGCCAGAAACCATTCTGGTTTCCCAGATGGGTAACAGGGGCCCAAGCGCTTAGGCCATCTTTTGCTGCCTTCCCAGGTATATGGATGGGAAGTGGAGCAGCTGAGACTTGAACTGTCATTCTTATGGGATGCCTGTGTTGCAGGTGGTAGCTTAACCTGCTGGATCAAGAGGCAGGCCCCCTACATGGGTCTTTTTAAACAAGCTCTTCAAGTAATTCTGATGTGCAGCTAGGTTGCAAGCCACTGATCTAAGAAAAGGGACAGATAATGATAGAGCAAACACAAATCAACACATGATTGAGGCTAGCGTGTTGGGAGCATCCCCAGAGCCACTGAGAGAGGAGACAGCAGGGCGAGTGTCCAAAGCTGAAGGGCATGAGGCAACATTTGGGTGATGAGCTCATGGGGACAGCAGTGGTATCTTTGAAGACACTGTCCCAGCCTGCAGAAACTCAAATCTGCCCCCATGACTCTCCTGACAATCAATGCCTTCCCTGATGTTCAGTGTTGATGAAGCCCCAGGCCCCCAGGCTTCATAACCCTCCCTGGAGTTCAGCCCCCCATCCGCACCCACACCTTGCACTAGGAAACAGAGGGAAGCCACTAGGCACCTGTGAGGTAGATGGGATGCTGTCTTGGGACCAGCATCCTGTGGTTATCAGGGGTGCTACTGAGACACCTTCTTCTTCTTCCGAGGGTGGGGCATGGAGAGGAGGGGGGACGGTGGAAACGGGGTGGCAGAGGATCCTGTTCGCCATCAAGCCATCAAAGGAATCTGCTAGTTGGCGCCTCAGTTCCTGCCCAGAGTGAACCCGGTTGCCATAGTAACCGGATACAAGTCTTTGTCGACAGGGTGGATGGCAGTTGCGTTGCCATGGCTTGGCTTGTAGGGCGCAGTCAGGGGCAGAGGGAGGCCTTGCAGTGGCCCTGAGGGTTTTTCTGATGGAAAAAGCCAAGCCCAGTGGGGGGTGGTAGAGGGAGAGTCTGCTAGGGGAGGGTTGGGGGAGGCCTTGGCTGATGTGAGCTGCAGTCTGTCTCGATCAGATCAGCTCTGGGCCTTCCTGTGTAAGAGTTCCCAAAGGCCCAGGCCCTCAGCAGACACAAGGGGCAGTGGTGCTTATGGACAGGGGGCCATACCCAGAGGGAGATGGCCTTCTGCTTTGGTCTTTGGTCTGCTTCTGTCTTGGGTGAATGAACGGTCTTTGTGGTTTAAGAAGCCCTTTCACAGCCATAGCTCCTTGGAGAACCTTGGGTCCAGCCACAGTAGTGACTGTCCATGCAGTGTGGCCATCCAGCCCTGCACCAGTCACTGTTGCCTTCATCTTGCAGTGGCCCAGTGTGCCTGCCATGTGGTGGATCTTGCTCTGTCCTCAAAGATCCCCTTCTGCCTGGGCAGGTGCCACGGGTGCTCAAGGGTGTGGTGAACAAGAGAAAAAGAGAGGGCATGGGCATTGATATCAAGACAAAATAGAAGCTTCTCTGGGGAGAAGGCCCTGGAGGAGGCAGTGGTTTGGGCAGAAGGAAGGGCACCTCCCCCAGCAGGATACAGTAGGAGAGAAGGGTGCTTGCTTACCTCACTGCCTGCATTAGTTAATCAGTCCAAGTTAAATCAGATTCTCCTGCGCCTGGCTCCACCCACTCTTGACCCAAGTCCTGTCTTTCCTGTTCTTTCCTCCAGCCAGCAGCTCTGGCCTCCCCAGTGTGCACTGCTGCCACCCAGGCCAGGCTGTGCCCATGCTGGTGCTCCCCTTTGAGCTCACTGCCATTTCCTCCCTGAGGGCCAAGCAGCCCTGGGGAGGCAGCATGCAGTGCTTGAGTCCTGAGTGGGGTGGATATGGATGATCTGGGATAGGCAGCAGCGGGAAGCGTTGGAGGGCTGCGGGTCCAGGACGTGCTGTGCTGGGGAATGCACCTGTCACCCTTCAGCAGGATTTGTGTATGTGGGGAGGGGTGTGGGCAGCTGCAACCCAACACAGACCTCCATTTCAGACCTCCAAGGATAATGTCTCTGAGCTTACCTGGACCTTTGAGATTCCTCACTTCACAGGTGTGGAGATGGAAGTCACATAGGGAAGGGCATCCCCCAACACTGATGGGGATTCCACAGCGGGGCTTCTCTGAGGACAGAGGCTGGGCCTCCTCTGTGTGTAGACCCTAGCACCGAGCACAGGCCTGACATAGAGTAGGTGCTCAGTAAATGCTTGTTTGGGCAGGTGTCCTTGTGATGCAGTAGTGGGAATCTTAGTGCCATGGAAGGTCAAGACTAGAAAGAAGCTTAAGTTTATGAAGTTCAACTCTCATTCTGGACAAAGCCACCTGCCCCTCACCCCCACACATTAATAAGGCTAAAATATGAGGCAGGGTTTTGGCTTATCAAATGTCATTAAGGGGCCAGGCACTATGGTGTGGTGAGTAAAGCTACTGCCTACAATGTTAGCATCTCATGTAGGTGCCCTGGCTGCTTCACTTTTGATCTTGCTCCCTGCTAGTGGCCTGGAAAAAGCAGTGGAGGGTGGTCCAAGTGTTTGGGCCCCTGTCATCCACAAGGGAGATGTGGAAGAAGCTCATGCCTCCTGATTTCTGCCTGGTCCAGTGCTAGCCCTTTCAACTATCTAGGGAGAGAGCCAGTGGGTGGAATCTCTGTTGACCCTTTCTGTAGCTCTGATTTTAAAATAAACAAGTAAATCTTTGGAAAAAAAAAAAGATGGCAGTTAGGTAACCCATGTCCCATAATGGAGTGTCTAGGTTTAAATCTTGGCTCCACTTCCAATTCCCGCTTCCTGCTAATGCATGTCCTGGAGGCAGTAGGTGATGGCTTAGGTAGTCAGGTCCCTACCACCCATGGGATAGCTCTGGCTAGATTCAGGGAGTGAACTAGTCACTGGCTATCTTTTTGTCTTTCTGTATCTCTCAAGTTTTAAAAAAATGATAAACAATTACTAATGCCTATATAGGGCGTGCTGGGTGACAGGCAACATCCTTGGCACACTGCAACCTCAGGGGACCTCCATGCAGCAGGTGTTACTGTCATGGTCGAAGCACGGGGGGCGGGCGGAGAACTCAGGGACTTGCCCAAGGTCACAGTGCTGGTCAGTGGGAGGCTCAGGTGGCCCCTCTGCACAGCCAGCCAGCACACTGCATTGCTGCTGGCTGAGATGCCCGGCTCCCCTCTCTGAGTAGGGGGCAGCTCTGTGTGGCCCCCTGACGCCATGCACTTCCTCGTGCACACTTTCGTCTCTGCATCCTCCTCTAGCACTTGGCTCCTGCCTGTAGGCTCAAGGCTGTGTGTTTAATACAAATGAGCTGCTCATTGTCAGGAAACTACAGCCAGCTGGTCCGTGGCAGGGGGGTGGGGGGTGAGGGGTGAGGGAGTTGGGGTGGGGGGGTGCGGGGTGTGCTGGGGGGAGGGTGCTGGGCAGCACTTTCCAGTTGGCAGTGACCTTGGGAAGAGTGTGTTTAGTGGGAAAGAGGGAACTGAACCAGTGGTTTTCCCATCCTATCATCCTTGTGGCTCAGTGTAGGGCATCTGGTCACCAAACTGTGTGGGGCCTTTCCCCAGACATGAAGCACTCCTGTAGTGGACACCAAGCTGGCGGGGAGTGGAAGGGGTCATTCTTCAGTGATGACACTGTCAGTTTTCTGCTTAGAACTTGTGTCAGCACCCACAGGTGCCGTCAGCACAAACAGGCTAAAGGCTCTGTCCCACAAGCTCTTGTGAGACCAGTCACAAGGCCAGGACGTGCTTTTTGTTTTGTTTTGTTTGACAGGCAGAGAGAGAGAGAGAGAGAGAATGAGATTTTCCATCTGCTAATTCACTCCCCAGATGCGCCAATGGCAAGGACTGGACCATGACAAAGCCAGGAGTTTCTTCTGGGTCTCTCTCCTCCTAGGTACAGGGACCCAAGCCCTTGTACCATCCTCTGCTGCTTTCCTAAGCACATTAGCAGGGAGCTGGATGGGAAATGGAGCAATCAAGACTTGAACCATATAGGATGCCAAGTGGCAGGCAGTGGCCACCATGCCGCCTCCTTCCTTCCCCAGCTGGTTCTTTGGCTTGTGTTTCTGTCTATAAGTCATGGTTCCTATAAGCCCCTAGTCCGGCTTGTATCCTTCACTAGAGCTGATACAATTCAGGGACCTGTTTGCAGGTATTAAAAAGGGCATTCCAGAGGGTACTGAATTAGCCACAGGGAACAAGTGTCCAGGTCAAAGCTGTTGCGACAGTGAGCAGGGGAGCCCCGCCACCTATCTAGGCAGCCCCTCCAGCTCCTGCAGGCACTCCAGGATTATGAACCTCTCCCACCCTGTTCAGTGGGACTCTTTTGGAGGTCTTGTTACATAGTGATCCTTCACTGGCCACAGGTAATCACCTAGTATTATTTCGCATCATAAACCACAATACCCTAGAAAGCAGTCAAAAGAGGAGCAAACATACCACGGAGGGTGGAGTGCCTAACCCAGTCAGAGCCTCTCAGACCCCACCATCTCAGGCGGGCCCCACCTGCCCCACACACCCGCCTGGTGGTGCCTTTCCTGCTTCCCAGGTGGCACTAACGGGGCTCTTTCCGCTCTCGCCAGCTCTTTGTGATCGACAATGGCGCAGACGACTGGCGGATAGCCATGACCTACGAGCGCATCCTCTACATCAGCCTGGAGATGCTGGTGTGTGCCATCCATCCCATTCCAGGAGAGTACAAGTTCTTCTGGACGGCGCGCCTGGCCTTCTCCTACACGCCATCGCGGGCCGAAGCGGATGTGGACATCATCCTATCCATCCCCATGTTTCTGCGCCTCTACCTGATTGCGCGCGTCATGCTGTTGCACAGCAAGCTGTTCACGGACGCCTCCTCACGCAGCATTGGGGCCCTGAACAAGATCAACTTCAACACCCGCTTTGTCATGAAGACCCTCATGACCATCTGCCCCGGCACCGTGCTGTTGGTCTTCAGCATCTCGCTGTGGATCATTGCTGCCTGGACTGTCCGCGTCTGCGAAAGGTAGGCCCGCACATGGCTCCCCTGGGTCCCATGGGTCAGGCTCCTGGGGCCTTCCAGAGCTGAGGACACTGGGACAGGGAGGGAAGAGGACCAGGGTGTGCCCCGAAGCAGCCTGGCTTGATGGAGGAGACAGGCTTGTCCTGCAGCTACCCCAAAGGAGAAAATAGGGAGGAGCCGAGGGCAGGGCGGGCTCAGTAAGATCGTCTTTTGAAACTCCGGAGTCCAGGTAAACTGGGGAAGCCCACATAGCTTGCTCACTCCTGCTTGCTGCAACCTTCTTTGCAAACCATTGAGCCTGCTGGTTACATTGTTAATCTTACAACACCGCGGGGATTGCCCGGCCTTCTGTTCCTGGTGGAGAGAAACAAGGGCTCTCCTGTTTCTAAAGGTGCTGAGAAGGCCTGTGGCAATGAATCCAGTATGCTTAATTTCATGCCCCTTTTCTCAGAAGTGAGGCACCCACAAGTGCCCTCTGCATTGCATTGATGGCTGGCCGTGCCATGTTGGGTCTACATGCCAGCTGCCATTATCACCTTTGCAGACTGGTTGAAATACAGATTCTCAGGCCTTGCCTGCGACTGCAGAATCAGGACTTACATTGTAACCAGCTCACCTGCCATATGTGTGAGGTTGTTGGGAGGCATTCAGGAAATGTTGTTTTAGGAGGCCAGTGGCAGGGTGGGGACACAGAGAAGGGTATCTGAGGGCTCGGGAATAGAGTGCTGACTCCTCAGGACAGTCACCCCCAAGGCCAAGGGCAAGATGGCTGTTCCCTCCTCCTGCTACCACCCAAAGCTGCCCTTTGTGGCTTCTCCTCCTTTCAAGCTGGCCCTGGAATTTTCACATTAGTCTGATGAAGTCTGGACCATGGTTAAAAACCTGGATTCTGCCCCATGAGTAGCTGGTGAGTCCTTGGGCAAATGACTTAACCTCTCTGGGCTTCAGTTTCTTCCTTTTACAATGAGCAAGGATGAAGTTGCGTTCGTTCATGGAGAGTGCTGGATTTTGTGGTATTGAGACACACCATCAAGCATCCTGAGTGATTTACAGGGGCTGAGGAGTCTCCCAAATGCGTCAATGCCATTGTTCGGCCAGGGACGTTTCAGGTGGCAGCAGACTGCCTATGGGATAGTGGCCCCATGCCCTTGTATTGCCAGGTGGCACAGTAGGCACAGGGGACACTGTGCAATGGTATGTTTGTGCAATGACACAGTTGATCAGTTGCACATTTCTCTGTATGAGCTGATGTGCAACTTACACAGGCAAATTTCAATTCATTTCTCTGCTGGGACACACCTACAGAACATAACACCAAATTTAGAAGGTCCTGTTCATGGGCAGAGAGAGAGGGCTGGCCCAGGGCCTGCCACACCCACTTCTGTAGAGCTGATGCCTCCTCCCCCTGTACCCAGACCCTGCTCTCACAGGGTGCAAAACCTATAAGACCCCTGCCCCACAGCACCCTCCATGCCAGGCTTGCTTTGCTGAGCAGAAATTCTTTCTGCTCTGGAGAGCACAGGTCCTTTCCTGCCCTGAACTCCTCTGGGGACACCAGACCACATATTGCTGGTTATCTGTGTTGGGCCTTGGTATTCCCATCTGTGAGCCTGAAACTGTGCACCCACTTTACGGGATTCACAGTCAGGGCCAAACAAAGAACTGTGTTTGAGCTGCATATTACACAATGAATGTGGAAATGCATTAGCAGAGGGTGTCCCTTAGTACAGTTTGGGGGTTCTGTGGCTTCCTTCTTAGAATAAACTGACTCCTACCACATGTTGCCTTATGCTGTTCTGCTCTATTTCCTAATTGGTGGAAGATAGGCTTTGCAGACCCAGTGATCACTGGTTTTCCAAACGTGTGCAAGTCCTTTGAGTTCAGCTCCAGATTCTGATTGATGGATGGTTCAGAAGGGTGAAGGAGCTGAAGGTGCCACAAAGTACCTGCAAGTGATTCTTCTCTCTTTGGGAGCCATCATAAGCAGAAGTGCTGCTGTTGTTCGCTAGAAATAAGTGTGTTCCAACATGTACTAGTTGCAAAGTCACTTTGTTGCACTTTTGTGACATCAAATGGTTGTCTGTCATTTCCAAGTCCAGTCTGCTCCCCTGAAGGCTGCCAAACCTTGGTCTTTGCAGATTTGAAGTCCTTGACTGGAGACCAGGGCAGAGGCACAGAGAAACAGGCATGCAAGTCAGAAATTCTAGCATTTTCTGTTCTTGCAAGAAAGTCATATGACTAATGGCTTCTGCTTAGGTCTAATGGCAGGCATGTTACAGCTATTGTCATGGGGCTATCATTAACGCTTGTTTGGGGGAGGCCTCTCCATGCTAGTGATTTTTTTTTAGATATATTGTACTTATTTGAAAGACAGAGTGATACAGAGAGAGATCTTCCATCTGCAAATGGCTGTAACAGCTGGGGCTGAGCCAGGCCCTGACCAGGCCCTAACTCCATCCGGGCCTCTGACATGGGTGCAGAGTCCCAAACACTTGAGCCATCATCTGTGGCTTCCCCAGGAATGTAGGCAAAGAGTTGGATTGCAAGTGGAGCAGCCAGGCATCCCATACGGGATTTCAGGATAGTAGGGGGCAGCGTTTCCTCCTAGTTCTGTGTGACATGCTTCCTGTGTGCTCTAGCTTGTCCTCACAGCAGGCCTGGACCCAGAGGCCCCATTCTGGAGTTGAGTAAGACCATGTCAGATAGGAAGGCTGGGGTCATGGAGCTGGGACACTGAGGCCAGATTCTGCCAGCCCAGGTTGAATCCTGCTTTGCCAGAGTGTGCTGGCTTTGATGACTTTCCTACACTGAGTCTCAGAGCCATGAACCTGATGCTTCAATCCCAGACTTGCCCAGCCCTGTGCCTCCCCTGGGGGCTCCTGAGGTTCCCAGGGATCCAGCACCTGAGCGGGGTCTGTGTGGCTTCTCCCAACATCCAACCCTGCCTTCCTTGTTTTCCCCAGGTGAGCATGCTGAGAGTAGCCCCCCATCTCAGAGGTTCTCCTGGGACTCTGACCTAACCCGGTAGGCATGATTGAGTCAAGCACCACCCTGCCAAAGGCCAAGCCATTTATCAAGCTGAATGATCACCATCCTTTCCCCAGTATGACAAAGCAAGGTTGGCAGAGACCTCCAGAGAAGGAATGATTCTGCCAGAGACTAGGCTTTTAGAAACTGGCAGTAGGGGATGCTTTAGGTTGGGGGTGGGGAGAATGAAGCATTGAGTCGGGGTGGGGGTGGCAATGTGGTCAAGATAACCTCCCTTTCTAAGCCTGCTGTGACAGTGGTTCTGTCATCGTGGGCATCCGAGGGGGGCAGAGACTTGCCCAGGATCACACGGCAGTATGGCAGGGCCTGGGAGAGCCCAAGGCAGCCGCACCCCACATCCTAGGTGTCGTTTTGCCAGTGTGGACTTAGCTGTGCACACACACGCACACACGCACTCCATTGAGTTGCTATGGAAATTCCTTGGCACCACATCACACTTTCAGAGACAGTGCTCATCTCTGGGGTTGACTTTTATGTGACAGTGAAGATTTCCCACATCTCCTCCTCCCCAGTGGGCGAGGGGAGGTGGCTGGGAATTCCTCAGGGATGCCCGTGGCTGGGAGGGCAGGACCACAGTGAGGTCTTGCATCACCAGTGAGGCATTGCATCACGGGCTGCAAGGCCTGACATGCGTGGCAGCTCAGCCGGCGTTTGCTGGGATCCTCCTGGCCAGCTGCCTGCTTGCCTCCCACGGGGCTCCCCCTCCCGGGACAGTCAATGGAACCTCCTCATTAAGCACTGTCATACACGGAGCAGCCTCCCAAGAGAGAGACCTGGTGGCGGCAGAGGCCAGTCTCCAGGGTGGCAGGGTGGGGCAAACTGGCTTTCCTGGCACCTCGCGAGCACCCTCTGCTGCTCCTGTGGCTGTGTGGATGTCCTTGGGAGGAGCAGCCACGCCCCCAACAATGCCAATACAGTGGCTTTGATAATGACCTCCCTGGCCTCTTACTGGCTCACTCTGGACTTGTTGCAATGCATGCAGGCTGACCCTGGGCCCTCGGGCTGTGCAGCCCAGTGGCAGGCTTTCATTGTGTTGCTGTATATATATATATTTTTTTTTCGCTGTATCCTGGTGTTGCCGGGAATGTTTTGGTTCTGGTACTAGTGAGAAAAATGTGGAGCCACCCACTCTCCTTGTCCCACCTTCCATGACCAGCAGCAGGTTGGAGAGAGCTGCTTTCCCACACTCAGATGCCCGGATCTGCCCCCAAGCAGCAGCAGGGAGTGAGAAGACAGTGGGTTCCTGGCTGCTGTTCCCATCTTTCACAGGGGAAACAGAAAGTTGCTGATCTGGGGCTGAGTGTTGGGGTGGAGCCCCCAAGGCTGGGTGCAGAGTGGAGCCTCAGGACCTCCTGGCTGAGGACTGTGGCTTCTCCTCTGGGACTGGAAGCCTGACCTCCAGCACAAAGCACATGCGTGATGATCCGCAGGCACCATGGGAAGAACCCATCAGAACTTGTATTCATAGCTATTTTTAGCTAAAGGCACTGAAACTTGACTCACATTTAATGTACAGGTAGAGAGCAACACATGTGTGCCATGTATAACACACATAGGTCTGCAGGGCATACTGGCTTAGGCATTTTAACCGGTAGGAGAATATGATTTAAAAGTATAGGGTAGAGGGGCTAGCTATGTGTCATAGTAGGCTAAACCTCCACCTACAATGTCAGAATCCCATTTGGGCACCAGTTCATGTCCAGGCTGTTCTATTTTCCTTTCCAGTTCCCTGCTTAGGGACCAGGAAAGCCACAGAGGATGACTCAGTCTTGGGGACCTGCACCCATGTGGAAAACCCAGAAGAAACTCCTGGCTTCTGACTTTGGATTGACTCAGTCCTGGCTTTTTGTGGCCATCTGGGGAGTGAACCAGTGAATGGAAGATCTCTCTCTCTCTCTCCCCCCCTTCTCTCTCTGTTTCTGTCTCTGTCTCTCCTTCCCTCTGCTCTACCTTTCAACAATAATAACAATAATAAAAAGGCTGGTAGGGACAGGAGCATCTGCTCCCACACTGAGAGCAGAAACTGTTCCCTGGTGCTGGAATTCTGGGGCGTGAGTGTCCTGCAAGGGGTCAGGGGAGGAGCCTGGGGTAGCCGCAGCCAGGCCTAATGGATCACCCAGCCAGAAGGGAGAACAGGCAAGACTCCCACACAAACACCTGCAGCTTCAAGAATGAAAAAATACAATGTTGCCCAAGTTTAAGTCTGAGAAACAGAGAGCACCCGGGAGAAGATTCTTGAATATCCCTAACAGGGTGCAACAAAACGTCAACTCTGAGTGCGCAGATGGGGGAAATGAAGTTGGCCACCTAAACGAAGAGTTCCAGAAAAAAAAAAGTTTCTTGCAAAATTGAAAACACACGTTGGGGGCATTGAGGGTGTGCTGTTGTTGTTTTAGTGTGAAAAATAGAGAGCAAACTTAAACATTCTCTTGGAATGCAAAAGACATGAATCAAATAGTATATAATTCAGGTTACAGTCGAGAAGTCGAATTATCATGGAGGAAGAAGCCAAAATAATGGGAGGAAAGCCTAATCAAGGAGATGCATGATTAAGACTTTTCCAGAACAGGCCTGGATGGGGGATTTCCAGGAGGAGTGCCGGTAGGCCAGAGTTGGCAGATAAAGCTGGCTGCCAATTTCCCAGTTAGAAGAGGCAAGGGAATCACCCCTAGACAGGTATTGACTGGCAGGTGAGTGCATCCTAGAAGCCCAGGGCAGCCCAGGGCAGTCCTCTCCTTCATCCCAGAGACGTCAGACACTTACACTGGGAGTTAATGCTGTTATTCTTCTTGTCATTTGGGTGAGGCAGCAAGAGAAGTGTTCAAGTGCTTTAGGGAGTGGAATGGACTCAGAGTAAGGCAGCTGCACTCAGGGAACTTGTGCAGCACCTGCTGACTGAGAGAGGAGTCGCCATCAAGTCCTCGCAGGAGCATTGATGACAGGGGGACTGCCCCCAAAATCAGGTACACTGACATCAAAAGTAGAGGTTTGCAGAACCAAGTTCTCATGTCAAAGAAGAGATGGATTCTGGAATGAGTAGGTGTAGGAAGGAAAACCAGTGCCTCAGGAATAGTTAGCAGGGTGTATATCCTCAGCTTCAAAGTTAGAGAGGCTGGGCTGGTGCTGTGGCATAGTAGATTAAGCCTCTGTCTACGGGGTCAGCATCCCATAGGGGCAGCAGCTCAAGTACTGGCTGATCCCCTTCTGATCCAGCTCCCTGCTTGTGGCTTGGGAAAGCAGTAGACAATGGGTCCCTGCCATCCATCCAGGAGACCCAGAAGAAGCTGCTGGCTTCTGGCTTTAGATAGGCCCAGAGCCAACTGTTGCAAGCATTTTGGAGAGTGAATCAGCGGATAGAGGCTCTCTCTCTCTCTCTCCCTCTCTCTGTGTGTGCATGTGTTTCCTTCTCTCTCTGTCACTTGGTCTTTTAAATAAAAATAAATACATCTTTTTTAAAAAATTAAGAGGCACAGGCCAGAGGGGATTAATTAAAAACATGTTAAATGCATCGTCTTATGGAGAAGAGAATGATAAAAAAAACAACCCTTGTCACTCAGTTTTAATATTTAGAGAAATACACTTTCAATCATTTTTTAGACCTAAAGGTAGAACATTAAAAGTAACACTAATGGTGACCTTGGCATCAGGCGTGTCCTTGTATTACTTCTCTTAATCTGTACCATGCCCTGTGAAGTAGGGAGAACATGACATCTACATCCTATATGCAAGGCAGCTGAGCCAGCGGCTAAGCTGAGTGTCCGGAGCCGCAGAGCTGGGGAATCACAGGCCTGAGACCCCAGCATCCTGCCCAAGAGTCTCACTATTCCCTGCTTAGAGATTGTGACCTTCCACACAAACCTTGGAGCCCACCATGGGGGAAGACATGGAGGAAGCTGAAAGGGTAAGTTCTGGAACAAATCAAGAAACAGAGTGAGAGCAAATATACCTTAAAATATGGAGCAATCATATCTACAACATAATTGCATTTATCGCCCCCCGTTCAAAGGCAATGTTCGTTACTTAGATGGGAGTTGAAAGCAAAACTTATTTTCATGCCATTTGCAAAAGAGGCACCTGAAAAAGAAGGCCTCAGAAAAAAAAATAGATGAAAAGCAAAGATTTTCTACCTGAGTATAAATCCCTGGGACCACCGAGTGGTCATCACCACTTTCAGTCAAGTTGAAGTCAGAGCAAGAACCACTAACGGATTGGAGGAATCATTACTGTGACTAAAGTGCTCACAGGGAAACTGAGTTTTCATACAGAAACCTTGAGGCTGACAATCTGGATTATTAAATGCCTTAATTAATTGAGAAAGACTGATCTTTTAGCCTGTAAACAATGCAGCTTTTTTTTTTTTAACCTTTATAGAACATTTACAGAAAATAATCAGCTTTTTTTTTTTTTTTTTGGTTACACATTTTGAAAGATCAGAAAGCTGGTTCAGACTGTGCTCTCTGACCACAAGCTCATAAAACTTCAACTAAAAGGAAACTTTCAGGTCACTTTTAAAGCAATCTTCTCAATAACAGCTTGATCAAGGGAAAAATTCAAAACTACCATTAAAGACTACTTAGAAATGACCATGGTAATGATCTTTTGTATCAGAATGTTCAGATGAAAAATCACCGTCAAAGCTTTTTCATCATTAGAAAAATGAGGGCCGGCATCGTGGCGGAGGAGGTATATTCTCCTGCAATGCCAGCATTCCAAATGGGCTCTGATTAGTGTCCTGACTGTTCTACTTCCAATCCAGCCCCCTGCTGGAGCAGAGGAAAATGGCCCAAGCCCTTGGGGTACCCTTCCACCCATATGAGAGACCCCTATGAAATCCCTGGCTCCTGGCAGTCCTGGCTATTGTAGCCACTTAGGGAGCAAAGCAGCCAGTGAAAGCCCTCTCTATCTCCCCCTTTTTGTCTATAACTTTGCCTTACAAATACATAAATAAATCTTAAATTAAAAAAAGGAAAATAAATTGAATTTGGTAGAACAAAACAAACCTCAGGAGAGCAGGTTAAGTTTGTAACAACAAAGGCAGGAATTAATGAATTTTAAAAAGGAAGAAACAGGTGCCAGCATTGTTGTTGAGCAGTGGGTTCAGCCATTTGCCACGCTGGCATGAAGATCAGAGTGCCAGCTCCAGCCCCCTCCACAGGCCGTCCAACTCCCGCTGATGCGCCTGGGAAAGTTGCTAACACATGGCCCAGATCCCTGGGCCCCTGCACCCACACGGGCGACCTAGAGGAGTTGTAGGCTCCTGGCTTCAGCCTTGCCCAGGCCTGGCCATTGTGGTCTTTGGGGAATGGAAGATCATTTGTGAATGGAAGATCTTTCTGTGTTCCTCTCCTTCACTCTGTCACTCTGCCCTTTGCTTTACAAATTAACTCTTAAAAAAAACAAATTTACAAATCTTAGAGATATTTCCTAATAAATGTAATCAGGTGTTGTGTTTGAAAACAAGCAAAATTAGAAATTTTAAGAATAACCACTGATTTTGATGTTATTTTCATAAATTAGAATATTTAACTTTTTTTTTTTAAAAGAGGAGGCTACTGAGGAAGGCTTTTTCTTTTAGATATTAAAATGTGATGTAAAACAAAGAGTCATTAAATCCCTCTGGCATTACTGAAAAGTTAGTAAGGACAGATCAATTGGACCTAATAAGCAAGCTTGAAATAAAGCCTCACACTAAGAACCTTATCTGGGAGAAAGAAAACCAATTAGGAAGCAATAGATTATTCAATAAATGGTAATGGGGAAATTGGAAAGTTGGTGGGAAAATCGCCTCTTGCCATCCACCAAAATAACTTCCAGGTGGATTTAAGAAGCAATCGTAAAAGCAGCCATCAGCAAGCCCCCGAAGACAAAGTGAAATCCTAAATCAATGCCGAGGTGGGTAAGAACTGTGAAACAGAAACTCTCCAAAGAGAAGAGACATGAAGAAAGAAATGAGTGTGTTTGATTACCCGTACATGCAAATGTTAGATCTCTGTCCTTCAAAGAAGGTATGTATTGACTTATTTAAAAATCAAATGTTCCAGGAGGATGAAAATTTGCAGCTAAAGAGGCAAAAGATAGATATCTCCGCTACACAAAACAGGCTTAGAACCAATCAGAAAGAAGCACCTACCCAGAAAAAAAAATCATAAAAAGACTAAAAATAAAGACAACCACAAAGGAAGAAATACGTAAGGCTCATCAAATGAAACATACAACATACCTTCAGCCTCATTAAACCAAAGAACTACAAATTAAAGCGGCAAGGCAGATTGCTTTTTCTCTTCTAGGATTCTTCTAGGAGAAACAATGTACATGAGCATAACTCAGTGCTGGGGAAGGTTGCTGGACGGGGCTGGGTTGTCTGGCATATTGATGGCAAGAGGAAATTAACACTACCTGTCTGAAAAGCACCAGGAACAGTTTGTCCTAGGAACCTTGGAAAGTCTGTAACTTTAAACCAGCAATTCTGCCAGGAAGCTAGTTTAATGGAATCACCAAGTTGCAGCAAGGTTCTTCAACCTGGTGCCATCAGCCATGGGGACGCATGAGACAGTGACTGTGTGTCCAGGCTTTGAATGACCCAATATGTTACAGCACTTCTAATGGTGAGTGACTGGGCAGCTGTGAAAGGATCACCTCCAGGTGAGCGTTTGGTGTGGCCACAAGACACCTGAAACTGGCAGTGAAGTCCCATATAGCCCGTATCAGAGTGTGTGAGTCCCATCTGCTCTGCTTCCAATACAGGCTGCTGCTAACGTGCCTGGAAAACAGGCGGCTGATGGCCCATGTGCTTGAGATTTTGCCAGCAGTGGGAGACCAAGATGGAGTTTCTGACTCCTGGCTTTAGCCTTTCAAATAAATGAATCTTTTAAAAAAGATTTATTCATTAATTTATTTTATTGGAAAGGCAGATATACAGAGAGAAGCAGATAGAAAAAGATCTTCTATCTGCTGGTTCACTCCCCAAGTGGCCACAATGTCTGGAGCTCAGCTGAAGCCAGGAGCCAGGAGTTTCTTCTGCATTTCTGATATGGGTGCAGGGTCCATCCTCTTCTGCTTTCCCAGGCCACAAGCAGGGAGCTGGATGGGAAGTAGAGCAGCAGGGACATGAACCGGCGCTCATATGGGATCCCAGTGGATGCAAAGTGAGTATTTAGTCGTTATACTATCTTGCTGGGCCCTAAGGGACCTGAGAGATAGTTTGAATGACTAATCCATTGCCTGCAAGCACTAGTATATATATACACACACTATATATGTATATGTATATATATATGTATATGTGTATATATATATATATATATATATATATATATATATATGCAAAAGCCTGCATCCTCTGTCCTAGTGCCTACATTTAGTGTCCAGCTCTTACCTTCCCACTAAAGTGGACCCTTGGGAGGCAGGATGATGGCTTAAGTGGGCTCTTGTTCCCCAAACAGGAGTCCTGGACTCACCCAGCTTCAGCCAGGGAAAGGTCATGTGGCAGTGAAAACCAGCTGGTGGGAGTTTCCTGGATCTACTCTCTTCTCTTCTCTCTCCCCCTGTGTCTCGCTACACCCCTTTCTTTTTCTCTCTCAAGTAAATATTTTTAAAAATCCATAGCATAGCCTTTTGAAGATGATGCTAAGGCATGACAGTAGTCATGGTGTCATTTTTGTACAAGGAACACACAAAATGGTATTATACAGGATGCTGCCAGTTGATACAAGCACACACGACACATGGAAGTGCTGGAAACATCACCCCCTAATGCTGCTATAGGCGATGCTCATTGCACGTTAGAGTTTCTGAGGAGAGCATTAAGTCACATAGATCCTTGACTGTTTTGAACAGAGAGGCAGCATTTACTGCTAAGTCCTTGACAGAAGCACCCTCTTCGTATCCCATAGGAACTCACATTTTATCGAAGCAGGACTGGATTCAGAAACACGGGAAATGGCTGTTTTCAACATGGTTCTGTCTGAAAAGTGCTGTTGAATGCTACTTCCCGGAGGTCTCCCCTTCCCACCCAGCAGCCCTAGGCGTGAGCAGGACAGGTGCCTACGTGCCAGTCCTGGTGCTTGGGTCCCTATGGCTGCTGACTTAGGGGAGCTCCTGGCATCAGGGGCAGCTTGTGGCAGGTGCCCTGGGATGGGAGGCACTCCTTGCAGACCCCACTGTGCCTGTTCCAGGCCAGCCAGGCCCAGGGCCCAGCCATGACCCTAGAGCCTCTAGTCAAGGTCAAGGACGGAGCAGTGTGAAGCAGGTTGGGGGTGCAGGGAGGACTGAATGGGGGCGTGGTCGGGGGAGGGGCTGAGGAGGAGGAGAACAGCCAGCTACAGACAGTGCCCAGATTGATGTCCAGTCTAAAGCACCAGGGCCACCACTGGGCTCTGTCCGCACAGGGACTTCCATTCTGGTTTCTCCCTGGTGCCACATTTCCTGCTGTTTTTGATTGAACAAGCCTTTCTTCTTTTTCATTTATGATATTTCTGGGTTTGTTGGCACTTAAGTTGCAGCTAGTTTCTTCATGCTTTTAGGTATATTAAATAATATCATTAATGTAGGATATTTCTTAGAAGAATCAAGAAATGGAGACATAGGAAAATTTGTGTAAAATATGCATTCTTTAAAAAGTGGGTTTTTGGAAAGATGTGGTTTTTTTGAAAGATGTAATTTTTTAATATGAACGACAGATTTTACAGAGAAAGGAGAGACACAGAGAGAGATCTTCTATACACTGGTTCACTCCCCGAATGGCCGCAAAGGCCAGAGCTGAGACCATCTGAAAACAGGAGCCGGGAGCTTCTTCTAGAGGTCCCACAATGGTATAGTGGCCCAAGGACTGAGCCATCCTCTCCTACTTTCCCAGGCCACAAACAGGGAGCTGGATCTGAAGTGGAACAGCTGGGACACGAACCAGTGCCAATATGAGAGGCAGACACCACAGGCAAAGGTTAAGCATGTTATGCCACTGTGCTGGCCCCCCAAAAGGCGGAGAGACCAAGCCAGAAATTATTTTTTTTTCCATCCACTGGTTCATTCCCTCAATGTTGGCAACAGCCAGGGATGGATCAAGGTGAAGCTGGGAGTTGGGAATCAGTTTAGATCTCCCATGTGGGTGGGTGGCAGGGTCCCAACTGCTTGAACCAACACAGGTTGCAGCCCAGGGAATGCATTAGCAAGCAGAAAGCTGGGACTCAAACCCAGCCCAGGATGGGCTGCAGCTGTCCCAAGCTGGTGCTACACTACTTGGGCAACAACTGACTGTGAACCTTGCATTCTGAAGTCAAGTCTACATTTGGGGCAGTGAGGATGCTAAGGGAACTGAACAGTGCAGAGAGAAGCCATCATTGGTTCCCAATGTCGACTTCACAGCTACTATTCCAGTCTGCGCTATCCTCCATCTGCGTCTCCTTCCCCCCGCTCCGTCCTGATGCGAAGTGACCAAACTTTCCTGCTTTCGGGATTTTTGCAGTGGAAGGGCCCAGCTCAGGTCTGGAATCCTTCCTCCCACTGGGGACAGTCATTCAACCTTTCTCCCTAGAATTACCGAATCTGCTGTTGATGGTGCACGGGAGATGCCGTACTAGCTGCATGGGAGAGGTGGAGTACTTCATGTCTCATGGCAGATGCATTACAGGTGCTGGAACTTAACTCCTGTTCCTGATGCCAATTGAAAAGTGCCGTACCACTGGAAGGAAACAGTTCCAAGAATCCTACAATGGTGGGAGGCCTTGGAGGGGCCCAAAGGGGTTGAGGGGGGAGGGATGGGTTCCTGTGGCTGTATCAACCACACCTATTTGTGGCTGACATTAGTCAAGACAGGAAATTCAGATTTTGTCAACTTTTCCAGTTTTAAACTTTGGGGTTGTTTGGCATGTTCCTCGTGATCCCATTGTGCCCTTCATTTCCTGTGCTGCACAGGGCTGGCACCTCAGTCCCACATATCCTGCCCCATGTGCCCCAATAGCCCAGCATGCCTCCTTCCTTTGCCCGCCTGCTCTGCTAACCCAGCATGGGCTTTCCTGGGGTCACTTTCCATTTCCAACATGTGGCCCTGTCCTCCTCCCCAGGCTCGGTCACAGGCACTGTGAACTGCTCCTCTTCCAATCCAGCTCCCTACTAATGTGCCGGGAAAGCTGCAGAAGAGAGCCCAACCTGTGTCCTGCACCCATGTCGGGGACCCCAATGGAGTTCCAGGGTCTTGGCTTCAGCCTGACCCAACCCTGGCCAGTGAATGGAAGACCTGGCATTCCCTGAGTAACTGCTACTTCATGGTGCCCTGACCTGATGCCAACTCCCTCCTCTGGGCTGTGCCCAAGAGTTTGTTTTTAAAGATTTGGTTATTTATTTAGAGGGCAGAGTCACAGAGGGATGGAGAGAGAGAGAGAGAGAGAGAGGGACAGGGACAGAGAGAGAGAGAGATCTTCCATCTATTGGTTCACTCCCAAGATGACCACAATAGCCAGGGCTGGGCCAGTCCAAAGCCAGAAGCTTCTTCCAGGTCTCCCACATGGGTTTAGAGTCCCAGACACACTGCCTATCTTCTGCTGCTTTCCCAGGTGCATTAGCAGGGAGCTAGGTCATAAGTAGAGTAGCTGGGACTTGAACTGGCACCCACATAGGATGCTGCTGCAAGGGCCCAACATGCTGCATCACAACGCTGGCTCCTTTCAGTCTAGGAGTTCAAGGGCAACCAGAACCCCTTGGTTCTTTAGGACTGTCCCCACTGTCCCTAATACACCTATAGTTTTATCTACTTAGGCCCAGAAGGGCTCTGCCACTCCCACAAGCAAGGGGCATGGATCCTAGCTAATAAGCCTCCATTTGAAAATTTTTCAGGATGTCAGCTGCTGGGCCTAGGGAAACAGCTTCATGGCAATGACCCCGAGCATCCAAGGGCTCCTCCTGTGCCAGGCACAGCCTGAACTCAAAGGTTAAAACAACCGGCTTAGTCCTCGTTGCACTGTTCACCTTCCCCGTGTGTTTAACTTGCCCTGTCCTGCAGTCTGTGTTCAACGCCTCTGGGGTGAGGAGCTCACACTGCGGATGGCCACTTGTTCCCCTTGTGCCCCTCAGGCTGCTCGCAGGCAGCTCTTCCACAGAGCCTAGGAATAGCAGTTATGGTGTGCCACCTTGCAGATCCTGCCCTTGCTGTCTGTGTCCACACAAAACAAGTCCAGGCAGCACAGGTTATAGGTGAACCACTGACGTCGAGCCAGATGTGGTTCTGGGACCTCACTCACACTTTTACAACATGTGACCTTGGATGGATTCACAAAAGCCCCTGGCTCAGGGAAGACCGCTTGGTTGGGACTTGGCCAGGCCAAAGCCAGGAGTTTCATCTAGGGGTAGAACATCTTCCACTGTTTTCCTCTGGTCGTTAGCATAGAGCTGGATCAGAAGTGGAGCAGCTGGGACATGAATTGGTGCCCACATGGGATGCTGTCATCGCAGGTGGCGGCTTTACCAATGACATCACAATGCTGGCCCGTGTAATTCTGCCATTTATTTTCTCTGAATACCATCTCTAATGGCTTTACCCTGCTCCCTGATCATCAGCCATCCCACCAAGTGGAGGCCCCAGACTGTGCACAGTGCCCCAAGTACCAGATCACCTCCCATTTCCCCAGCATGACTCTCCTGTTAATCCAACCTCAGTGTAGCTTCTAGAAGGGTCTGGGCTCCCCAGGGAATGTGGATGTTAGGGAGAGTGCCTGGGCCGCATGCCTGCTGAGGTTTGACACTCCCAACAGCTGCGGTCTGCAGCCTCAGCTCTGCTGCTGGTGTCTTCTCCGTGTCCCCTACAGGGCTGACTGAAGGCTCCAAGGGTGCGATGGCCATGTGGGAACCAGCAGGACTCAGAGTGACAAATGGCTCCTGTCCATCTCTGTTTGTTTGTTTGTTTTTACAGGGAGCACTTGGTGTTAGGCAACTTCTACAAGACTAGATACATCACCGCTGTTTGGGGGGAATATTTATTTATTTGGTCCCAGCATGATGGCTCAATTGACTGATCCTTATCTTGCAAGTGCTGGAATCCCATATAGGCACCAGTTTGGGTCCTAGCTGCTCCACTTCCCATCTAGCTCCATGCTTATGGCCTGGGAAAGCAGCAGAGGTTGGGCCAAATGCTTGGGACCCTGCACCCATGTGGGAGACCAGGAAGAAGCTCCTGGCTTCAGATCAGCATTGGCCATTGTAGACTTTGGAAAGTGAACCAGCAGATGGAAGATCTTTGTTTCTGTCTTGGTTTGAAAGGCAGAGTGAGACGGAGGCAGAGAGAGATCTTCCATCTACTGGTTCATTCTCTTCTCAATATACCTGCATTGGTTGGGCCAGGCTGAAGCCAGGAGGTTGAAATCCCACCCGTGTCTTCCAGTTGGTGACAGGGACCTCAGTACTTGAGTCACCATCAACTGCTTCCCATTAAGGAGTTGGGCAAGGAGTTGGCAGAACTCAAACCATATGCTCCACTATGGCACGTGGGCATCTGAAGTGGCGGCTTAACCACCACACTATATGCCTTCACCATGCAATAATTTTCTGTTCTTTTGTTTTTTAAAAGATTTTGTTCATTTTTATTAGAAAGTCAGATTTACAGAGAAAGAGAGATACAGGGCAAGATCTTCCATTTGCTGGCTCACTCCACAAGTGGCCGCAATGGCCAAAGCTGAGCCAATCTGAAGCCAGGAGCCAGGAGGTTCTTCTCAGCCTCCCACACAGGTGCAGAGTCCCAAAGCTTTTGGGCCGTCCTTGACTGCTTTCCCAGGCCACAAGCAGGGAGCTGGAAGGAAGTGGAGCAGTGAGGACACGAACTGGTGTCCATATGGGATCCCGGCACTTGCAAGCGAAAGACTAGCTACTAGACTTTACCGTGCTGGACCCAAGGATTTTCTTTTTTAAGTAGTGATGTTGGAGAGATCTCCTGCTTGACTGGGGGCATCTTAAAGGTGTCTGGAGTGGTCCAGCTGGGAGCAGGGTGTGCAAAAAGCCATGAGCTTGCCCAGAGTGCGATGTGTGGAGTCTCTGCCAGGAGAGCACTTGGGTGGGGGCAGGAGCTGAGTTCCAGCAGGAAGAGAGGAGGCCGATGGTGGGGGAGCCCCGAGAACCATGTTCAGGGCTTGAAGTCAAATATACAGGAACCTCAGAAGAATTTTAAATAGGAGAGTAAGATGATCCAGTTCATTCTGAGACCTTCTCTGATCGCTTCGTGAGTGGATTGGATGGAGGTGAGCAAAAGCAGGCTGCTAGCAGGACCAAGGAAGCCACACAGCAAGTCGAGCTGAAGGCACAAGTGACTTAGCAGGAGGTGGCAATGGACGTCTTGGATGCTGTGCCAGGCTGAGAATTTTGTATGCATGTTCTCGTCCCCTATGTATGTCCCGTGCACCAAGTCTAAAATCAAACTCACACGTCTCCTCAGTTTTCTCTCAGCTCCTACTTTTGCCTTCTTAGAAACTTTATCTGAGATTTTTTGCTTATAAGCAACAGGCTATCGCAAATAACAGCGGGTTGAGGGAAAGTCTCCTCTCCATGCAGAATAAGCCTGGAGAAGGGCAGCCCGGAGCAGGTGCCCAGTGGCTTGGGGGCTCAGGTGCTTTCTCTTTGGTGCTACCACCCTACGCATATGGCACCTTCCTCATGGTTCCAAAGGGCTGCTGAGCTGCAACCAACCTACTTTCCAGGAGGAGGTGGAGGTGATTTCTCTTCTAGGATGTAGAAGAGATATTTGCTCACATTTGCATCCATTGCTCATGTGGCTGGGGAAAAGCCATCCTGATAGTTAATAACTCATTTCTGAGTTCTCCTTCAATGGCTGTTGGGTCACACAGCTATCTCTGGGCACACAAGTGTTCACCATGCTGTGCCCACCCTCCGCCATACCAAGCCATGACTCAAAGCTTGTGGTTCTGGTTCTATACAGCCTTTCAACTTGTCATCCTGCCACCTCCCTGACCGTCCCTTTCTGTCTCACACTGGACTGTAAACTTCCAATTACACCCCCAGATACCTTTTCAACTGCTCTCTGGAGGAGGGCCCTGTCTTGTTGAAATTAGTGTTAAGGGATCTCAGCAGTCAACCTGCAGTAAGATCAGTTGGGTCCAGTCTTAGTTACGATCGAAGTGGTTGGGACTATAACAGGTCAAGTTGTAGTGCTCACAGAAAACCTGCAATCAGAAAACCTGGACTTCCCACGTCTTTTAGTAACAGAACAGCTACATGAGCCTGGGTAAGTTGCTCAGCTGCCTCAAATGAGAGCCTGTGGCTGCAGTGGGTACTCAGCCATCCCTGTGCCCTCTCCTGCCCAGGCCGCATTCTTCCCGGGTGTGGACTGGAACACGGCTTGTCCTCACTCTTCTAGGTGGATCAAGGTTCTTGTGTCTCCCAGGGGCCCTCAGGAGTCACCAGGTGGGGCAGGAAACCCAGCAGCCTCTTTAAATGATCAGAGCAACACAGCTCTGTGGGGCTCAGCAACTTGCCCCAGTCTCTGACCTGCTGGCTGTGGAGTTCTGCAGGGTTGGTGGAGCCACAGGGCAGGGCTGTGAGGTGCCACAGGAGCAAGACGCAGCATGCCCAGCACCTCCAGCTGTACTTTCCGCCTGGGCTGAGCGATTGTCTGATCACTTTGGTGAGGGTTGCTATCTGGTGCCTAAAAAAACACTTCCTGTGAATAGACATGGGTAGAAAAGGGCTCTTGTCCTTCGGTGGGTGGGGTGGGGTGTAGTGACTGCCTAGACTTTTCTTGGAGAAAAAATTGTTTTTGAATATTTTATATTCATCTGAAAAGAGTTACAATGAGAGAAACAGAGAGAGATCTTCCAACTGCTGGTTCTCCCCTCAAATGTCCCCCACGGCATCAGCTGGGCCGTTCCAAAGCTAGCAGGCAGGAGCTTCTCCTGGGTCTCCCATGCAGGTGCAGGGTCCCACATACTTGGGCCATTTTCTGCTGCTTTCGCAGGCTGTTAGCAGAGAGCTGGATCAGAAAGGAAGCAGCTAGGACACAAACCAGCACTCAGGGCATTCCAGCACTGAAGACAGTAGCTTGAATTACTAGGCTACAACACTGCTGACCACCCTCCCCCCAAAAATTCATATCAAATTGATAAACACCTATATTGTCAATTTACAGAGCTAAGTAAATGTGAACATAATTAATTGGGTAATAGCTGTATAATTATTTTGTCAAGCTTAACATATATCATTGTTTCCACTTAGTTACTAGTATTCTTAATTTGTTTTGTTCCTGTTTATAACTTAAACTGTGGATGCTATTTAGAGAAGAAACACGCCTTTTGTTATTCTAGAAATGAAGACCATAGGCCCCTGAGGTTATGGGTATGTCACTGTGGCCAAATGACGCCAAGGCAGAGGGCAGGTGCCCGGCCAGGCTCTCAGAAGCCTTGTTGAGGGCGACCTCAAGCCAGAGGGAGGAGATGGCACATTTGTCTAGTTGCTGGATTTTAACATGCGACATCCAACTGAACCCTCCCAATAACTGTTGGCAGTGTTATCTTCATTTCACTGAAGGACAGATTGAGGCCTGGGGCAGTGCAGGAGTCCGTGGTGGTGGTGATGGTGATCATTGCCCCACTGTCTCTCCCTAAACAAGATCTAACAGAATGCTTAAGATGTAGTGTTAAAATTCATGGCCATCTGGTCTACCCAGCTTCTGTTCTGTGGCCAACCCTTACAAGTTGGGAATGTTAAGGCTTTGGGAGTAAGGTGAGCAGCACCCCGCTGCTGTTTGGGGATCCCCATCCCACCACAGCACTGACATACCCTCTGTAGAACCCCAGTAATGCCATCCAACTTTCCCTCCATGTGCTGAGTGGCTAAAGGTTGCTGAGCCCATGGACCCTGGAGCGAAGCAGCAGACAGACCCACAGATGGGCTCTGCTGTAACCGCAGCTGGGAGAGCATCTTGCCTTAGACACAGTCAAGCTCCCTGGAACATCAGTGGAGATTGTGTCCTTCCTTCTTGGTGTCTCTTGAAGGACATGCGCTAGCAGGATAAGGAATCACAGCCGTTGTCACCATAGATTTGACCCTAAAAGGAGGCCTTTCTAGGACTTAGCCCCCAGAGGACAGCCTTTCCTCTCCCGTCCCTGTTTTCTCCTGTTCCCCATTCCTCACCCACAGAGAGTTACCAGGCTCTGGCACTTCCTTTCCATGCTGGCTCCACTCCGAGTTCTGCCCACCCGGCTTCCTTTCTGCTCCCCGGCTGGGTCTTCTGCTCTGCCAGCTTCCTGTCCTGGGAAGTATCACTGGTGGCCTGGACTTCCCCAGGGCAGCAGCTGGTTGCCTGGCAACCCATAACGGGCCTCTTCTGGGGTAGCTGCTTCTGATGCAGAGCCAGGGGCAGGATGCTAGAGGAAGGAAGCTCCAGGGGCCTCTGGGGTGTCTGAAAAGGTGGAAGCGGGGAGGCAGACAGACAGCTGGATAGATCAGCTTCCTCAGTGACTCACAGGGTCGCCATCCGTACTCCTTCAGAGTCCTCCCTTCCTGCTTCTGGATCCCAGGTGCCCAGGGACGAGGCATCTGCAGTCAGCTGTGGCTCTGTGGCTCTGGAACGACAGGTGCCTCTGCTCTCTGGAGCATGGCCAGCCTGGGTGAGGTCCACCTGGTGGTTTCTGCCAGAGCTGAACTCGGCCTGGCTATGACTCCAAGATCAACACCCTTCTCCAAACCCGCAGGTAGGCACAGACCCTCAGCACAGCTGCTGTGGCACTCCCAGCTATGTGACAGGATGAAACCTGTTATCCTCAGACTGATTGGGGACTGACTGTGTGCCTCTGGTGTTTTGATGCTAAGGCTGCACCATCCGCTCTCCTTCCCTCCCAGCTGTCTAGCCTGGGAAGAGCAAGAGGCAAGCGCACGCTCATTCTCCAAGAATGACGGCCACTCACACTGCCAGGCACCAGTTCTCCCATCTCAGATGGGCACAGGAGGTTGGTGCAGCGGCCATCATCAGGCCCTCTCCTGTTTGTCCTGTGCCCCCCTTTCCTCTGTTGAGAACTTCTTAGCGTGAGAAGCAGAAGAATGCTGCGTGCAGCCTGTCCCCACCCTATCCTTTTATACCGCTCTGGGGCAGGAAGAGAGGAGCAAGAGAAGGAGTGGGACCCCACCCAGGGTTAGCATTATTTCTGGTGTTTTCCAGAACTTTCTGGTTCATCATGTCAATCAAGGTTCCCATGATTTGACTGTGGGATGGATGATGGGTGGGCTTGGACCAATCCATCGTCTCCCTCTTCCCTCCTTCCCCCCCCCCACTCTCTTCACTGGATCAGAGCTGGCTCCCAGCAGTGAGAGGTGCGCCTCTCCCTGGGTCTGTGGAAAGATCTCAGGGGTGAGTACCCACTGTGCTCCCTGTGTGTTCTCTTGTGGTAGGGAGCACCCTGTGGCCCTCGACCTCACCACTGTGACACCTGACCTACTGTGTGTACCCCTGCATTAGGTCCTGTCACCCTTGCCCTCACATTCTTCTGCTTTAAGTACCTTCTCTCTCCCTCCCTTCCTCCCCTCCCTTTCCATTCCTCCTCAACCCAACACGCTTTGAAAACTCTGCTGAGTAGCAACTGTGGCTCTCTTCTGTTTGAGGTCCCTCCCAGACACCCCACCTTTTCAGTGGCATGGAGACCACATAGCCGGAGCGCCCATGCCCTGCCCAGGAAGTTTCACCACACTGGGGAATAGGAAGCTCCTTCCTGTGGTGTCCACTCACCCCACTGCCACTGTGTTCTTCCCTCCTGTGCTCACCCTGACCAAGCATGACTGTAGCTCTGTGCACTCCACAGCTCCTGCCTCCCTAGGGGACCCCCTTCCTTTCATCTATTCTCTTTGGAAAGCCCCACACCCCATCCCCTTCTCTCCCCAGGGCCCCTGCCAGTGCCAGCACCTACACAGCATGTCCCTCCAGGAGACGCCACTCACACTGATGACATCTTAGGTAGTGGTGTTCCCTATAGTTGCTCAGTCTACAACCTATGCTGCTGTACAAGACAGCCCTGCCTCAGACCTGGGCAGGTCTCTGGTCTCAGTCACTCTGAGCTGCCATTTCCTCCAGGGATGTCACATGGCCAAGGAAGGGCTGTGGGCTCCAGGCAGCACCAGGCTCCTGGTTCTATGCAGCCACTCAGTGGGAGGGCTGCATTCTGCACCAGGGCCCAGCGGAGCCTGGGTTTCCAGCTCCACAACCAGGAAGGGATGGTCCCAGGCATGACACAACTGACAAATGATACTGACACTTTTTCCTCTTTAAAAGAGGCCCACTGACTCCCTCCCCCCGCCACCTCATCCCATCCTGGTGCCTGACAGAGATGGACCCCAGCCTTAAAGCCAGATGAGAAATAGCTCCTCCCTCAGCTCCCCAGGGAAATTCAGTGCAGGAACTCCACCTGCCATTTTTCTTGTCTCTGTGTATGAAACAGCAGAGAGCTGTGAGGGAGTCAGCGCTCCAGTGACTGATGGTGGCTGTCGGGACAGGCTCAAGCCCAAGGTCAGGGGGCCGGGAGAGCCCAGTGAAAACCATGAGAAAGAGCAGTGACCAGCGCTGGCCTCACACAGACAGCACAGGCCCATTATGAGGCTAGGCAGGTACAAGCGTTACTGCCCTCGACCACAGATAGGTCTCCTGCATTTCCTCCCAGTCCTGCCAGCCAGGGCTGGCATTCAGGCGCTGAAGGTGGGTATATCTGGGATGCTGCAGCCCTGGGAGGGGGAAGGTGAGAAGTAGTGGAGAGGGCACGAGGTTAACAGAGAGCCTAAAAACCAGGAAGGCTACTGCAGAAGGTGACTTTTGTAGTCTAGGGGGCTCCCAGCAGAGGGGCTCAGAGGTAGAGGTTGTAGGAGTAGAGGCAGAATGGGCAACTGTGTGCTAGAGGCCACAGTTGAACCTCCCCCATCTCCCCTCTCTCGCTCCCATGGTCCTGGAGCAAAGCAGGGGCCTTTTCACGGTCTGCAGGCTCTGTGACTCCTGTCATCCCTTGGGATCCTGGGGAAACTGGTTCCAGAACATTCTGCAGGCCCCCAAATCCTTGCATACTCAGGAGCCTGACACAAATGGCCTGGTGTGTGTATCTACCCATATCCTTTAAGCCAATTCTGAATAACTTACATAGCTAATGCATTGTAGATGTTATATGCATAATTATTATGCTTGATTTTTAGGCAATAATGGCCAAAGGGGGTGGAGAGGAAAGGCCATATTCATTATGGAGTTTCTACCTGTGACTGGGCACTGCAGTTGCAGACACACAAGCCCACCATGCACCAGCCGACCCCCATCCTCGCTTGTGGATGTGCAGCTGTTTCACTGCAGCAGCACAGAGGTGCTGTTCAGGCACCTGACTTCCGCTGCGGGTTTGCCCCAGGTTAGACTAGTGGGAGCCCCAGGCTTTCCTTTCCATCCAAAAAGGCAAAGCAGAGTGCATGGGAGCTGGAGGGATGCTTTCCCAGGGACAACATGGAAGGCACTCCCACGAGCAACCCGTTGGTCACACATGTCCACACCTCAGCCAGTCAGTCCCCTATGTATGTTGGTGTGCCTTGGTGTGTCCACAGAGAGGGGCTGAGAGCACTACTTCTCCCGCCCTGGGCCCGTGGAAGCCACTGTGGGATTTGGAGCAGGTGAGGGTCTGGTGTATTAGGCCAGAGTCCCCTTGCCGGCAGGTGTGTACAGGGGAGGGGATGGACCACGTAGGATGACTACACACAGGGAGTCCAGCTAGGCCGTGTATCCTGGCCTGGCGGGAGAGTAGCTGCTGTAGCCCACACATAGGAAATACAGAGAGAGGAAGGCTGTGTGTTGGGGAGCCCCACCTCCTGGCAAGCAGGGAGAAAGCAGGTCTCGGTCAGGGTTAAGGGTCAGCTGAGCTTCCCAGGCAGCTGTCTGCTCAGTGAGGCCCTGTGCTGGCCTGCCACACTCACTGCTGTGTGTTGTGGAGAGCCCAATCCTGCTTTGCTAGCTGAGCAATCCCAGCATGATGTGGAGACTGGGGTCCCACAGGCAGTCCCAGGTCCCTCCATTCCCTGAAGGGTGGAGGGCCAGAAGCCACTTCCCCCGAGGGCAAGAGAAAGATGGGATGAGAATGTGGGGAGGGGCATTTTAGTGTAGAAATTTTTGAAACCCATGCATTGGGGGTTGGGGAGGGTCTTCCAAAAGTTCATGGAAAATGTATGCCGTAAGAAAAAAAAAGCTACACAGATTTGAAAATCTTTTGCACCAGTATAAATATTTTCCTGTTCTTTTTTCCATTTACTTTAAGCTATTTATTGTTTTTGTATTGAAAGGTAGAGTTAGAGAGGAGTAGAGAAGAGGTAGAGAGAGAGAAAAAAATAAGACAGGACGAGAGAGGGAGAGAGCTGGCTCTTCCATCCACTTTTCGCTCCCCAGATGGCTGCAGTGACCAGGCTGGGCCAGAGTGAAGCCTCGGGTCTGGAACTCTGTCCTATCACATGGATGGCCCAAGGACTGCAGCCATCTTCTACTACTTTCCTAGGGCATTAGCAGGGAGCTGGAGAGAAACTGGAGCAGCCAGAGTTCCAACTGATGCTCATATGAGATGTTGGCATTGCAAGTGGAGGCTTAACTTGCTACAGCTCCTGCCCGGCCAGTGACTTCCTGAAGGATACCTGGACATGCCAGACAGTGTGGGGTTTCTATTTATTAGCTCAGGTACTGATCAACTTGCTTAGCATTAGAAAGGGCAGCCTGAGACACAGGGACGTACAGGCCCTACGGCGGCCACACAGCTAACAAGCACAGGGCTGGCTGGGTCCTGGGCTCCAGCAGTCGGACTGTCTTCCAAGCCACCTCCAGACGCCGTAGAAGACACGCTTCCATTGCAACATGCTTCTCCCAAGCATATTGTTTGTCTCCATTTTCATGCATTTTATTAAACATTTCCAAATCAGGAAACATGGAAATATTTTTTAATAAGAAGAAAGAAAACATTGCACATTGAGAAACTGACTCCAAAGGACTTGCCAGATGAGCCATCTGGCTTTTAACTTAATAATCATTCAAAGTGGTGGACAGCCCTCCCCTGCAGGAAAACGGGCTGTGGGAAGAGGGGCAGCTGGCTTCCCTCAACCACGGTGCTCAAGCCTGGGCCCTGGGGCAGTTGGGGAGCAAGGAGAGCTGTGGCTACATGCGTGTGCACCCACTGCAGCTGGCACCCCCAGAAAGGCTGAGGAGGCTGCCTCCAGCTATGTGGCCCCATGCCTGCTTCCTGGGTCAGAAGTCCCCATGGAAAACTGGGAGAGGAGTTTACTAACTAAGCCGCGAGCCCAAGCGCGCAGCCCAAAGGCTTGTTCCCTGTGTCAGAACCCCGCAGGCCAGGTAGCCATGCTGTGAGTTGGAAATAAAAGACTGGATTTAGATTTGCCTTGCCAGCACTGTTACCTTGAATTCCCTGGTCCAGGGGAAACGTCCTTGTTTTCCTAAATTCAAGGCCAATTTTGGAAAAATAGGACAGCGTGTAGAAGAGGGGGAAACACGGAGGAAGGAGTGATGGCATGGGAACATGGGTGCCACAGGCATGGGGTCCCCAAGCAACATTGATTTCACATTTTAAGGGGCTTATATGAAAAGAAGGAACTGTTTTTCTCTTTGCTTTGATGCGGATTCGCCATGGCTGGAATCAGCGGCAATAGGCCTGCAGCCACTATCAGCGGGTTATTCCTCAGCTAACTTTGATTTTCAATGATGCCTTCTCAAGTCTGGCAAGGGTTTCTCAAATGCTTCTAAACTAAGGCGAGTCATACCCTTAGAAAATGGTGATTTCATCCCGATTTCCTTCACAAAGCTGGCTGCAGCTTACTGAGGACACGGGGTATGTTAGGAGCTGAGTGTGCTGGGGACCTGGGCAATACTCCAGGACAACGTCTGCCCACTCTATGATGGGCTCCTCTTTGTGCTGGCAGCTCCTTGTGCTACCCATTGTGGCAGAGACTGCACAGGGCCTTTCCTTCATTCACCCACTTGACAAGGGTTGATGCAGGGGCCAGGGGTTATGGAAGTGAGCAGAAGTTCTTTGCTTCACAAAGCTTCTTTGCAAATGGGAAGAAGGAGTGTTCATGGGCAAAAAAGACAACAGTAAGCTAGATACGCATGATGTCAGGTAGGGAGACCTGCTGGGCCAAAGAATGACACAGGACTGGAAGCTGGGGCCTGGTGGTGGCAGGCAGGGTGAGCAGGGAGCACCTTACAGAGAAGCTGGCATCTGAGCAAAGGCCTGAAACTGTACAATGAGAGCCTGCCAAACAGAAAGAATAGCAGGTGCAAAGGCTCAGAGACAGGAGTCATGCTGGGCTGTTGGAGGGGCTGATGGGCAGACTTGGAGTAGTTGGTGAGAACATGGAATAGAAAAGACACATCTATTTCAGTATAGAAAAACAACATTGAAATCCATGCATAGTTCTAGAAAAAAAATTATGTATTTTCAACCCATTAGAAGGACAGAGAGATGGAGATTGATGTACAGAGAGCTCTTCTATCACTGGTTCACTGCCCAAATGTCCACAGCGTCCAGGGTTGGATCGGGCCAAGCCAGGAGACCAGGAACCCATCTAAATCTCCCTAATGGGTGGCAGGGACCCAGGTGCTTGAGAGATCACCTACTGCCTCCCAGGGTACACAGGGGCAGGGAGCTGGTTGGGATTTGACACCAAGAACTCTGGGACACAGGTGTGCCAAGTCATGTCTTAACTGCTGTGTCTGACACCTGCCTCATACCTAGCTTTTTCATGACAAGTTTTCCTGTAAATTGTTTTGAAGATCTGTTTAATGGATACCAGCTGGGGGATGGGGTGGGCTGGAGGAAATTGACTCAGAAAGATCCCGGGGCTTGGGATGGAATAGGGGCTTGCTCTCAAGGCTGTTAAAAGCACCATGTCTGCTTTTGTTCAGAAAGATCCCAGGGAGCTTTGAGTAGAGATGGGACATGGCCTCATGTGTAATGACCGGACTGGGGCTGGGTAGCAGGTGTGTGGACACAGAGCTTGGTTGTATCCCAAGCTGTGTGGGGCTAGGTGGGAGGATGAGGGTAGCAGCACCAGTGGGGTGAGAAGTGGTAAGATTCTAGATGATTCTGAAAGTACAGCCAATAAGGTCTGATGGAAATAAAGGATTTACAGTATAGATAGTCATGCCAAGGGGTGGAGGCTGGAGCCCACGCAGACATCAGGACAAAGAAGATTCAAAGGAAAAGCACAGCATTCTCCTTTTTGCCAGGATGGGGGCCAGGACAAGGGGACTCCTTGGGAAGTGTCACACGTATCCATTGGGAGGCTGCCAAAGTCCATGCATATTACTCCTCACCGCGGCCTGGGGAGCCAGGCAGGCTGACTGTTGTTAGCTGCTGCTTCCCTAAAGAGTCAGTAGACTGATTGGTTCAAGGTCACAGAGATGGGAGGACGTGAAAGACATGGAGTTGGGCTGCAGATCCCATGTACCTTCTGTTCTGCTAAGGCTAAGGCTAAGCTTGCACACACACACACACACACACACACACACACACACACAGGAGTACAGTAACAGCACCCTAGCCATCACCTGGGTAACAGCCAGCATTCCTTTAGTTGAGTGTTCTAGGTGCCAGGCAATTTGTTTTAATTGTCTTAGACTATCATTTCTAACCCTCATAGTGACCCTGCATGACACGGCGCAAGTATTCCTCCCACTAAAGGTGTAGGACTAAAAACAAGTTCATACAGACACCAAAGACATCCAATTCAGACACAATCTGTCCCTAAGGCCTGTGTGTTGGGAGATACCCAACAGCCTGGGGGTGTTCTGGCAAGACAGTGTAGATGCTAGAAGGTGGTGTGGGGTTGCATGCAGAAGCCTCAGTTGTGTTGGGCAGGTTGTGGTAGGATTTGCATGGGATCTTGAAGGTCTGTCAGAGGGGTTAGGCATGACAGCGCCAGGCACAATGTGAGCACAGAAATGTGTGTGGAAGGGGACGGTAAAGAGGAGGCCGGAGGAAGAAGCTGAGGTCCATGGGCAAGGTGGTAAGAGGAAATCAGGCCAGCGAGTTGGAGTGGATGCCCCAGGAGGGTGGGGAAGGCGCCAGCAAGGTCCAAGGCCCCTCGAGAGTGAAGTCGGCTTCCCAGGGTTGTGGTCTTCAGTGGAGAACTCTGCCAGCTCAGGGTACGGAGCTCTTGTTGTATACTTGAGAAGAGGATGGAATTCTCTACAGGCCAGGCTCTGCCTCTCCCGGGGCCAACAAAGCAGACCGTCGTTCCACTTAGAGCTGTATGAAAAGAGTGAAAAAGGAAATCTAGTTTGAAACAAAAACAGTATTCAGAGGCCTCTTGAAAAGAAGATGGAGAAGGCAGCCGTTTCACTCTGGCTCTTTTCCATCACCCTGGAGCGGTAATGGGTCATAGCTCGTGTCAGGAAGCCGAGTTCTTATTAATGATGAGGGCTGACTCCAAGCCCAAGGAATTTGGCGGCTACTCTGACAGAAGTTTATCTGCCTGGGAGAACAGCTGAAGTCATTTGAACATGCTCTGCTCAATGACAGAGCACAGGGGCTCAGAGTGGGGAGGGGAACAAGAGCAGAAAGCCAGCAACATGCGCTCCGCAGTTATCTACCTTTTTGCAATGCAGAAGATCCATATTGCACAGGCAGCAGTGAAAGCCCATGGGGAGAAGGGTTGGGCGGGGACAACTGGTCATCCACAGGAAAAGCAATGGGCCTTTACCTACCTCACACCACACACACAAAAGTCAATTCCAGGTGAATTAAAGACGTAAAGGAGAAGGGTAGCTCTCTTAAGAGATTTATTTTATTTATTTGAAAGGCAGAGTGAAATGGAGCGACTGGGGAGACATAGAGACAATGATCTTCCATCATTAGTTCACTTCCTAAATTGCCACAATGGCCAGGGCTGGACTAGCTAGAAGCCAGAAGCCAGAAGCCAGAAACCTCTTCTGGGTCTCCCACATGGGCACAGGGCCCCAGAAACTGGGCCATTTTCTACTGCTTTCCCAGGTGCATTATTAGCAGGGAAGTGGATCAGAAGTGGAATAGCTAGATCTCAAACCAGCGTCTATGTGGGATGCTGGCATTTCTGGCAACAGTTTAACGTGCTGTGCTACAATTTTAGCCCTGAAAGGCAACATTTTTAAACACTCAAAAGAGTCTTATAGTCTCAGGTATGGAAGAATTTCTTTAAAAATAATATTAATCACTACTTACAAATGAAGAGTGCTAAACTCAATAACAATAAATTTCCTATTCATTCGATGTACTATTTTAAAAATAGGAAGGCAGGGCATGAGCTGAAAGAAGGTGGCTGCAAAACACAACCTAACAAAGTTCTTGTTATCTATAATATATAAACAACCCTGAGAATCCATCAGAGAACGATTAAAATAAGGCTGTAGGGAAATGCACAAAGTCATGATCGGCATTCCACGGAAGACATGAATGCCAAAGAAGCAAAGGACATATTAGCTTATTCACTGGTGTGCTAAGTTAAAGTCAGATGGTGAAACCAGACACCCTTTCACTGCTGGAAAGTCTGATTAGTACTGCCATATTGGAAAACAAACAAGCTGGCATTTTCTTTTCAAAGAGTTATTTATTTTTACTGGAAAGACAGATCAGATTTATGAAGAGAAGGGGAGACAGAGAAAAAGATCTTTCATCTGCTGGTTCACTCCCCAGATGGCCACAATAGCCAGAGCTGAGCTGATCCTCAGCCAAGAGCCAGGAGCTTCTTTTGCATCTCCCATGTGAGCACAGGGTCCCAAGGCTTTGGGCCATCCTCTGTTGCTTTCCCAGGCCATAAGCAGGGAGCTGGATGGGAAGTGGAGCAGCCAGGACACAAACTGGCACCCATGTGGGATCCTGACATTTGCAAAGTGAGGATTTAACCAATTGGGTTGTTGTGCTAGACCCAAGCTGGCATTTTCTAGCAAAGCCAAATATGCATATCTGCTAGAAACAAGTAAATACACCCTTAGGTACATCCCATAGAAACCGTTGCACAGTGCACTGGGAGCCATGATCAAAAGTGTTTGTGGCAGTATTGCTCATAAGAGGAAAAACTTGGAAGTCAACCAAATGCCTATCAATAGAAAATTATTTTAAAATAAAGATTTATTTTATTTGTTGAAAAGCAGAATTGGGGAGCAGGTGGTAGGGAGATAAAACAAGAGAAAGCTTCCATCTGTTGATTCACTCACCAAATGGCCACAGCTGCCAGGACTGGGCCAGACCCAAGCCAGGAGTTTCTTCTGGGTCTCCCATGTGGATTTCAGGGACCCAAGCATGTGAGCCATCCTCCATTGCTTTGCCAGGCACATTGCCAAGGAACTGGATCAGAAGTGGAGCATCTAGACCTCAAACTGGTGTCTGTAGGAGATGCCGGCATCCTCACAGGCAGCGGCTTTTACTTGCTATGGCCACAGTATCACAGCGTAGACATATGTTGAAATACAGGGAATGAGAAGACACCATAGCCAATGTGTCAACATGTATGTGATTCATGAAAGAGTTCATCACACTAGCTATTTCCCCATAACAAATTGGCCTGATCCTACCAGCTTTAAATAAAAAATGTTTACTATCTCATGGTTATTAGGGGTCAGAGATCTGAGCGTCAGCTAAAAACAGCATCTCCAGCTGGAGGTCTCACACGGGGTTGTAGTCATACTGTTGGCCAGGCTTGTGGTTGCATCTCCCAGCTTGCCCTATCTGCCTGCCAGCTCACTCAAGAGGTTGATGGTGCTCCCTTTCCCCGTGGGTGTCTCCGTCGGCTGGCCTTGGACACAACACCACGGTGGCTCCTCCCAGGGAGGAAACTGAACAGTCGAAGTCCATCGCCCATGTTCTATGTGTTAGATACAAGCTGCTAAGTCCAACCCACACGGAGAGGAAAGACTTCCGGAAGTATGATTCCATCAGGTGGGGGAGCACTGGGGCCTTGGAGAAGCCACCCACCACACCTCTGTAGTTTCATCCTGGTTCAGTGACATTCAGAATCACACTAAAACCAAATTATGTATAATTTAGGGACTTGTAGCTATGTGGCAGCACAGCAAGGAAAAACAAGGATGTGACAAACACGAAATGCAAGATCATGACTACCTCAGGATGGGGTGGAGGCTGAGATGGGGGAGAATGCACAGATGGATGCGACAGGTGGGGGTAGATGGAAGTTTCTGGATGTTTAATTTCTTTCTTTGCTCTGCTACTTAATTCTACATGTGCTTTCTTTGCTTCCTCTTTGGCTTGCTTCTCTTTGTTTTTAAGATTTGTTTGTGTGAATGGCAAGGCATTAAAGAGCTAGAGCTAGAGAGAGAGAGAGAGAGAGATCTTCCATTCACTGGTCCACTTCGCAAATGGCCTCAGCAGCCATAGGCATAGACAAAGCAGGGACCTGGAACTCCATCCTCATCTCCCACATTGGAGGCAGGGGCTTAAGCACTTGGGTCATCTTTTGCTACTTTTCCAAGCACATTCTCAGAGAGCTGGTTCAGAAGTGGCCAGTCAGAATCAGAATCAGTGCTCAGTACAGAATATAGGCTTTACATATGGTGGTTTAACCTGATGTACCATACAATGCCTGCCCCTTTGGTTCTCTGCCCAATGCTTGATTTTTTCCAAATCCCTTATGCACATACTTGGGGTCGAGCCTTCTGTTGTGTTGGCTGTCCCCACCAACTCCCACTTACCATGCTCCAGAGGCAGCTTCTTGCTAACTGACTGTAGTGTTTACCTCACTGTGTATTACCTCAAATCAGTGTGTAACCTGCTTGCGTGCATGTCTCTGCCTCTTTGGTTCTAGGCATTCTCTGTACACTTCTCAGGATGGAAACAGGAGATTCCCCCTCTTCTTCTCCTCCCTTCCTCTCTTCCTGTCTTCCCGTTGTCCTCTGATGAGTCCATCATCATTCTTGTTAAATCAGTAGTCACCATTTCCATTACTCAGTCAACACTAATTAACTCTCTTCCTAGGAAAACCTCATAGTAAACCAAGATCAGTTTTCTTTTGCCGCAGAACTTTTTCTTTCTCCTGGAGTTATTCACGACCACGTGTGTTCCTTTGCTTCGGTGTCTGTGTGCTGTGTGTGTTTATCACTTTCTTCAACCCCCAGACTCTGGCTGTGGTCTGTCTACATCTCTTCTCACGGAGTTGAGGCACAGCAGGTGTTGTATCCATGTCATCTTCTTGGAAACCTCTCCCAGAGCCTTCTCATGTGCTCGGATCTGGGCTGGCTTCCTGCGTGCTGGGGTATGCCATTTTCTGGGTGATCTCCTGGCCTGTAGCCAGCATCTCCTCCTGCCTTTGTCCTGGGGACCCTCCTTCTCCTGCGACCTTCTGGGGAAGGGTCCATGGGAGGCGAAGCTTTGGAGACCCTTCCTTGCTTGTCTGAAAGTGTCTTAGCTCTGCCTTCAGCCTTTCCAGGGTGTGCCGTCCCTGGTATGGAAACTGTCTTCCTTCATGATCTGGAAGGCTTTGTTCCATAGCCTTCCAGCTTCCAGCATTGCTGCAAAGAAGCCCAAAGTCACTTCCAGTTCTGTTTCTCCCAGCTTGACCTCTGTTCTCCCTGCTCCCTTGTGCTCTCTGGAAGCTTCCTCTTAGGTCTTCCTTCCTCTGGTGCTGGAACACGGCACAGTGACCAGGCCAAGATAGGAGCCTGTGCCTGCTGTCCACAATGGTTCTTTGATATAGAGAACTCAATTTTGGGACCTGGTGCGATGGCTCAATTGGCTAAATCCTCACCTTGCAAGCACCAGTTCATGTCCCAGTTGCTCCACTTCCCATCTAGCTCCTTGCCTGTGGCCTAGGAAAGCACTCAAGTATGGTCCAAAGCCTTGGGCACCTGCACCCACATGGGAGACCCAGAAGAAGCTCCTGACTCCTGGCTTTGGATCGGCTCAGCTCTAGCTGTTGTGACTGGGGAGTGAACCAGCCAACGGAAGATCTTTGTCTCTCCTTCTCTCCATAAATCTGATCTGCCTTTCCAATAAGAATAAAAAACCTTAAAAGAAAAAAAGTCTCATTCTCTTCAGGCCTGGAGGGTTTGTTTGTTTTGTAAGATTTGCTTATTGGAAATATTTTTATAGAGAAGGTAAGATAGAGAGATCTTCTCTGTACTGATTCACTTCCCAAATGGCCACAATAGCAGGAAGCTGAGCTGATCTGAAGCCAGGAGTCAGGAGCTTCTTTAGGGTCTCCCACAAGGATGCAGGACCCCAAGGATTTGGACTTTCCTCTGCTGCTTTCTTAGGCCACAAGTAGGGAGCCAGATCAGAAGAGGAGCAGCTGGGACACAGGAAACTGGCTCTTGCAGGTAGAGGTTTAGCCTGTTAGGCCACCATGTTAGCCTCAAGAAGAAATTGTTTCTTTTTTTCTTTCTTTTTTTTTTTAAGTTTTACTTATTTTTATTGGAAAGGCTGAGCTACAGAGAGAAAGAGAGAAAGAGAGATCTCCCCAAGTGGCCACAACAACTGGAGTTGAGCCGATCCGAAGCCAGGAGCCCTGAGCCTCTTCCAGGTCCCCCACACAGGTGCAGGGTCCCAAGGCTTTGGGCTGTCCTTGACTGGTTTCCCAGACCACAAGCAGATTTCTGGATGGGAAGCAGAGTAGCCAAGACATAAATTGGCTCCCACATGGGATCTGGTGTGTGCAAGGTGAGAATTTAGCCACTGAGCCAATACGTCTGGCCTGAAATTGTTTCTTTAATAGTTACTTTCCTCCTTCCTCTGCCTCTCCTTCTTTCTTCTTTCTGTCCCCTATTTGTTCTTCAACCCTTCTATTATCTACACTGATACCTGGAGGCACTCATCTCCTCCATTTTATGTTTCACTTTCTATTCTTCTGTCTCTGGGAGACCTCGATCACCTCCACCCGTCCAGGGAGATTTTTCGTAGCGCTCCCAGCCCATCCTGTGGGACCCGCGTCTGATTTTACGTCTCCTGTGACATACATTACGGGGTTGTTTTCCAAAGTCCCATGTAAAATGGCCTGCAAGCGATCTGGAGTCTTTTTGCCCCTGGCTGGGCTAATTGACTGACTCAGGGTGTGTCTTTCATGGGAAAGAATCCCTCAGATGTTTGCAGATTCCCAGTCAGCTGCTTATTTCTAAAAGCCAGAGACGATGAACTGTAGTTGTCAGAGTTTCAAAGGAGCAAAGGTAGACGTGCATGGTGAGTCCACCATCTTTAGCGCTCGTTTGTTTGAAAATAGTGAAAAGTTGTGGAAACCCCGTAGTCCCCACCCTGAAGATATGTGAACAATGCTACTGAGTACCCTGGAGCTCCCAGAAAAGCCACATCTTTTTCTCCTAGGCCTTTAAGGAAAACATGCAACCTGCCCGCTCCCCTCCCCCTTACCAAATTCTCTGTTGCAAAAATAGCATGAGATTAGTACGTGCGTTTGTGACATGTGTAAACCACTCTAAAATTGTGACTAGGTTAGCAACGTTTTCCCTCCTCTCTACTCCCACAGTCCTGAATCACCAGGCCGGCTCTCTCGCTCATCACTTCCTGCTTGGTGAGTTGCTTGCATGTCTTGTCTCCATGACGATGCTCCACGCCACAGCAGAGCAGGGGTGTGTCCCATGCATCTCAGCATCTTCTCTCGCCCGCCCCATGGGAGGAGAAATGGTGGAGATTTAGCAGAGTGGCCCTCTGAAGAGCTATGTCTCCCTCTGCTCAGTACATAGTTAGCCCCTGGGGAATCTGACATGGTGAATGAAAAAGGAACCCTCCAACCTATAAATGGACTTTTTTTTTGGAAAAAGGAGAGGGGACAGTCACTGGACATAGATTTTAAAAAGAAGCATTATCTGTTGCTTTGGACTTAATGCCTCTCTGGTGTCTGCCTCAGAGTGCCCCCATAGGAGCCAGGCAGGCTGTGAACCTGCAGTGTCAGAGGGGTGCTGCTGTACAGGCCAGGCCCACTGATTTAAGCCTCAGAGTTGGCAAGGAAATGAGTGAGGGGGTGTGGATGCTTTGGTGAGCCGCATGCACAGCAAAACCAGGAAGGTGCACAGAGGTGGGCTGCAAATCAGATCCCTGTCTTGTGGTCAACCACTTGGGGCTCTCCGTTGCTTCTTGCTGGGCACCTGCAATCTTTATGGAAGTTCTCACCGTCTAGGGCCCTGACGTCCTTCATTGCCATTATAGGAGGTTGCTAACACAACCATTCTCAGAGAGCAGGTGTCTCACGTTCCTTCTCTGTGCAAGAACTTGCAGTAGATAGATTTTGTGCATCAGATAGTTCTGTGACCTAAACATCAACACATCCTTCTGGCTGCCTCATCATGGCCCTGTTGGTACCTGCTCCCCATGGCACTTGGAGACCCCAACCCCAGCAATGGGCTCTGTCCCCACCCCAGCCCCACAATGATCACTGATATGCAGTGGGCACAGGCTTGGGGACAGGCACTGTGCTTGTTTATGGCCTGCTTCAGTGTAGTCCTTGGCAATGAGGGAAACTGAGTCATAAAGAGGTTAAGTCACTTGCCTGCAGCCCAGCAAGCCCAAGACCCCCTTCTCATGACTCGCCCTTCCCCCAAGCTCATTGTCCTTAGGGCTTTCCCCAAGACTTCTTCTTCCAGCAGATCTTTCTGTTTAAGATTTATTTATTTACATGAAAGCCAGAATTGCCAAGAAAGGGAGGGAGGGAGAGACAAGAGAGATATCGTCCATCCACTGGTTCACTCCCCACATGGCCACAACAGATGGGGCTGGGACAGGGCCAGGCTAAAGCCAGGAGCCAGGAGCTTCTTCCTGGTCCCTCACATGGGTGCAGGGTCCCAAGGCCTTGTGCCATCCTCCATTGCTTTTCCCAGGCCATTAGCAGGGAATTAAGCAACTGGGCCACAGCACTGGCCCTGGGGATGTCGTTTTGATGAACCAATAATTTTGTCTTTGACTCTGCCGTAGCTGTTTATGCGCTGCTGCTTGTGGTGTGGAGCTGCCATAAGGCTTCACGCTTCTCTGTCTCCCCCCACCACTGGGTCTTGCTGCTTCATAGTATTGGTTTTCCAGCACCGCCTCAACCCAGTGCCTGCTACTGTTCCTCCCAGCCAGAAGGCCCAAGACAGGAATAAAGAGACTTACACAGCCTAAGGGCAGGGCAGGAGAGCATGTAGGGACAGGTATCTGTCCCTTCAAGGCCACAGCAGAACTGGAGTGTGGTGTTAACAAACAGGGTCAGTCCCAGTTCTTGGGTTGGGGAGTGGAGGCAGAGTTGGACACTACGAGCCCAATGACTCAGAGAGGGACAGAGTATGGATCACGGGCCCAGTGGAAAAAAGCAGCTATGGAGCATCCCTGGGGAGCTAGGGACATGGAGGAGAGGGCAGGGAAGGTCATTATCAGCTGGGCTTTGGGGAGGAACTGTCTGTGCTTCAGATGTCCCCAGAAGTCCCAGGCCTCTGTCCTTGTACATACAGCCTTGCTGCTCCCATTCACGGTGGGCAGATGACTCAAGTGGGAGCTGGGCAGGGGCTGCTGGGATCATCTGGGGCTGGGCTCAGTTGGGTGGCAAAGGCTGCACCTGCTTCTCACCTGGCTACCCCTGCCTCCCATTTTCCATCTTCACAAACATCTTGTTTGCCATCTGCAGAGCACCCTTCCCTACAAACCTAGTCACCTTGCCATTCCTTTGCTCGGCGACCTAGAATCAGTCACTTCCAAGGCTCTGAAGTCAAAATCCAAAATTCTCTTCCCAGGCCCTCTGAAAATGGGACCCCCTGCTCTCCAAAGCAACCTTGGGGACTGATACTTGAAGCCCAGGATGGCTTGCTAGAACTGGCTCAGCACCCCTCCAGGCATGCACCTGTCACATCCCGCCTTTCTCTCAGTAGGCAGTGATAGAGGCTGGACTTGGCTTCAGTTACCTCCTGTGTCCCCTTGGGCAATTGGCCAACCTCTGTGTAGCCAATTGCTGCCCTGGAATATGCCTTTAGGGGTGTTGTGAGCATCAGAGTGCTGCATGCCAGGTGCACAGTGAAAACTGGTCCTCAGATGACACTCTGGGGTCGCCTGTCCCCCTCTGCCTAGCAGTGCATCTGCCTCTTGGGTTGTCTGTTGCTGCAGCCCTCTCCTAGGAGAGAGGAGGAAAAGCCACATTTACTGATGGCTCCCTGGGCAGTGGGTGGACCCTGCCTGGTGGACTCTGAAGACAGCGGCTGCCTTGCGTGTGGGTCTCCTTGTTCCAGGCCTACCCTAAGCAGCACACGTGCATTAACTCATCGAAGTTTCATGTAGAGCCAAATGCTGTGCATTGCATTTTTGAAGCAGCTTTCTGCTGCAACTAGCCAGGGTGGCTTGGTGTCCCAGGCTCTTAGTTTTCCTATGCAGATGCCTCCAAGGGGTTGGCTGGGAGACCGGGCCACTCAATGTTCCAGGCTGGTCACTCCTTCTTCCTCCATGGTATTGTCTTAGTCGGCTTGTGGTGTCCTAATAGAACCACACAGAGTGGATAGTCTGTAGAGAACATTAATCTATGTTTCATAGTCCTGGAGACTGAGAAGTCCCAAGGCCCAGGCAGGCAACAGCAGGCATGGTTGCCAAGTAAGGGCACAAGCTGGTGAGGGCCACTGCCCATTTCCAAGATGGTGCCTGTCACACTGTTCAATGGAAGGGGTGAGCACTGCTTCCTCTTGTGGCAGAAGGCGGAGCTGGCAGCCAGTAGCTGGAAGGCACAAGGGTGGGTGAAGGCGCTGGCAGCATGGAAGCCTCTCTTTATAAGGGCTATAGTTCCTTGCATGAGTGGAGGAGTCCTCCTGACCCAACCTCCACTTAAAGGCCCTATGTCCTAATAAAGTCATGTTGGCAACACCTGGATTTTTGAAACGACTGCCTGAAGGCATTGAACCCTAGAAAGCACCTTCTCTGAGTAGCCCTTGGGTTGAGCCATTACTGGCTCCTTTCTGGCCTTCTGCTGATGCCTGACTCCTAGGCTGAGTGCCCTGGGTGAGGGGAGGAGGTTGGGTGGCATGGGTAGGCATGGGGAAAGGGGATCATGGTAAGATGTCCCCGGCTGTTCCCTCCCGGGACAGGGCAGCACAGACGAGGAGGAACATGCCCTCATGGAGCCAGCTTCCACCAGACCCTGGGGCTTTGGAAGAGCCCTCCGCTTCCTTCGAGATCTTGAAATGTCTTTAATGATGTTTTTTTCCTGACATTTTCCCTGTCCAGGCGTGTGTGTGACTTTAGATTAATAACCTCCACATACGTTTAATCTGTCGGCTCTGAGGGGAGATTTACATCTTGTTGCTGCTTGAGTCCACTCAAAGCTCTCTCCCCTACATTTGGAGGCTGTCTACAGAATGGTACAAATCATGCCAGGACATTTTTGCTCCCCTGAGACCTAGGACCAAGCTTTGGGGGGGGAGGGACAGAGGAGGTGTCATACACAGGGCCTGGGTGGGTAATTTTCTCAGTGCCTTCACTGTGCTGGAGACATGAATATGTCCCCACTGCTGCGACCTCATGTCGCTTTCCCCTATGGTTTTGTCCTAGGCTTGAGACCCAGGAGTGGCAGCAGCCTCGACTAACTTTCTGTCTTCCCCCTTGGCAGGTACCATGACCAGCAGGATGTAACTAGTAACTTTCTGGGTGCCATGTGGCTCATCTCCATCACATTCCTTTCCATTGGTTACGGGGACATGGTGCCCCACACATACTGTGGAAAAGGTGTCTGTCTCCTCACCGGCATCATGGTGAGTACCCACCTCTGCCTGTTACCCTGCGCTCAACACATGGCCGAGAGCTCTGAGCACACATGGAGGGGCTGTCACAGCTGGGGGCTCGGGGCCTGCTGCTGTGGGTCAGCAGGCCTGCATGCATTCCCCCGCCCCCAGCATACAGAAAGGCAAACTGTAGTCATAGCCCACTTCTCAACCAGCTTTGCTAGGGCAGAGAACATGGTTCCGGGTCCTAGCACCCATCACAGCCCCCATGGAGCAGCTGGGGAAGTGGGCTACCGGTCTGCCCTTCTGCTCCCCACTCCAGCAAGCTGCCCGCTCTTCTCATTGCCCCTCCTCCCTGTCCCCTGGGACCCACAGGCCTGGGCACAATTCCTGATGAACTCACAGAGGGAGGGACTAGGGAAAAGAGCAACCAAACAGACGCCACAGGGTCCAGCATCCAGAACTGGCATTAGGGCTTTGTTTGCACCTGGCCCTGGGCCAGCTCTCAGCTTCCCCAGACCTTGGTTCCCACACATGCCTATGGAGTTGTCAGGCTCTGAGAGCTAAGTCCTGTCCAGCATGGGCACCTGGCAGGGATGTGTCTGTACTCCAAGTGCCCAGCAGGTATGCAGCATGCTTGCAAGGTGCATTTCTTGGCCCATCGTTCTGCTGCTCCCCCACCCACCTGCTCCAAGAGGTCTGTGTCTCTCAGATGCCCTTGTTCACACAGTATATTGAAAGAATCTGGGGGTGAGGGGACTCAGGTCAAGGTCCCGGGGCAAGGTGCTTGCTTTCTGAACCTCAAACTCTCCAGAATAGGTGGAAGGTCTGCCCACTCCTCTCTTGCACCAGACAAAATGACACCCACTAAGGTGCCTTGTGAGGGTGAGGCCCCTGAGAGTCCCCAACCTACACAGCTGTTCACTTGGGAGCAGGTGAGGCAGCCCCTTGGCTTTGCCATGCCTGGTGTCCAGAACCTCCAGCCCAGGATCTCAGAACACAGTGTCAGAGCAGTGAGGCTATCTCTGCACAGGCTGAGGTTTAAAGAGGAAGGCCTGTGACAAGGGCTGGAAACTTTGGAGCAGGAGGGAGAGACAGCCGGAGGGGCGGTGTGTGTGTGCGTGCACACACACACGTACAGTGCTTGCATGCTGTGGGGTCCCTAAACAGCTCTTCTCCCACCCCCACAGCTCCATGTCCCCTCTCCCCCACAGATTCCCTCCCTCCCCACTCTTTCAGAAAGGTCAGGAGCTTCTTCCTGTAGCAGGAAGGTGGGCTGTGCGCCTCCTGCAGGTGCCAACTGACACCTCCTAGGTCTGAAGGTTCCTCTCCCCAGGCTACTCCCCAACTAGGCCTATTGTCCTCTCTGGCCCTACAGAGCAAAGGAGGCACCAGGACCGGAGAAAGAAAGAGAGAGAGAGTCCATGGATCTCTGGGGCTGGACATAGCCCCCCTCCCCGTTTTCTGTCGCAAAGCCAGGGCAGCCCACGCGAGCAGGCAGCCTCTGAGGCAGCAGTTAATGACAAGAGGCTTAGCGCCGGGCCTGGGCTAAATCGCGGCTAAGTGTGAGGCTTTAGAACAAACAGCGCCCGGAGTTTAGTAGGAGTGTGCCTGGCACAGCTCCAGCTGTCACCAGGAAACAGGAGAGAGCAGCTTCCTCCCAGAAAGCACTGAAATGCCGCCTGAAGGGCAGCGCGCCCCTCGGAGGAGCCGTGTGGGGCGTGGGCTTTGTGCTGGGGTGTGTGCAGCTCTCAGCAGGCCTGCACAGGAGGGAGGCCCGTCTCAGAGCCCACCACCCGCTGTGCCCACACCCTGCAGGGAATGCGTGTGATTTTTAAATGCCGGCCATTCTCCCTTGAGAATGTCCAAAAACAAGCAGCCCTGTCCATTTCCCGACCCCAGCATTTTCTCAGACTCTTGCACTGTTGTTCTGATCCGGTTCTTTGGAGCTGGCTCCACCGCTCACCACCGCCACTTCCCCCTGGCCAGGGTGCAAGCAGGGGAGCATTTTGCTCCCTGTGGAGCTAACAGCGATCAAAGCAGAACAAGCAGGTGGGGAAGGACGAGTGTGCACCTTCCATAGGAAGGGCCTAGCACCTACCTTTCATCTCTCTCTGCCCATCCCCTGCGGCACAGACTGGTGCCCCTTCGGTACCCAGCCTCAGCGTGCTTGTTTGCACCTGCTCTCGAGGCTTTTACACACATTGCAGCCGCTTGCCTTGCTCTGAGGGCCAGCCACAGCTGTGAACCCGAGTGGCATTTCTCCATCAAATGTCACTTTTCTCGCTGAGTCACTCCTTCCAGGGACTTCATGTTTGCTGAGGCTCCTGCCCCTCCCATTTCCCAAGCAACCCTGTGTCTGTCCCCACTCCCATCCTCCCCCTACCCTTCCCACCTCCCCGTGATTACTGCCAGTGCCTCCACTAAAGGTAGGGCTTCCTGTTTGGTTGCCATGGACACCGTGAAGGCCCAGGCAAGGCCTGCTTAGGAAGAGAAGGGAAGGATTTGTGTGTGCGGGTTGTAAATAGTCTTAATCATTGTTTTCTCTTGGCAACCCCAGTAACGGTGTAATTATCAACCATTAAAGTGGGGTGTATAATTGTCTGACATGGCTGGTGCAGACCTGGCGTGTTGGAGAGCTCTCCCCTACCACAACCAAGATGTCCAGGGGCCAGCACCTTTCCAAGGGTGGGGCGTATCTGAGAGAACAGTTTCCAGGAAGCAGAGAGAGAGAAAACCCTGGCCATCTTCAGCAGCCAGCACTGGAGATGGCCAAGGCTGCTCACACTCCCCTTGGGTGGCCTTTGGGTGCTACAGTCACCAAGACGGGCCCCAGGTCTGTTCGGCAGGAGCTGGGTCGCAGGAGAGTTGCTCTCTGAAGCTGGGTTACCTCTGCAAGCCTGCCCGAGTTCCAGCCAAATTATCCAAAGACTTCTGGATGTCCACGCCGTCCCCATCCCACCCCCCAGGAACCCTCTGAGGGCTTTCTGAGAGATGCCACTTTGAACTGCAAATGGAAAGTGATGGTGATGGAAAAGGTAGTACAGATTGAGTCATCCAGGGAAGGAAAAAAGAGGGCTCAAGGAGACATCTGCTTTGTGTCAGTTTCAGAAGATGGAGCTCCTCCCAAAACACCTTGGTTTGCAAGCAGGCCCTGTTATTTCAGCCAGTACATGGCGCAGAGACCCTCCAGGCCGCCCTCCTCTGTGTGTCAGTTTCATTTATGCCTTCTTCTCTTTTATGCTGCTTTTGCTAAGAACACCTCATGCTTCTCCCCCTGGGGATATTTGATTTTTCCCCCACCTTCTAAGGTTTTCCAGCTGGAACATGTGTATTGGAAACCAGAAGTAGGAGGACCAGTGTGGAGGAGTCTTGGGGCCCAGAACTGAATCCAAATCATGGATGAATTAGGCATGTTTGCTCTGTTCCAGCCACCCTGTTCTATGCTCACCTCATACTCCCTGCTGGCCTATGTACCGTGGAAGGGCCCCACCTCCTGACAGGTGGGCAGTGTCCCAGAGCCCCCCACCCTACTCTTATGAAACCCGGAACTGGGCAGAGTGGAGACCCCAGGATCCAGTTGGTGTCCGCTGCAATGCAGGGCTTGGCACAGCCCAGGGCGAGGAGCTGAGTTACGGCTCTGCCCCCAGGGGCAGCTACAGCGGTAGCTGTTCATCTTTGCTGTCCTGCTCCACTGTCCTCTCCCAACATTGACCCCCATCTGTGCCCTCTGGGCCATTACCAAGCATCCCTAGGAGGAAACCCTCACGCAGAGAGCTTGAAGCCAGCCTGTGTTCTACAAGCCCTCCCTAGCCATGGCGGGGCACTGTCAGGATGACAAACTCATCCACGTGCAGTGCCCCAGCACCCCCAGAGGAGCATAGGTGACCAGTGGGCCTCACAGACGAGCACAGGAGGGCCCAGTGTGTGTGCATGGCCGGAATCCCTGGGGGTTCCATTTCCCCTGCGGGCTCAGAATTTTTTTTTTAAAAGACGTGTTTGTTTATTCGAAAGTCAGAGCTACAGAGGGGTAGGGAAAAAGAGAGAGATCTTCCATCTGACCAGTCACTCCCCAGATGGCTTCAATATCCAGGGATGAGCTGCCAGAAGTTTCTTCCTGGTCTCCCACATAGGCGGGAGACCACTGCTTTTCCCAGGCCACAAGCAGGGAGCTGGATCGGAAGTAGAGCAGCTGGGACACAAACTAGCACCATGTCGGATGCCAGTGTCACAGGCGATGGCTTCATTTGCCACCACACTGGCTACAACCAAGAACTTGTGACTCAGATCTTAGGGTTCATATTCTTCCTTCCCCTCTCAATCCCGGCAGCCAATCCTTTTTTCTTATTCCTTGGCTTCTCCCCGGCTCCTCCCGCCTTTCTCTTTCCCTCTATTGGGCTTGTTGTTTAGGATACAGCACAGCTTGTTCCCCATCTCATTCTCTGCTCCAGCTCTCCCTCCCTCTGTCCCTGCCTCCCTCCCACTCTGGCCATGGCCTTCTGCCCAGCACTTCCTGAAGGTTGCTGATGACCAGCTGTGTCTTCACAAGTTGCCCCCTGAATGGGAATGACCACGTTTAGCATCCTTAGGGTGACTTTCCTTGTGACATTCACATTGTGAATTATTAAAAAAACATTTTGAGTGTATCCCCCACCTAACATTTACACTGCAATCAGGGACTGAGAATGCACTCCCTCCCCCAGAAAGATGTCCATGAAGGAGTCTCTGTACCTTTAAGTGGAAAGGAAGGAAAGTGTCACCTACCTCTGGGCCCCCCATTAGCTTCCTCCTTTACTACAGGTGGACCCTTGGTGAACATTCTTAAAGGAGAAACCCCCTGTATCCAGCTGGCCAGACTGCAGTTCATGGAAAGAAATTCCATCTGTCCCTGGAGGTGATTGAAAGTGGAAGATGATTGCTTGCTTTGTTGGGATTCCCAAGTGGCACAGAGAGCTAGGAGACCCCCCACCACCACCACCACTTGAGACTGGTGGTACCCCAACTCCCAGGGAGGGGGAGCCCGGAGCCTGGGGAGAACCTCTCTATCTGATGTTCCATTTTTAACACTGTGACAGATCCCTCCTTTCGGGCTTTGGGCCCAAAGCAGTTCTGGAACACTGCATAAAGGCGAAGGGCTGACCCAGGGTCTGACTGAGGGAAGGCGCACACACATCTTCGCTCTAGGACAGCTCCTTTCAAGCTATTTTTTGCCTTTGGAGGCCTGGCCGAAGGGACCGCAGCTGCAGAGCAGGCTGGCCAGCCAATGCCCATTTCCTTTGAAAATTGGGCACGGAATCTCCTGCGAGCCACAGATGCCAGGGCACACAGCTGTGCCGAAGAAGAGAAGAAAATGAGGTCGGAACAGCAAAGTTGACGCTTTGTGCCCTTGCAGCCGCGTGTGTTGCGGACCCAAGCAGCAAGGCATTCTGGGCTGTTTTAAAGAGAACCCTTGTGGAAATCCAAAGGAAAGCGCCATGCACTTTAGGCAAAATCTCACACAGCCCATGGGAGAAACAGAGAGAGAAAGAGAAAGAGAAAGAGAAAGAGAAAGAGAAAGAGAAAGAGAAAGAGAAAGAGAAAGAGAAAGAGAAAGAGAAAGAGAAAGAGAAAGAGAAAGAGAAAGAGAAAGAAAGAGAAAGAGAAAGAGAAAGAGAAAGAGAAAGAGAAAGGGAGACCAGGCAGGTGAGAGCAGAGAGATGTTCCGTCCAGCAGGCACTGCTCCTACCTATTAGGAGTAGAGCGCTTTTGGAAAACATCCTCTTCCACTTCTTGTGTATTTGTAAAACCTGCTGAGTCCAAATGTCACTGATAGCTGCCTTCCCTGCCAGGACCCCAGACTGCTAAACTGGCTTCTTGGCAACCAGAATTTCTATTTGCATCTAGCAGCTGATTTGTTGGCTTTAGCGAGCTCATCTTCTATCCTGGGCCCAGAGTGAGAGTCCATCCTGTGTTCATTATTCCCTGTGGGGACTCAGTCCAAGAGGGATTCTTCCTCTGCCCCCAGTGGTCAAGAAACATCAGGGAGGATGAGCATTAAAACCCATGGGCCAGGGAGGTTGGCTCAGCTGCTTTTCATCCCTGCTTATTTCCCAATATGCTCCATCTGAGGATGAGGAGGGTCCCCAAGAAGTCCTGCGATTCTGTTACTCTTCCTTGCTCTCCCACCCTGGAAATCTGTAGGGTGCTCCACAAGCTCACTGAACATCCTGTTGTTGTCTTGCAAATATCTAGTGATCCATGAGCTTCCCCATGAAAGCAGGAAAAGCTGCAGCTCCCCATTGCTGAGTCACAGCCTGGAAGACCTTCAGGTAAAAAGCCCAGCTGTGGAGCAAGCACAGGCGGGGGACACACACGCTCCTGCTAACCGCGTTCCCACTGGGAAGCTGTATTTAGGGGAAAATGTGTGGCCTCTTCATCTGACTCTTTGCAGGAAAGCTTGCACATGTCAGTGGGTGCTGCATCCCAGAACCAGCCAGTGACAGGGCCTCCTCTCCTCTCAGGGCAGGAAGGCAGGTCCGCTGTGTCCTAGACCTCCTGCCTAACTGCACAACCTAGGAGGGGACCTGGTGGTTGCCCATTTTAGCCTCAGCACCTACCCTGTTAAGTGTGCAAACAGAAACCACCAGCATTGCAGCATTCCCACACATGACTGGAAATGCCAGGGGCCCCAACAGGTTTTGATGGCTTTGGGGCTTGGACATGATCAGCCAGGAAACATGAATCCTGACACTACTCCCAGGATACTCCTACAGTAGGCACAGGGCATGGGAAGTCTTGGGTGTTGCCTCTTACTGATATACTGTCTTTCCTCTGGTCCTCTTGGTGTCTCCCCCACCCTATCCCAGGGAGCAGGCTGCACTGCCCTCGTGGTGGCCGTGGTGGCTCGAAAGCTGGAACTCACCAAAGCTGAGAAGCACGTTCACAACTTCATGATGGACACTCAGCTCACCAAACGGGTAAGGGATCAGATGTCCACAGGGCCTGGGGAGAAGAGGCACCATAAGAGAGGCCAATCAAAAAGGAGGCATGGGATGGGGCTGTGATGGGAGCCCTGATCATGGCCGTCAGTGCCAGGCTTCTGTCTCCTACAAATGCCTTGGGTGGGAGTCAGGCAACCAAATCACTTGGCCAATAATGAAATCAATAGCGTGTGGCGGTAGAACCCAGACTGAGTAAATCACCCAGCATGAAGCAACAATGTTTTTGTTTATGCTCAAATATTTTCCTGATTCTCATTGGGATGGCAGTAGAGAGCCTGGAAACTACATTGGAAATGTATCTAAATCGAATCTTTGGCTTAAAAAAAAAATCACTGAAAACAATCCTTCCAGTGGAGCCCACATTCCCAAATCACTTGGTTCATCCAAACGTCCTCATCCAATCTTCCCCCTTTTGGATGTTGTGGGGCAGTGTTTCTCACTGATACCCTGGAGCAAGTGGCAACAGAGGATGCAAAACTGGCAATAGGAGGGGGGAGAACATTTAGCTGACACCCCACTGGATCATCAGAGAAGAAAGAGCCATTATGGCAGGCACAGAATGAGTCTTGCAGGATTAAAAGCAGGCCCAGTGAGCAAGGCAGAAGCTGTTTTACCTAATGACGGCTTTTATGGAAAATTCTTTAGAACTAAAGCCTGAACGAAGGTCAGCAGTATGATTGCCTGAAACAATCTCCTGTTTCCGAGAGTGGGGAGAGCTGACACCCCCAGGGGCTGGGGGTCCAGGCTTCCTCCCGAAGAACTAAAGTGGGTTCAGGGATCTGGGAGCCAGCACGTTTTAATCCATCTGGGTTTTTGAAAGCTAGGGAAGATATTTGGTGATTAACATGGCAGAGCAGTAAAAATGCGTTCAGAATAGAGACAAAGGCAGAAAGAGAGAACAAAGAGAGGGAGAGAGAGTGGCACACAGAGAACACTGCACGCAGGCTCGCAGGAGAAGGCAGCGGGGGAATGTGCAGTTGCCAAGGGCTCTTCAGCCTCCCGGCAGAATTATTTATGGTGTTTGATTGTTTGGTCTTTGATTACATTTATTGGATTCTTTAAAGAGCCTCTGCGGCTGCTGGAAGAAACAGGACTGGGCAGATATTCTTATGATATTGACATACAAATGGCTGTGCGAGGCACATGGTAGGTAGCCCTGAGCTACCAGCTGTACCCAAAAAAGCAACACATGTTGTAGGTAGCGGAGCAAGCTTTGACCCTCCTTGGGAGTCCCTGGGTTCGATTCCCCCCAGCTCCAGCTCCTTACTCCAGCTTCATATTATGCAAACTCAGGGAGGTGGCGTTGATGGCTCAGGACACTGGGGCTATGCCACCCATCTGGGAGACCTGGATTGAATTCTGGGCTACTGGCTTCAGCCTTGGCCCAGCTCAGGATGTTACAGGTGTTTGGGGTGAATTATTTAGCAGATGGGAGTTCTCCCTTTGTCTCTGTCTCTCTCAGACATAAATACATATTAGAAAGAAAAAGGAAAGCATGATCTGTAGCATCAGGATGGCCGCAGTGGAAGGGGGTCTCTGGGGTAAGGCCACCGGCCCCTTCTGCACCATCTGCTCGGCGCATGCGTGAGAGCCAGGGTCGGTCTCAAGGAAGTCACAGCTGTTTTGAAACACCTCTGCGCCAAAACACTGGCATCTATCTCCCTGAAACAATTTAGTACTGTTCCACTGCATTGGAACCACGCACAGGGGAGAGAGATGGTCACCAGCAGACCTTCTGGAGAGCCGTTTGCCAAAGCAGAGGCCTCCCAGTCCCTGCTTGTTCTGTTTGCTCCTCTACACCAAGAATACACTTTGTAGTTCATGTGAGAATTTTCACCCTCCCCATCTTTCACCTAGTAAATCAGGCGCTGGAGGCAAATAAAGCTCAGCAAAGCCAGCTCCCTCATCAGCCAGCAAGAAAATCAACCGTGTTTCTGGAATGCAATTGTAGGAGACTGAGATTGTGATAGCTAATTTCCATCTTAAAAGAAAAAATTCTCTAAAACCCTCTTCAAGTCTGCCACCTTTGTGAAGAGGCCTAGAAACTAAATCAGCAAACATTCATTGCTCACCCATGAGTTAAAGACACCTTTTTTTTCTTTGAAGATTTATTTATATTTTTTATTGGAAAAGCAGGTTTATAGAGAAAAGGAGAGACAGAGAGAGAGAGAGAGATTTTCCATCTGTTGGCTCACTCCCCAAATGGTCGCAATAACCAGAGCTGAGCTGATTCCCAAGCCAGGAGCATCGACTTCTGCATCTCCCACGCGAGTACAGGGACCCAAGGCTTTGGGCCATCCTCTGTTGCTTTCCCAGGCCACAAGCAGGGAGCTGGAAGGGAAGTAGAGCAGCCAGGACACAAACTGGCACTCGTATGTGATCCCAGCATTTGAAGGTAGAAGATTAGCCAGTTGAGTCATTGTGCTAGCCCCCTAGAAGACACCTTTTAAAATCACATCTCCCTTCTCTGAGAACACTTAATTCGGTTGAAATGTCCCAGAGAAACAAGCAACATGAAAGGGCTGGTTCTCCCAGAAGGGAGATGCTCTAAGCCAGAAGGGCTGGTCTAGCAGAAGTTCTTTTACTTAACCTCAAGTGAGTTGAAGCTGTCAGCAGCCCTGGCCCGCTGTGTGTGTGTTTGTGGGGGGTTGTGCTGCAGGCTCATTTTTGTTCCCCTGTTTTCCTGCTGAGGAGGTCCTGATCTGCCCCTGTCCTCTCCAAGGCCCCAGGACACACAGCTGCAGTGGCTGCCAGATCAGACACCCAGCTCTGTGCACCCATGAGCCCCTCCCTTCCCCCCCCCCCCCCCGTGACTTTGCAGAGCCCAGGTGGAAGGCGCTGCTGGCCACATCATTGAAGCCCTTCGGAGTGGCCTGTTAGTGAGTGAAGATCAGTCTCCCCCTAGGAGTGTGCTGCTTTAATTCTTCCAGCAGTTCCAGAAAGGAACTGCAGCCTGTCACTCCTGGACACCCTCAGGGTGTGGTCGTGGTTACTGGCCCTGCAGGCCTGGCTGTGGCGGCCTCAGCCCTACCCGTGAGCACCAGCACTGGCTGTGTTGACTCATGTCAGTGGTGGGGGGAAGGAGTGTGACAGCACAAGGTACAAACTCAGTTCTGGCTTTCCTGGCTTTCCCAGGGCTTGGCTTCTGCTTGTCTCACTCATCAACCCCGGTGGCACTGTCATTTCTGTATCTAATGCAATCAGATCTTCCCACACTGACTTTTGCAGTGTCACTGCCGCTGTTATTCTATAATTGTAACTTATTGCCTACCTCTGGGTACCAGATAAAATACCAGCAAATAGCAGAAACCATAAAAAAAACCTGACACCAGCGTCATAAATGGCAGCTTAAATT